>NC_132905.1:94569391-94870737 GCF_047675955.1 Chlorocebus sabaeus | reverse complement strand
AGAGTTTATGAAGAATTGGCCTTATTGGTTTTTCAACTGTTTGGTAGAATTAATCAATAAGGCCATCAGTATCAGTGCCTGGGCAATTTTTATAGGTGGTTTCTTTTTTTTCTGCTTGGAAAATTCTAATTAGTGTGATTATTATGGAACTGGAAGTAATTATTTTTTATTTATTTTATTTTTTATTTTGTTTTAAGTTCTGGGATACATGCGCTGAAGATGCAGGTTTGTCTTCAAATATGTCATAGATATACGTGTGCCATGGTGGTTTGCTGCACCTATCAACCCGTCATTTAGGTTGTAAGCTCCACATGCATTCGGTATTTGTCCTAATGCTCTCGCTTCCCTTTCTCCTTTTCCCTTTCCCTGCAGACAGTGCCCAGTGTGTGATGTTCCCCTCCTGTGTCCATGTGTTCTCAATGTTCAGCTCCCACTTATGAGTGAGAACATGCAGTGTTTGGTTTTCTGTTCCCGTGTTAGTTTGCTGAGAATGATGGTTTCCAGCTTCATCCATGTCCCTGCAAAGGACATGAACTTATTCTTTTTTATGGCTGCATAGTATTCCATGGTATATATGTGCCACATTTTCTTTAGTCTATGATTGATGGGTATTGGGCTGGTTCTAAGTCTTTGCTATTGTAGATAGTGCTGCAGTAAGCATATGTGTGCACATTTCTTTATAGCAGCATGATTTATAATCCTTTGGGTATGTACCCAGTAGTGGGATTGCTGAGTCAAATGGTATTTCTAGTTTTAGATCCTTGAGGAATTACCACACTGTATGTGGGTAGTTTCTTGATAAATAATCCAGTCTTCTTACTTACTATATGCCTAGTCAGATTTTCTACTTCTTTTTTAGTTGGTTCCAGAAATTTGTGATTTTCTAGCAATTTGTCCATTTCATCTAAAGTATGTAATTTATTTCCATATAATTGCTCATAGTACTTCCTTATAATCTAATTTAGTAGATCAATAATAATATTTCCGGATTCTTTCCTAACTTCAGTAATTTGAATCTTTCTCTTAGTCAAGCTAAATAAAGGTTTCTTAATTTTGTTGATCTTTTCAAAGAAACAACTTTTAATTTTATTGATTTTCCATTATTTTTCTATCCTTAATTTCATCTCTAATATTTATTATTTTACCTACTTGCTTTAGGTTTAATTTGCTTTTTGTTTTTCTTCTCTAGTGTCTTCACATAGTAAGTTACTAATTTTAGATCTTTCTTATTTTTTAATAAAGGCAATTGTAGTTAAAAAATTCCCTCTCACTGCTTAATCTGCATCACATACATTTTGGTGTTATGTCTTCATTTACATTCATCTCAAAATATTTTCTGATATTCCTTTGGTTTCTTCTTTGACGTATTAGTTATTTAGGAGCATGTTGTTTAATTTCCAAATTTTACAACTTTCACAAATTTTATATTGTTACAGATTTCTAATTTATTTCATTATGGTGAGTGAACACAGTATGAATTCAATTCTTTTAAATTTGTTTGGGCTTCTTTTGATGGTCTGTGTGGAGAATGTTCCATGTGTGCTTGAGAAGATTGTGCATTTTGCTCTTATTGGTTGAAGTGCTCTATAGATCAGAGATCCCAAACCCTGGGCCATGGATTGATACCAGTCCATGGCCTATTAGGAACCAGCAGGAGGTTAGCAGCGGGCAAGCTAGCGAAGCTTTTTCTGTGTTTACAGCCAGTCCCCATCACTCACGTTACTGCCTGAGCTCCGTTTCCTGTCAGATCAGCAGCAGCGTTATGTTCTCACAGGAGCACGAACCCTATTGTGAACTATGTATGTGAGGGATCGAGGTTGTGTGCTCCTTATGAGAACCTAATGCCTGATATTCTGTCACTGTCTCTAGTCACCCTCACATGAGACCATCTAGTTGCAGGAAAACAAGCTCAGAACTCCCACTGATTCTACATTATGATGAGTTGTATAATTATCCTATTATATAGTACAATGTAATAATAATAGAAATAGAGTGTACAGTAACTGTAATGCACTTGAATCATCCTGAAACCAGCCCCTGCCCACCCTCCACTCCCGACTGTGGAAAAATTGTCTTCCCTTAGACTGGTCCCTGGTGCCAGAAAGGTCGAGGATTGCTGCTATAGATGTGTGTTAGGTCTGGTTGTTTATGGCATTATTCAAGTCTATATCTCTGTTGACTCTTTGCCTAATTTTTGTATTTATTATTGAAAGTGAGATATGAAACTATTATTTGCCGAATTTTTGTATTTATTACTGAAAGTGAGATATGAAACTATTATTTTTGCATTGTCAGGTTTGCTTTACCTATTTTGGGGACTCTGTTGTTTGGTGTATATACGTTTATAATTGCTATATATTCTTGACAAATTTGTTTTTGTCTTTATAAAATTTCCTTCTTTATCTCTATAATTATTTTTGTTCTAAAGTTCATGTCATCTGATATTTATATAGCTACTCCAAGTCTTTTATTCCTATATACAATTTTGTATTCTCTTACTTTAAACCTATGTATATCTTTGAATTTAAAGGGTGTCTTTTGTAGATATCATATAGTTGGATCTTGTTTTTACTTTGTCCAATCTGACAATCTTTGCCTTTGGTCAGGTAGCTTAATTCATCCACATTTAATGTCGTTATTGATATGTTTGGATTTGTCTATTATTTTACTTTTTGTTTTTTTTTAAAATATGTCACATGTATTTTCTGTTTCTCTATTTCTCATTTACTACTTTATTTTGCATTAAGTGAATATTTTCTAATGCAGCATTTTGATTTATTTAGTGAATTTTTTACTATATATTTTCCAGTTTTCTTTTTACTGGTTTCTCTGGGATTTACAATATACATATAATGTATCAGATTCTACTTTAGATTTAGGCTAACTTAATTCAAGTGAATTATAGAAACATTATTCTGACATAACTCCATTCCTTCATTCTTTTTTTAATATAATTATAATGTTTGTTATATGTTATAATATTTCCTATTTTACATTTCTGTTTCTCTTTATTTCTTCCTATAGATTTTAGTTATCAACTTGTGTCGTTTGCTTTCTCTGATGTAATTTTGCTTCTACCTGCCTCCTTTGTGCTATTATTGTCAAATATATTACAATTTTGTAAGTTATGGGCCCAATAATATAATTCCATACTTATTCTCTTATGCACTTGTCTTTTAAATCAATTGAGAGAAGAAAGAAGAAGAAATATTCAATTATACTATCTTTTACAATTGACTATATAATTTATTGGGACCTTTTTTTTTTCATAAATTGGAATTGCTCTGCTGTCACTTGCATTCAGTTTGAAGATATTTCTTTAGTATTGCTAATAAGGCAGGTCTGTGTGCCATAAATTCTCTGTCTTTTTTGCTTTCACATTAGAAAGATTGTCTTGCTGAATCTAAAACTCTTGGTTCTCTCTTTCTCTTTTAGCATTTTTAATGTCCTCCACTGCTTTAGCCTCCATTAATTCTGATGAAAAGTCAGCTATTGAAATTATTGCAGTTTTCTTCTATGTGTCAAGTTGTTTTAGTCTTGCTGTTTGTAAGATTTTTCTTTGTCTTTGGCACTCAACATTTTGTCTATAATGTGTCTGGGTTTGGATCTCTTACATTTACCTGACTTAGAATTTATTGAGATATTTGGATTTGTAGATTACAGATTTTTATTATCTTTGGTCAATTTTTAGCCATTATTTCTTTAAAATTTTTTCATACTCTTTTCTCTCTTTGCTTCTTTGATATGCTCATTGCACTTCATTGCTTGAAGTGTTTGATGGTTCCCGACATTTGCTGAGACTCTGAATTTTTCTTTATTCTTTTTTTCTGTTCCTCCAATTGCATAATCTCTATCTACTTATCTTCAAGTTTGCTGATTCTTTCTTCTACTAGCTTGTATTGACTTTTGAGCCCCTCTAGTAAATTTTTCATTTTGGTTAGTGTAATTTTCAACTCTAGCAATTTCATTTGGTTTGTTTTAATAATTTATATCTCTTTGTTGATATTCTCTATGTGATGAGACATTGTAAACATGTAGACCTTTACTTTTTTAAACATGGTTTCTTTAGCTCTTTGGAAATATTTGTAAGAGAATCTTTGATGTTTTCATCTAAGTCCAAAATTTGAGTCTCTTAAAGGTGCTTTCTGTTGCCTGTTTTTTTTTTCTTTCTGTGTGTGTGTCATTCTTTCCTATTTTTGTTTTTGAATGATCTCTTTCTCTCTCTCTCTCTCTCTTCCCCCCCATCTCTGTTTCTCTCTCTGTCTCTCTCACTAAAACATGGACATTTTAGATAATATATTGTAGCAACTTTGGATACTAACCTCCCTCCCCCGAGGCTTGCTGGTGTTATTTGTTTTTTTATCTGTTTAATGACCAGTGACTTGGCTGGACCAGTTTAGTGAAGTCTGTTTCCTCTGCAGTGTGTCAACTTTGATATTGCTCCTCACAGGGTACAGACTTGGACATGCGTGACTACAGTTTTAGCCAGGCTTTCTGTGACCAATCTCTTTGTGTGATTTCCCCATTAAGCTTTGGGCTGTTTTCACTGTGTTGAGATCACACTCAACTATCAGCCTCCACCTATTGCTAGCTGATTGCACTATTGTTTTTTGCACTGCCCTGGGGCATACATTGCTCCACCTTCTAATCCAATTAAAATCAGGCCCCTTTGCAGAGGTAGTTTTTGAGGCTTTCTCTGACTCCAGATGACTCATCTTAACTGATTCTCCCCATGGTTCTTTCTGTTAAACTTCTAGCTTGTCTCCTATTTCACTTATTGATATCATGAAGCTATAAGCCTTCTCTTAATTGTTTACCACCACAATCTCCATTGTTTTTGACAATGGCTTTTGGCTTGGACTTTCCTATGCTCTGTTCCAAATAAACTCAGTCCTGTTAGGGACAGCTACAGAGTTCTCTCTTTTCATAGCCTGTCTCTCCCTTGGGAAGAGATTTCAATTCTCATTCAACTTCTCTTTTAGATACAGGGGGCACATGTGTAGGTTTCTTACATGGGTATGTTGTCCATACATAGTGAACATAGCATCTAATAGGAAGTTTTTCAACCCATGTGCACTCCCTCCCTCCCTCTTCAGGTAGCCTGCAGTGGCTGTTGTTCTTATGTTAATGTCCATGTGTGCTCAATGTTTAGCTCCCACACATAAGTGAGAACATGTGGTATTTGGTTTCTGTTTCTGTGTTATTTCACTTAGGATTATGTCCATCTCCATCCGTGCTGCTACAAAGGACATGATTTCATTCTTTTTTATGGCTGCATAGTATTCATGGTATATATGTACCACATTTTCTTTATCCAAATCACCATTGATGGGCACCTAGGTTGATTCCATGTCTTTGTTATTGTGAATAGGGTGGTGATAAACTTATGAATGCATGTGTCTTTTTGTTATAACTGTCTGTTTCCCTTTGGGTATATACCCAGTAATGGGATTGCTGGGCCAAATGGTAGCTCTGTTTTAAGTTCTTTGAGAAATCTCCAAACTGCTTTCCACAGTGGCTGAACTAATTTACACTCCCACCAACACTATATAGGCATTCTCTTTTCTCTGCATCTTTGTCAGCGTCTGTTGTTTTTTTATGTTTTGATGATAGCCATTCTGACTGGTGTGAGATGGTATCTTATTGTGCTTTTGATTTGCATTTCTCTGATGACTGTGCTGTGCATTTTTTCATGTTTGTTGGCCGCTTGTATGTCTTCTCTTAAGAAGTGTCTCCTCACGTCTTTTGCCCACTTTTTAATGGGGTTGTTTGTTTTCTCTTGTCAATTTGTTTAATTTCCTTATAGATGCTGGATATTAGACTTTTGTCAGATGTACAGTTTGCAAAAATTTTCTCCCATTCTATAGGTTGTCTGCTTACTCTGATGACAGTTTCTTTTGCTGTGCAGAAGTTCTTTAGTTTAATTAGGTCCCACTTGTTAATTTTTTTTGGTAATTGCTTTTGAAGACTTAGCCAAAAATGATTTGCTAAGGCCCATGTTAAGAAGGGTATTTCCTAGGTTTTCTTCTAAGATTTTTGTAATTTGAGGTCATACATGTAAATCTTTAATCTGTCTTGAGTTAATTTTTGTATATGGTGAAAGGCAAGGGTATAATTTCATTCTTTGGCTTATGGCTAGCTAGTTATCCCAGCACCATTTATTGAACAAGGAGTTCTTTCCCCATTGCTTGTTTTAGTCAGCCTTGTCAAAGATCAGATAGTTGTAGGTGTTTAGCTTTCAAAATAATAAGAGCCGTTTATGGCAAACCCACTGCCAACCTCATACTGAATGAGCACAAGCTGGAATCATTCCTCTTGAGAACTACAACAGGACAAAGATGCCCACTCTCACCACTTCTAATCAACATAGCAGTGGAAGTCTTAACCAGAGCTATCAGGCAAGAGACAAAAATAAAAGGCATCCAAACAGGAAAGGAAGAAGTCAAACTATCTCTCTTCACTAACAATATGATCCCATACCTAGAAAACCCTAAAGACTCCACCAAAAGACAATGAGAACTGATAAAAAATTTTTACAAGGTTCCAGGATACAAAATCAATGTGCAAATCAGTAGCATTTCTGTACAGCAGGCAGAAGAATCACTTGAACCCAAGAATTGGAGGTTTCAGTGAGCCAAGATTGAGCCACTGTACTCCAGCCTGGGTGAAAGAGCAAGACTCCATCTCAAAATAATAATAATAATAATTTCAGTTTTATTAACTTCCCATGATAGCAGATGAATACTGAGTTCTATTTCACTCTACCATATCTCTGACATTTGCTTCCATCATGAATCTCTCAAGATAGTTGTCATATTAATCTAGATCCATACTATATGTTCATATTTTCAGTATCCAGTGTTTCTGAGTAGTCCCAATATTCATAGCTGAGCTACACAGAGTAATGCTTTCTTCCCCTTCTCATTTTTAAAAATTTGTTTTTTCCTAAAGTTAATACTTGTAGGGCTCTCTTATTTGCTTGGTTTCCCATGTCATTATTACCAATTCCAAACTCTCTGTCATTAATGTAATTTTCCTCTTATTGTGTTCAAGCACCCAGACATTTAAAGACATCTCCAGAGAGCTTCTGACCAGATTCTGCCTGAGCTTGTTGCTCTCTGGGCTTTGGATGCAGCTGCATCTTAGGACCCTCACCATCTTCTTGGACAGTCCCTTTATCCCTGTTTTGTTTTAGACTTTCTATTTTCTGTACCTCAGGTCTTCTTTTTTGGTTTCTCCTTTTGTTTTAGTGGAGCCCATCCTTTGGTAACTCCCTGATAAAGCACATAGGGGAGGTAAAGGTTTTCAGACTTTGTTTTATGAAAGTGTATTTATTCTACTTACTAATAGGTTGCTTGGGCATTAAATTCTAGGTTGGAAATAATTTTACCTATGGTTTTGAATGACTTGGTCATCTGTTCTCTAACTTCTAGTACCATTTTTAAGAAATCCAATGCCATACTGATTCTCAATCCTTTGTATTAAATGTAACTTTTTTTTCCACTAAGAGTTTACAGGATGGGTTACTGCTGTATCCTAAAGTGTCACATACGTGTGCTGAGGTGTAGGTCTACATTCTTCTGTTGTGCTAGGTATTTGATGGGCCCTTTCGGTTTGGAAAATCATGTCCTTTGAATCTGAGAAGGCTCCTTGGATTCTTTGAGGATACTCTTCCCTCCATGTGATCTCGCCTCCTTCTGGAGCTACTTTAAGCCAGATGTTAGACTCCATGGGCTAGTCCTCTGATTTAAAAAATTTCTTGTATCTCTAATTTTCTTTCTGTAATTATTTTCTATTGACAAAATTGTTTAATAGTAGCATTTCTTTATGTTAAAGAAAAACAAAGTTCAAATGCCTAACCGTAATTATGTTAAACACTTGGTGTGCATGCAAATAAAGACAAAAGGCTGCTAGCCAATCTGAATTTAAATAGAGGTGTTGTAGGTATAATTAACTGTAACTCATTTTTTGAATAAGTAAGAAAAAAGTCACTGGCTGCAAAGGATTATTAGAGATGTATTTTCCAAAATTCATTTATCTGGACTGCCTCTCCCCGCCTCTACCCCCTGCCAACTGAGCAGACTTCCGACTATTAAATCAAAATGACTACTCACTCTCACCCCCCAGCAGTTATAGTACACAACATCACTGCCCCACCAGATCAGGGACATACTGCATTTGGCCTGTGACTCTGCAATCTTGTTCCAGCTTCAAGAGCCTAACAGATGCCTCTGATCACCTGAGACTTCTTAAACAGCGCCAATACTTCTGTCTGGTTGGAACCTTAAATGCCACCACCCATCAGAGACAAGGTTCTCACTAGATTCTAAATCTGTTATTTAAATTACTTTTCAATTTAAAAAAGGAGAGACAGAGAAGAAACTTATTGGAATAAGGCCACCTAGGAATGTTCTTAACCTCTCCATTCAGCTTTTGGCGGATATATGAAACTACACATAATAAATACAACTTTTCCTCCAGGTGCACAGCTAAGCAACAGCTTCTGGTACTTGACCTCCGGTGTTCAGAAAGATGCACTGCCTAGAGTCAAGCTAGTGTGTAGATCTGGTGGCCTCTGCCAATGAGGGCTTGCCAGTCAGCAGAGGACAGACAAATAGGATCCAGCACACACAAGCAGGATGTGTGTGAGGGGAGTAGCCATACTTCTATTGAAGGATGGCTGTAGTACTCTTCAGGGCACAGCCTGGACAGATGATAACAAAGTTTCCAGGCACAGATAAGTCAACTGCAGTGGAGCCCAGGCAACATTCAGGGTTCTGGCCATCCCTGATGTGTCCCCCATCAATGACTAAGGACAGTCAAAGCCAGAAGTCTTGAGACTCCTTGACATTCAGAGAATTGGCCTGGGAGCTGAGGCTGGCACTGGTGAGAACAACAGGTTCCCCAAACACCTAGGCCAAGTCTTGCATAAAGGCATGGTGAGGAATCCAAATGCCTACGAGAGGAGCAAAGGGGTTCAGGTACTTGTCCTGCTCTTCTAAGCATTCCATCACCAGGTCACTGATCCTGGCAACAGATCTTTCAAGAGCTCCTTGAGTACTCTCCCATGGCAGGACCTTGTGCATTCCTGCATCCTGGCATGGAGTCTGGAGCCCGGCGTACGCTAAGTGTTCAGTACACATTACCCGTTCCAGACTCCTTGGTGAGCCTGGACAAGCCCCTCCTGCTCTCTCTTTAAATTTTTGCTTTAATTTCTAGATAATGGTTTCCAGCCTTTCTACTGAATTTTTCAGTTCTGCTATTATGTTTTTAATTTCTTTTTTTTTTTTTTTTTTTGGGACGGAGTCTCGCTCTGTTGCCCAGGCTGGAGTGCAGTGGCCAGATCTCAGCTCACTGCAAGCTCTGCCTCCCGGGTTCACGCCATTCTCCTGCCTCAGCCTTCCAAGTAGCTGGGACTACAGGTGCCCGCCACCTCGCCCGGCTAGTTCTTTGTATTTTTTTTTAGTAGAGACGGGGTTTCACCGTGTTAGCCAGGATGGTCTCAATCTCCTGACCTCGTGATCCGCCCGTCTCGGCCTCCCAAAGTGCTGGAATTACAGGCTTAAGCCACCGTGCCCGGCCCATGTTTTTAATTTCTAAGAACTTTACTTTTGATCTTTGAATGTTCCTTTTAGAAAAATAACATGTATTCTATTATTACAGATGCAATATTTTTTATCTTCTCTCTCTGAGAATAATGGTTGATTTAATGACATTGTCTTCTTGCCAAAGAGTCTTTTTCCCCTGTGTCACTAATTTTTCCTTTTTGTTTGTCTTGGTCACTGTCTTTTAGAATAGATTTTTTTTTTTTTTCCCCCCAAATGTCTTGGCTCCTTTGAATATTTAATCTCTGCTTGCACTTAAGAATTGTAAAATGCTGGTTGGAAGCTCATTAACACCTATGTATTCATTGACTCTCTAGAGCAGTTCTCAAAGTGTGGTCCATGGAGCAGCAGTGTCAGCCTTCCCCAGGTGCTTGTTAGACGTGCATGTTCTTGAGCCCCTCCCAGACCTTCTGAATCAGAATCTAGAGTGGGGCCCAGCAATCTGCATTTTAATGCCTCCCTCCCACCATAATTGTTATTCATGCTACAGTTGGAGAAGTACTGAAAAGTTAAGGGTGGTCTGCCTTGGTGGCTTCAATGGGGGGATCTGCATGGCAGTATCTTTGTGCCTCTTCTTTTGGACTAACTAGGTATCACAGTGTCATCTCTGGCTGCCAGACTCCTAAGAGCCTACTAGAGAAAGAAGGTGGGGAATCTCAACCTTCAGTATATGAACATTTCTTTAACCTTCTGTTTTCAATTTGAATTTCATTTTCAGCTTTGTGTGCTGTCATTCAGTCCAGAGACTGTTTATCCCTCTCTGGAATTAGACCTTGGGTCTTCGGTCAGATGACTGAGGGGCAGTTCCCTTTTGTCCCTCTTGCTGGTTCTGCTACATCTTACCTTCAGTTGTCTTGGTTTCTTCATCTCCCATGTTGGCTCCCACATTCCACACAGAGCCCCCAGAGCTCTGCAGGATCAGCCGCTGCCTGTGCCTCCTGACTCTCTCCTCTTGCTTCCCACACTCTGGCAGACCAAGCTCCCAGCCATTCCTGGTCACTGCAGCAGCCCTCCTTGCTGAGGGCCTCGGCATGTGCTTTTTTCTCTAGCAATGCTTTCTTCTTCCATCCTCCTTCACCCAGTCTAATTCTTTGCTACCTGTTAATGGCCGAAATGTGTTTCTCTAAAAGATGTTGAAGTTCTAACCCCCAGTACCTGTGAATATGACCTTATTAGAGATGATCAAGTTAAGATGCACTCATTATAGTGGTTTCTAATCCAATAAGCCTGATGTCTTTATAAAAAGGAGAAGCTTGGACACAGACAGGTGCACTAGGAGAACACTGTGTGAACCCCAAGGCAGAGAACGCCATGCAAACATGCAGCAGAAGCCAAGGCACACCCAAGATTGCCAGCAAATCACTAGACACTGAGGGTAGGCCTGGAAAAGATCCCTTTCTCAGAGCCTCAGAAGGAACCAACCCTGCTGACAACTGAATCTTGCACTTCTGGCCTCCAGAATCATCAGAAAATGTATTTCTGTTTTGAAGCTATCCTAGCATGTGGCGCTTTGTTACGGCAGTCCCAGGAGAGTAAGTCACCACCCTCTCTGGTCCTCCTCATGATGCTGTCTGATCACTCATCCTTGGTTAGCACCTCTTTGCCGTATCTCCCCACACCTTACACTTTTTCATCCAAGTACTTTCCATAGTACAATTATGTAATTGCAATTTCTTTAATTATTCAGATGTTTAGCTACTTGTGCAATTATTGGTTTATTTGCCCCCATTAGTCTTCTTGTCAGTTGTCTGTGCACGCAGGGGTTAGGGTCATGTCTGTCTTATTTACCAACATACTCTAACTGTGTAGCACAAGACTTGGAACATAGCGACTGTGGTTAGCACTGGTCGAAGGATTTAATTTTCTTTGATTTCTTCCCTCTCCCTCTCCTTGAGGGTCGCATTAGTTTTAGACGTATAAAGTAGTCTGTGACCTTGGCCCTCCTACTGGAAAGGAAGCTCCAGGCCTGCCCCCAGCTGTACTTACTGCAGGCTGCCCACTTACTGCCCTTCCTGGGCTGCTGTCAGGGAATGAGGGAACTCATCTACACTTCCAGCTGTGGCCTCCCCCGGGACATGGGACTCACCTGGGGCTTATAAAATGCAGGTGCCTTGTCTTCACAGCAGCTCAAGCTCTCTAGGTGATTCTAATATGAGAATCGCTGAATTTGAGCCCATTTACATCTATCTTGAGTACAGTAGTAATTCATTTGGTCACTTGTATTCCTAGTTCATTGCTGATTAAAAACCAGAAATGAATATGGGGGCTGGGTATCAGAAACTGTCCCAAACACCAAACAATTGAGTTCTGCCAAATCAATGGGAACACTAAGTAGAGTGACAGCTGGGCCTCTGACCTACACTGTAATGTTCACAATGATGGGCTTCAGTAAATAAGAAAACTTTAGTTATGCTCCATGTGCGTTCCTTAACAAGGTGGAAAATGATAGATCACTAACACTACCACACTGAGCTTATCTGATGTCCCAGGCACAGTTCGGAGCAGAGATGATGTTTGATTTAAACCTTACAAGAACCTTATAGGTTATGTTCTGTTGACATTCCCATTTTTCAGATGAGGAAACTGAGGACTAGAGAGAGCCAGTGAGTTGTTCAAGGTCACATTACTAGTAATGGGAGGGTCAAACTCAGATCTTCATGTGTCCAACTTGAAAGTTGGTAATATAAGTGGTTTTTGAGCAAGTTCCTTTTGTTCCCATAAAAGACAATTATTTTTGTGAAAATTCATTTATGATGGCATTGCCTACCAGTGCCATGTTAATGACACTACCAGTGTCAGTGACCCACCAACACCATGTTAATGGTGTGTTTACTTAAAAATTGCACACAAAAATCATGTGGGTAATGGTTGACAAATGTGAAATTTTCAAAAGTTATTTAATTTTTATTCAGACCACTTTGGCAGATAAAAAGAAAACTAGAAGTGATTCTATTGTGTTTTACTCCTTTGCACCTTCTGAAGAGAAGCAGGTGGTTTACTGAGTTATATTTGCTGGGTTTTCCCATCTGATTAACAGTTAATAGCAGAAATGTGCTCTTTTACCTCATCTTCCCTTTTCTGGCCTGCTTGGAGGCTCTCTTTGTAAAATGTCTGGCCTAAGACAGGATGTTCTTTGTGGGCTGGTCCAGACCCCATCTTTGCCTCACTTTCATGCATGGTGGGTTCAGATCAGGTTGCTATTATAAGCTGATTCTCATAAAAGTCTGTGAATAAGGAAAAGGAGAGCTTGTAGCACTGGGAGATTTACATTCCTCTCCTGGTAGCAAGAAGGTCATTCTGAATATCTGTTTGCAGGGAAATACGCAGTTTGTGCTTTTTCTGCAGGTTCTAAGGTCTCTCCTCTAAAATGGATTGTTGCTGTTTCTTCAAGGAAGTCCAAACAGGGAAAAAGAGAACTAGAGTGAAAGGGTGTTTTGTGTTCGCACACACTTCCTCCTCTATTGGTTGATTATGAAAACCCCCAACCTAACAGATGGCTTGGTGCGGGGCTCTTTGTTGAAGATACTATTATTAACAGATGAAATGCATGTGTCCGCCACAGAGACGTCTCAGGAGGGCAGCTCTCCAGCCAGATAATGGTCCAATACTGTATTAGCTTGGTGTGAAAAGGAGAGAATTTTAAAACCAGTTACTTTCACTCTGAAGGGCAAGGGTAAGAGGTACTTCTGCATTTATCTCTTCCTAATTGGAAAAAGACGACTTCTAAATCTAAAAGTTTACTTTGTTGGCATTTGACTAAGACTGTAGTTTTGGTGGCTGGAGATTTACATTCATATTAGACTCATTAAGAAACACAAGGAAAACTTTCAGAGTAGAAATGAATGGGCAATCCCTAAATAATTCATTGGTACTTTTTAGCTTATTGAGCCAAATACACTGATAACTTTTAGGCATCCACAGTTATCCAAACTCAAGTCTCACTTGGGATTACGCTTGTGGCTTCTCGGTGTTGGAAGGGACCTCAGAAGACTAAACACGTTTGAATGGGAGGAATCTAAAAAAGTGAGGAATTACCAGCACTTATACAGTAATTAAAAAATCAGATTAGGGTTGGTTTGTACTTATTTTTTATTACTTTATGCTAATAAATAACACCAATAAATAGTGATCAAACTGTGTTGCTGCAGGGGAAAAGTTCCCAGACCTTGTAACACTTAAAATATATGCAAAATAACTTAAAGTCTCGATCATGACACTGTAAAAAGGTTGAAGGAATGACTTTCTAACTTTGCTGCTTGTTAATGAGTGGAGATAGAAAGGGAGATGTGTGTTAATTTTGAGGAAACTTCTGTCTTTTTCTATACTGTACAGCTCTCCTGGGTAATTTTCTTTTGAGTCAACTCTAGTGTGAAGAACGAAGGCTTAGATATCTCATGAAAAATTCACTGGCTCTAGGTTCATAGAGTATCCAGCACTGTCCAATATAACTGTCTGCAATAATGGAAATGTTCCATATGTCAGCACTGTTTAATGTGCCAGCCACTCGCCATGTGGCTACTGAGCACTTGAAATATGGCGAATGCAGCTGAGGATCTCATTTTTTTTAACTTCAATTAATTTACCTTTAAATTGAAATAGTCATGTAACTAGCAGCTGGCGTATTTGACAGTTGTAGAACTATATATAATAACCTCTTGAAGTTCATCGGTATCTTTTTATAATTAAGAAGTAGACTTGTGCATGCTAAAATAAAACAAAATTAGTAAGAACACATCTATTTAATCAAGAAGGCGATTTCATGAAATTATATATTCCTTGTCTGTCCTTCTCCAGTCTGTCTTTTGAGATGCAACTGTGGATAACAGCTTCTTATAGATCTCTCCAAGAGCTTTGTATGCATGCATAAACATAGAAATGAGTACACATTTCTTTACAGGAGTGGAAACATACAGTATCCACTAATTTTATTTCATTACTTCTTCAGCTTCAAAATATCTGGAGATCTGTTATATGAGCCCTGAAGCTGCCTTGTCATTTTAATAGCTGCATAATAGTCCATAATCTAGATGAATGATTATTTAATTGGTCTCTAATGGTGGATGTTTGTTTTTTTCCCCATCCAGTTGCTATGGTATAATCACAGAACTGACCATTCATCCAGTTATATTTTTGCATATGCATGTGTGGTTGGTATTTTCAATGACAGTAAATTGCATGAGAAGAGAAATCTCAAAGACAACACCAGGATGCAAGTCATTCAGGATTTAATAAGTTTTTGTCCTTGAAATGCTTTCAGAAACAAACAAGCGTGAGTATAATTTTCATACAGTGAGCATAATGTTGACTGTAAGCATCGTGTGAGAAACAGTTGCTGTCTATTTTGTCCACTGGTATATCCTATGTGTTCACAATGCTAGCCAGTAGCAGGGGCTCAATAAATCTTTGCTCGATGAATAGGTTGATGTCCTGGTTGTGGATCACATTCTGAGTCTTTCACTTGCTTTAGAAAGGATCTGCCAGAGACCGAAGAGGTTACATTTGTCTTAGATAACAAAAGCTATGAATATCTCTCACAGTCACATACTATTTAGTTTTCAGTTGCTCCTCACCCATCCTTGGAGTAATATCCATTACTATTCCTAGAGAAATAGTTATGAAAAAGTTAAAATACCTTACAAATACTGAGAGTTGCTTTTCAAAACTTTTCTTAAAATGTGATGAAATCGTATAGGCATTGGCAGACAGATGTCACTGGCTGTGCTCTGGACTGCGGGTGCTGCTTCTAGCTGCTCTCAGTGGGCCTTCCTCAGCTGAGAGGGCACTGCCCTCAGCCACCCTGGCACATGTCATACCTCTGCAAGGCAAAGACTAGACACTGTGAGCTAGGCGGTCAAGTGGACTTGAATCTGGCCCCCTCCTTACTCTCCAGTCACAGATCTCCATGAATACTCTATGCCTTTTTTTCTGTAAACCGCTCACCGTCCCTCCCATTCCCGAAAAGCATTCACTTCTGCAAGGACTTGCTCCGTGTAAGTGCAGAAAACGGGTTCCATCTCCCCTGTCACTTCCTTTACTCTCAACTGCTGTTTCCATGGAGTTTTGTTTCTGACTTCTCCCTACCCCGTGGCCCAGCCTTCTGGAGGAGAATGAGGAAGTAAACCTGATGGGGTACTGTGATGGTTAATTGTGTTTGTCAACTTGACTGGGCCATGGGGTGCCCAGATAGCTGGTGAAACATTATTTCTGGATGTGTCTGTGAGGGTGTTTCTGCAAGAGACTCACATTTGCATTGGTGGACTGAGTGAAGTAGATGGCCCTCTCCATTGTGGGTGGGCCTCATCCAGTCTGTTGAGAGCCTGAGTAGAACAAAAAGAAGAAGGAAGGTTGAATTTATTCTCTGCCTGATCCCTTGAGCTGGGGCATGTTTTCTTCCCCCAGAGTTCCTGGTTACCAGGCCTTCAGACCCAGACTGGAATGTACACCACTGGCTCTGCAGCTCTCAGGCCTTTGAACTACACCACTGACTTTCCCGGGTCTCATCTGCATCATGCTTGCAAATGGCAAGGCGTGGGACTTCTCAGCGTCCATCACCATGTGAATCAGTACCTTAGAGTAAAATGCTCTCTACACACACACATATGTATAGGCATATGTGTGTATATATATATGTGTGTATATATATATGTGTGTGTATATATATGTGTGTGTGTATATGTGTGTATATATATACACACACACATACATATATACACATATACATGCACACACATATCAAGTTTCACAAATGTAGTCTATAATATATTTATCCAATTTGCTCTGTTTTCTCTTAAGAACCCTGGCTAATACAAACAAGTTACTTTGTTTAGGGATTTTAACAATGAGAAAAGGTCGAAATGGCCTCTCATCCAACACATGTCCACTGTAGTGGACGCTGCAGAATGAAACATACCTTCAAGGCTGCTTATGAACTCTCAGGAGGATATGGATGACAAGAGGGGGAAGTGACAAGTGATACGGGAAGAATGGGCCTGTGGATGCGTGACTGTGATGGAAAGTGGGTTCACACCCCTCCATAAAGGTGCTGCTGGGTTTCAACTAGGCAGGACCAGAAAGATCAGAAGAAAAGGAGACGAGAATTAGTTCCAGTGTGTGCCTAAGAACCTGTTTGCTGTATTATGCTACACAAATCTTGTTAGGTTTCATAATGTACTTAATTTTGTTTCTTTATTGCCTTTCAACATAATTTTAGATTTTTTAAAGAAAATAAAAATAATCAAATAACCCAGAAAATTATAATAGACAGAGAAAAAACTGGCATCCCACTACTTAGATAACTACCATTGCCATTTTATTTTAACAGTTATATTTTACGTAAGTGTGGTCATGTTATATGTGTTGATTTTCTAAATTAACCCCTTTTTGTTTGTTTGTTTTTCTCTTTTCTTTCTCCTCCTCTCTTCACCTCAATAAAATCAGGTAACCAATGTTAACATTTGCTGTGCAACATTTTTTCACCCTTACAAGATCTCTCTTTCTCTCTCTCTCTCTCACACACACAGATGTGTGTGTTGTCTGATTTACAAAAGTGAGATATTTTATATCTTCTTCTGTATCTTGCTTTTTTTATATCTCCTTCTGTATCTTGCTTTTTTCACTTAATTAAATGTGGTGGAAATGTCTACACATCCCTGATTTTTTAAGACTATATTTAATTCAACATTCCTCAAGGATAGGTATTTGGATGGCTTCTTCCCTTCTTTCTTTCCTTTCTTTTTCTTCTCTCTCTCTCTCTCGTTTTTTTCCCTTGTTTCAGCAAACTGTTCGGCAGCAGATAGCATTGCCAATACAGCTTTAAGTTCTGCTGATGTTTTATCTCAGTGGAACAGATGCCTAAGACTAAGACTGCAAAGTTGAAGGGTAGGTGATTTTTGTTTTGTTTGTAAATAGATATTGCCAGAATCCATTAAAATTAAAGACAGCTACAAAAGTATCAAATAGCCACCAACAATGTCCACAAGTATCCTTTTCCCCTGTGTCCCACCAACATTAGTTTCCTTGTCATTTAGGTCCTTTCTGTTTGGTGGATGAGAAGCAATATCCAATTGTTATTTAAATGTACAGTCCCCTGCCTATTAATGTGGTTCAGCTTCTGCTCAGCTTTATTGGCTGTTTTGTTTTCTTTTCCTCTAAACGATCACATTCAAGTCCTATGCCTATTAATTGCTTTTTGTTGTCAATTGTTAAATGTTCAACCTCATATTGACATTAGGCCTCTATCTATCTTGCAGGTGGTGAGTGTGCCCCTTAGTCCATCCATTACTTGTCTTCTGACTTTGTTTTGGTCAGAAGTTTGCCATTAAAAGAATATTGCAGTTATTTGTCTTTTATTTTATAGCTTCTGGGCTTCTGTCATGTTTAAAGATGTATCCCGGCCAGGAACGGTGGCTCACACCTGTAATCCCAGCATGCTGGGAGGCTGAGGTGGGCAGATCATGAGGTCAGGAGATCGAGATCATCTGGGCCAACATGGTGAAACCCCGTTTCTACTAAAATACAAAAAAATTAGCCGGGCATGGTGGTGCGTGCCTGTAGTCCCAGCTACTCAGGAGGCTGAGACAGGAGAATCGCTTGAACCTGGGAGGCAGAGGTTGCAGTGAGCCAAGATCGTGCCACTGCACTCCAGCCTGGGTGACAGAGTGAGACTCCATCTGAAAAAAAAAAAAAAGATGTATCCCTGGCCCCTGGGTTATACATGAACAGACTGTCTCCAGAATATTCTTCTATCTGAATTGCTTGGTCTTAAATTTTGCTTATGATTCAAGTATTTTTCTTCTATATATTTTTAATTAGCATTTTTAATGTGTCTGAAATGAAGAGTCCAATTTCATCTTATCCCCAATTTCTTAGACTTCTCTCAAGCCACTAAAATTTGGTTTCTGTAAATGAAAAGGAAACGCCTGTATAGTTTTCTTCTTTCTTTCCAACTTCTGCTTTCTACATTGCCTGCCTTCCTGTCTTTTCCTCATTCTTGACCTGTCTTTGACACTGTTCCCTTTCTTCTGCTCTTGCGTCAAGGCATAGAACCTCACTAAAAACACAGCAAAACTGTAGTAGCAATGACAATAGTAAATACTTACATTTATAGGATCTTTTGCTCCCTGCATGCTGGGCACTATTCTAGGCGCTTGGCAGGTTTTAAGTCATTTGATTGTCACAGCAGCTCTGTGGCATAGGTAGGGTTAACAGACCCGTCTTTGGAGGGCAGAGGTAAAGGCACCTGCACGGGTCACCTCGCTCTGGCTCAGGCTCAGCAGCCCTGATGGGGTCTGACCCCAAGCTGGGTCTTAACCACTGGACTCCAGAACCACATCAGTCCTGCCGGGAACACAAGGCCGGCCCCTCGCCTTTCTCCACGTGGTGTTTGGGGACCTCTGCCCCTCCCTGTTGAGCACCTCCCCAGTGAGGACGGAACTCCTTTAGAGACCCTGGGGCATTTCATCAAGGCTGTCTTCCCTGGTGTCTGAAAAGCTGCCCATGAAGCCACAGAGCTGAACTGTGACTGGGGCTACAGGGGTCATACAAGGATCCCTGAGCTGCTTCCTCATTCTGCTGCCCTCGGGGCCACGCTGGATCATTCCCCAGACATTGAAAGCCCCGTGCTGAAACCAGGATTTCTCCGCATATCTCATCTGGAGGCCTCTCGCATAACGAGGCCCCCGGGACAGCTGCCTGGCACGCCTGGCGCCTCCAGGAACTCTATGAACGCTGTTCTTCCAAGAGGGGGCCGCTGCACCCCTCCACGGGAGTCCCGGGGCTGGTGGGAACTCAAGTCCCTCAGGCAGATCCAGGCTCGCACCCCCATCTGCAGCCCTCCCCCCAGCCTCTTCCCTCAGCGTCGTCCTTCCCCTAAACGGAATCCCAGTGGGCCGCCATGATCAGTGCTCTGCACACAGGCTTATGTTTCGCTTTGAAGTGTTCTCTGCTTCTAAAACCTATTTGATACAAACCCCGCCTTGACCTTTTGTTATAATTCAAATCTCTAGACTCACTACCTGTCTTCATTTAAAAAAACACCTTGTTAGAGTGCCTGTGAGCAAGCCACCTGCCCAGTGCAGAGTAAAGAAATATTTATTTTGATGAAATGTTTATGCAAGTTGATAAGCTGACTTGACATCTAAGAATTTTTTTTTAAATTCCCTTCCATCTGGGTTTTTTTTTTTCTGTCACAACTCTGTGTCTCCCAAGGTGTGAAATGCGGGAGATGTCACTAAGGGTCTCTGTGCCTTGCCTCATGCAGCACTTTTTTTTTTTTTTTTTTAATCGAATGTCTCTTAATTCAGCAGATATTCATTGAGCATTTACTATATGCTGAGCATTATTCTAGGTGTGGTGAGTGTAGAAGTGAACAGAAAGACAAAATCTCAGCTTTCATCTAAGGATAAGCCTGTAGATAATTGCATACATTTATACATCAATACAGAGAAAATGAAGCTCAGTGGATACATGCTGGTAGGGTAGAGAATGCTATTGGTGTGGGGGTTTGTCAGGGAAAGGCTCTCCGAAGAGGTGTTTGCATTAGCAGTGATGGCAGTGGGAGGGCGGCCCCTGGGGTGGCTGAGGGAAGAGTGTGTGCCTGTGCTAAGTGTGCCTGAGCAAAATGCAGGAAGCCAGTGCTGAGTGTATGAGCAGGAAGGTGGCAGGGGCAGGGGATCTGGAGCTGGTGCTGGATAACACAGGGCTCATGGCCTTGGTAAGGACGTCGGATTTCACCTTGTATGAAATCACTGATACAGGGAGGCAATGGAGAGTTGGACAGGGCTTCCAATCATCGTGTGTGTGTGTGTGTGTGTGTGTGTGTGTGTGTGTGTGTGTGGGCATTGCAGGATCAAGCTGGCTGCTTTACAGAGACCAGGCTGTGTGTGAGAGAATAGAAGTGGGGAGAAACATAAAAGCCCATGGGAGAAGATGGGGTTCCTGTTCTTGGTCAGAGGCGGCTCTGTCCACACAAGTATCCACCATGGATCTTTTGGAGTCACCTTGCCATCCTCCCCATCCCTCCCCACATGCCCCATCTCTTCCCTCTTCGATTGATCATTACTGGACCTCTGGGTGTTGTGCTTGGGTTCAGGCCAAGCTCTCCCCCCACTGACTGGTGATAGAGTGCAAGGTTCTGGACCGCTCTGAGCCGAGGATTCTGCATCTGGGGGACAGGTAGGAGAGTAGTAGTGCTCGCCTCTCAGGAAAGAGTTGATTTCGTGAGCACAGGCAGCACGTGGCCTAAAACTGAACATACAGGCGCTGAATGAGTATCAGTGACAGGCTAAAGACCTCATGTATTGAGAATGATGCAACTGTTATTTAAAGTACTGTTAAAGTATTTTCAACTCCTGATCATCTCACCTTTTAAATGTCTTTCACTATCATCTGTAGCAAGTGCCTTTATTCCAGTCTTACTGCGTTGGTCAGGTCTTCCTCATTTCCTAGGAAGTCCTCCCTGCATCTTTCTCACATTCCTCAGGCCATTATCCAGTGTGTCCCCAGAAGGGAATGTTTCCAAGGCATACCCTTCATTGTGTCACTTCCCTACTGACCATACATCACTGGTTTCCTCTTGCCTTCAGGATGGAGCCCAGCTCCTCCTTGCAAGGGACCTTCCATGACTGTGCTGTGTCCTTCCAGTCTGTGTCTCTGTACATTCAGCTCTCTCTGCTGGGTGGGGGTGGGGAGCAACTGTTCCTTCGTGTACAAGGCTGAAGCCAATAGAGTGTTCAGGACTCAGCGCCGGTATCTGCAGGGAAGCCTTTCCTGCTCACTGTCTCTGCCACACACATACATAAAACAATGTTTCCACCACACACCTGTTTCCACCACACACATACACACACACACACATAAAACAATGCACATAAACACACCACATATGCAAGCACACAGAATACACACACACACTAAAATAAAAACACACCACAGAAACACGTAGACACACAACACACTTTCACAAACACACTCACAAACACAGATGCCACACAAACAGCACACACAGAAAGACACACATGTACAGCACACACACAGGCACACATACACCACGCCAGCTAGTTGAATTAGATGTGTCAACTCCTGATTATATAATTTATCTTATCAAATTGTTGTCACTATTATTTGAATTTCCTGCTTGATTGAGGTTAGTAGATACTGTGTTTTGGTCTTTATTTTTTTACACACAGTAAGGCATGTAAAGTACATAAGGCTTAAGCATACAGCGTGGCAAATTTTCCACATGTATGCTCCTGTGTGGTGTTCACCCACACGCATATGGAGAACATTTCAAGCAGTCCGCAGGCTCCCCGGTGCCTGTCCCAGTTCATCCTCATCCATCTTTAACTCCACAGGGACTATTATAACAGCCTCTAGATAACAGACTTAGGCCATGTATTTGTTGAAGGACTCAGTTCACTGGAGGAAGAAATGGGTGGGTCGCTGCTGACATTCTTGGTCATCTCTGCCCTTTGCAGTTCTGAGACCAGAGGTGTGGCTGTGTCTGGCGTCAATGCATCAAAACACCCTACAGCCAGAGTGAGGCTTTGCCAAGTAATGTGTTTCCTCAAAATGTTTCTGTAGGTCCAGTTGTAGGCTGTGATGACATCATGTAGTGGTTATCTGTGTAACCTTCTCAGAGCCAACTCCCATATCTCACTGAATCCTCTCAACAATCTTCTAAGATAGGAAGGGTGGGTATGATTACTCAATTTTCCACGAGAAGAAACTGAGACTCCAGGTAAAGTCCGAGCTCCTTCTCTGCACAGGGGAGCACTGTGATGGCCCCTGATGCACATGGCTCAAGTGAGTTACAAAGCAAGATGCTGGTGTCCTCACCCAAATCTACGGAAACCCTTCCCTGCCTCTTGCCTTTTGACTTCAGGCATCTTGATCCTGTTGGGGTTTAACTGCGTTCCCTTCTCTCCAAAACATACGGTGCAATCCTAACCCACAGTGCCTCAGAGTGGGACCCTATATTTGAAAGTAAGGACATCAAAGGTTGCAAAGGTAATAAGTTGAAATGAGATCATACTGGAGTAGGGTGAGTCTCTAACATAACCACCATTCTTGTAAGAAGAGGAGAAGAGATGCCCAGACACTTACAGGGAGAAAGAAGGCCATGTGAAGACAGAGGCTGAGATCAGAAAGGTGCAGCTGCAAGTCAAAGAGTGCCAAGGATGGCAGCAACCACTAGAAGCTGGATGAGAAAAGGGGAAACTCTCCCCTGCAGGTTGCAGAAGGCAGAGGGTCCTACCAACACCTTGATTTTGGACTTTTAGCATTCCAAATTCTAAGACAATAGATTCCTGTTGTTTTAAGTCACCCAGTTTGGGGACCTTTGTTTCAGCAGCCCTAGGCAACTAATACAGGTCCCCCATGGGAAACTCCTTATTGCCTTGATCAGAATGAACCCCACAGGTCCAATAGGAGTGAGGCTTCACGGTGGAGACCTTCCTGCCTAAAATGCCCTCCTCGCTCATCCCTCACAACATTCAACCCCCAACCCTTTAGCACAAGGCTCAAAAGCCATAGCTTCGTATATGCTCTTCCTGGTTCTCCAACAGAAAACAGAAGAGTAACAGATGCTATACTTGGATGATGTAACTTGGATGATGTAACTCCTCAAATGTGCATTGTTTCTTATTCAGCATCAGTCAAGTGGGCACCAAGGTGGCCTCTTTGATTTCACCTTTCTTTCACTAGGATGGCTGACCAAGAGCTGTAGGAAGACAGAACCGGGAAAGGGACAAGTCTGGATGGAATTGTTTCAGGTCAAAGGTGGTCTTCCAGAGGCTACACTGATTAGGAGTACAAAAGGAGGAATTGCTGTAAACCTAAGCTATTTTATAAAGTTGGCTTTTCCAGATGTCTCTACTCTCAGGGCAGAATGCCCCCGTCCTTGACTCAGTTTTGCATATTGACATCTTAACTGAATTTGAAAGCTCAACTTTCTTGCCATTTCCTCTGAGACTTCTGTATGAAGTACAGTACTCACTTTCCCTCTTAAATTTCCACGGTGCTTTATGTGTACACGTGTGCATATCTGAGGACAGATTCCACCTTCTACCTGCATTAGAGATCTCCATTCCAGCCCAGAAATACTTACCCAGCATGTACTTGGGCCAGGCCGTGAGGATACCTCCCTGAATAGGAAAGAGTGTCTGGTCTCATGGAACTCACAGTTTAGTGAGAAATAAGTGTGTTTCTTACTGAAGTCTATTATGTAAATACATTTGAAAAGACTGGTGCATGTGTTAGGCGCATTCAAGATCCTTCACCCATTCAGCCTGTGGCAGATGTGTTAATAGACAACCACATAGGGTCCCACTCACACGGGGTCCCATCTGGTCCCAAGCAAAGAAGGGCCTGCACTTGAGGTTGAATTCTCTGTAGTCACCATCTTGAAATGTTTAATGATATCACCTCTGTTTTACCTTTTCTAAATCCAGTGGGACAGTGGAGTATGAAGAGGGCTTGTAGCCTTGGCTCCTGTACCATCCTGCCACCTGCCACCTCTCCTTTGGGAGAGGTTCTCGGCTGTCCACTTCCCAACCCCATGTTCCCCCAGCTCTTGAGCAGCCTCTGCCCCTGCAATTGTTGCTGCCCCCCAATAGGGTGGCAACTGCATCATTTTGCAACAGCAAGCCTATGTTCTGCCACCACCTGCCATCTGTGGTGGGTGGGCGTATGTGTAGGACAAGCACTGTGTAGGGGTTCACTGTGAGGCCCGGCAGTGACCATCCCCTCAGCAGGCTGACAGTGCCAGGGCACATTCCAGAGCCTCGCACCCACCTCCAGTCCAGGTACCCAGAGCTTCCCAGCAGGGTGGTTGCAATCCCTGAGGGATCTGCTGTCCACTGTACATTGGGACAGTGGGCTGTGGGAGAGAGACAGTGGCTTCCCCACCCTCTAACTGTGGCTGGTCACAGCATGTGGGTACAGCCAAGCGCCGGGAAGCAACTGGCAAGTACAAGCCTCTTATACTGCACTGAGTCACCTGGAAGCGCTGTGGGGTCTGTGCAGGGCTGCATTCCCATGCCTGAGGAAGAGCAGCATGAAGAAGACACCATGACTGGTTGAGAGAGGCAGGAAGAAAGAAAGGAGAAAGTGTTCTGTTTTGTACTTGTCATGGTGCTTCCTTTTCATTTTGAGAAAGGAGCTCTCCATTTTCATTTTGCAGTGGACCCTGCAAATCATGTTTCCAGCTCTGCTCCAAAACTCAGTAACAGTTAACCACAGCCATCGCTAACTATAGTGACCATGTGCTGTCAACGGATGGAAAGATCTTCACAGCCCTGTGAGTTAAGAACTGTGATAATTTCCAGTCTGTGTATGAGGAAAGTGAGGCTATAGTCACATGCAGAAGCCCCACATCGGGGTAGTGGAGGAGCTGCAATTTGACCCCGGGTTTGCCTGACCCCAGTGCCTGGGCACCCTTGCAGGTGGCTAGTGTGCAAGTAAGAATTAATGAATAGGTCAACCAGCTGGATGCAGGGACAGAGTCAGGCCCATCCTCTGCCTTCCTGGGCTGCATTTGGGAAGGACCAGGGACTGAGCACCCAGCATTTGCAAAGCTGGAGGACACTGGTTCTGGTGCGTGGTACTGGGGGCTGGGCCTGCGCAGCCTGAGTGGGCGGCAGCACGTGATCACCTGCAGCTGCAGAGCAGTGGTGAGCCAGGCAGCATCACCGGCTCAGCTGACCCTTCCCGGTACACAGGGCCTGGCCATCTTGTGCCCAACCCTGGTAAAGCACCATTTTGTTTCTGCCTCACCATTTGCTTCTCCTGTGTTGTTTTGTGAGCTGTCTGAGATGTGCATCGTTCTTCTGTATTTGGAGGGGGACATGGAGCCCAGTTAGAAGATACCTGGTGCCTAGGAAAAAGCCTACTCAATTTCCCTTGAAAATGTCTCCCTTGACCCCCACCGAATGCTTTTTCTCAGTCCTGATTGTCCTGCCTCTGAGCATTTCATCCTGGGTTCTACACTGGGGTGCGTTCCAGCCCTGTCGGTCATTATATTGCAAAGTGATGGATAGATGTACGCCCTTTTGAGAGCTTTAATTTATTATCATGACTTCAGGAATCATACAGAACATTCAGGAAATGTTAACATATTGACTTTTCACAGAAACGTGAAAGGGGTTATATGTTTGGGATTACTCAAATTATCAGCAATTTCAATCAGCTTTTTTATGCGCCATTCAGAGAGCAAAATTAGAAGTGCTTGTGTTTGCATTCTACAATGTATTCAAGATAATTAAAAATTAGCCTGTGAAATCATAGAGATCTTTACAGTAGCAGCAAGGATTTGGAAGGAACATTTCCCACCAGGCAAATGAACTGGACTTTTCTGAGAGTAAATACGGAATCGGAATCCAGCAGCACATCTTATTAAAACTACGAGCATTTCATGTTCACCTCTCCGTGGCTGGCCACCTTCCGCAATAGTCACCCTGGCCATCTCTTATTAGCAACCTGCAGGAAAATAACTAAAAATAAGCAGCTGTAGAAATGATTATTTAAGCCTCTAAGAAATTCCTCCTGATGACTGTGCGTGACTGTGCGGTGGCTGCGCTCTCCCTGGTCCTGTCTCAGTTCGGCTGCACGTCTCTGCTGCTGCTTTAAGACTGCAGAGCGCCCCAGCGGCCAGAGGCAGGGGAGGGGTCCCTGCTCGCCTCCGCGCTCGGCTTCACTCGCCCGGCTCGCAGGCAGGGAAGGTTGGCAGAGGGATCCAAGTGACTGAGGCCGGAGCACGGCAAAGATGAGCCTGCCCGCCCGCCTGCTGCCTGGATGCGGAGGGTGAGGGCTGGCGCACGGGAGGCCGCTGGCTGCGCATTCTGGGCACCGGGTGCCCGGGATGAGCTCACGCCCGCGTCTGCGGCTCTCTCCACCTGCCGACCTGCCGGGGGCCCACTGAGCTGACGGCGCACCTGGGCTCCGGCCGCAGCGTGGGGCGCGGCGCCCGGGAGCAGGTGTGCAGGAGCGCAGCGCGCGGCGAGCGCAGCCCTCGCTCCGGAGCCCGGCCGCGCCGCGTGCCCGGGCGGCTAGGCAGCGGCAGCGGCGGCGGCGCCGGCGGCGCGTCCTCGGCGGGCGGCTGGCGGCGGGCGGGCGGCGGCCCCCGGGCAGGTGCCGAGCGGCGAGCGGAGCCGGGTCGGGCGGAGCGCAGGGGGCAAGGCCGGCGCGTCGCTCGCGGGAGGCCGGGGAGCGGCAGGGGCATGTGGATACTGGCTCTCTCCTTGTTCCAGAGCTTCGCGAATGGTGAGCCTTTCGGTTTGTGATGAATTTCATTCCTTATCATTGACCCGGGGGGCGGGGGATGGCATTGGATGCATGGGTAAAGTCTTCTTTCTTTTTGCTCTTCATCTGTGTTTAAATTTTCGTGCTTTTATTTTTTTTTAAATATTATATTTGTTTTTTCGGGGAGGAGAGGGGGCAATGGAGAGGCCGGGGAGAAATTGCTCTGTAATCATTGGAAGGCGCTTACCTAGCCAAGTGACAGCTCAGAGCCTAACTCCAATACTAGAGAGCTGCCTCATTCAGAATAAACCAGGTCTGGTGACAGAAGGAGAGACAGGAAGATCGCCACTTTGAATATTACAACCTGGGAAAGGGATATGACATTCCAAGTGCACGCAGGTGGAGGGGTCAATGAGGAACATCTCCCTTCAGATTCAGTGCTTTTTGAGATTTTTCAAACACGTAATTTCATGCTAGTACAATGTATCTCCAGCACCAAGGAGGGCTTTAAGAAAGATCTGTCCTTCTATGCACCCCGTGCTGCTTCATGCTCCTCACAGTCGTTTATGTAAAAATATGCACTGATAAGCATTACATCATCTGAAATGTTGACAAATTAAAAAAAAAAGAAACACCTGTATAGTAGTAAAAATGAAATCAGTGAATATTGTAAATAGCATTCCTTTCCTCATGCCCAGCCAATATTATATTTTGAAATGATTTCTTCCTGGGTATTTAGAAAGCTATTGCTCTTGACTGAGTCAGACCCAATTAGTAAGTGTGACTGCACCTTAGGCTGTCTGTCACCACGTAAATATGAACTTACATGTATGAATGGCTTCCTCTCTTGTGGGAACCAGAGGAAATTGTCATCATTTGACATCGCCTGGGAGTAGCTACAGCTTAAATTCCCATTTCAAATTTTGAAACACATATCTGCATAAAATGTATAACCTGCTGACAGTTGAAATTAAACCATTAAGCAGAATCCCCTAGCCAGAAGAGAGGAGAGAGAGAGAGAAAAAGAGAGAGAGGAGGGAGGGAGGAAGGGGGGGGGGGAGAGAGAGAGAGAGAGAGAGAGAGAGAGAGAGGTAAAAGAAGAAGAGAAGGTAAAGGAAGAGAAGAGAGGAAATCTGGCCCTTGTGAGAAAATACAAGAAGCAAAGGGGAGGCTCTGAGATTTTCCTGGAAGATACACAGGGAAGCTCTGCATGTTGGCTGCAAGGCAGTGCATTTTCTTTACCTACCTAGACAGTACCTAAAGAATCAACATACCAACAGGCCAGAAGAAATGCATGAACATTGTCAATTTTTTTTTTTTTAAATGGTGACTACGAAAAGGTGGAGTTGAAAGAAGGTACTATCAAAATGAACATGAAGATGATACTTTCTCTCCAATATAACCTAAAGCAAAGTATTTGAAACTTTCATTTTGAGATTTCCTAGCAGGAAAGAATTGCAACAAGTTCTGACAAGACACCCATCTTTCCCAGAGGGCACTGTACCTGTCCTGTGTCCTCCTGGGAATTTCCCTTCGGGGACAGATCTGCTGAGGGAACATGTGGAGATGTGTCGGGGAAGTCAGCCCTTTCTGCTCTTCCGTTAATGCAACCTGCTAAGAAATGTACAGATGCCTACAGAGGTGTTCCAAAGACACAGAGCCTTGACAGCCTGTTTCACCTGTCAGGGAGGACCTTTCGGAACTCCTCGGAAAGGCCTGGGTTATAAGATGAAACAAAATTTGCACCCCACTGGGAAGTGTGTGTTTCAGGATGACGAAAGAGGCTGTGCTGGTTGTCATCAGCCAGTATTTATTTACAGTGTAAGCATTTTGTATGACAAAATGGTATGGAAGAATTTATGATACTGATACAGAGTGTTAGCCTCTGATACACAGATGCTGTATATGTGTGTGACTTTTTTCTGAATTAGCATTTCATAACTAAAACAATCATAGGAATAGTTATATATGGTAATACAATTATAGAAAACCTCAGATATTTTTCAATATGAAAAATGCATGCGAAAATTATGTAGGTGCTCATATAGTGAATTCTGTATTATTTCAAGACTTTTAAAATCAACTGATAATCACCATTATTATTACTGTAATAAATATAGGTAGATGCCACACTATTAGACATAAACAGCAAACACAAATGAATATTTTACATTACTGTATTATGTATTCTGATCCAATCTAGCAGAAGGCTATGGAACTATCTTGTATAAAAATGCCCCTCTCTTTATATGATCAAGCATGAAAAAATAAAAAGCCTGACTGTAAAGCTTTAGGATCTTTGAAAGGGGAGGGGACATCAGCTTTAAACAGTTTTCTAAGGCATGGTGTTCATTACATACTGGGGAAAGGATCATAAAATATATAGACATGTTGAAATAAGAGTCCAGTTTGGAACGATGCCTGTTCGTAAGACCATATTTCAAAACTATAAGAGTGAATGCTTTCTACCTATCTGAATTAAACTTTAAAAAATGGAGAAGTATTTTTGTCAACAAGTGGCATATTTTGTTATACCTCAATTTTGAAAAATTTCTGAATGTGTGTGGTAAAAGATTGATGAATTCTAATACCTAAACTGATTATTGCTAGGCCTCAGGCATCAAAATGCCTGACATGATAACTTTTTTTCTTCATTTGTAAAAGATTATGCAGTTTAATATTTGGGACTGTTAGAAAAAGCCCACAATACATCTGCATTTTAACAGTAGATGACAACATTTTTCTTATTGATGTGTCGGAAGTACAGTTATTTCTTAGTAAAAGTATGATTGCTAGACAGGCTGCAGACAGTATTTTTGGAAAAAAAAAAAAAAAAAGAAGAAGTCATTGACCAGGCCTTTAATGGGTTAAACCCTTAAATGAATGACCTCACCTGATAAGGTGCAGTAATCGTGTTTTAAAGCAATTTGTTCTGCAATGTTCTGGAAATACACGCGAGCTTCTGTTACAGTGCAAGACGCCAAGGTACACGTATGTGCAGACACTCACCCACACACGTCCCTCAGTGTCTTCTCAGCAAAGCTTCCTACTGCATTGTGTTTCATCACCATTTCTGCTGGTTTTAACCCCAGAGCACATTCTAGTTTAAAATTATTGCTGAAAGCAGAGCCGGGCCTTCAGACAAGCAGAATGATAAAGAATCAGATTTATTATATATAATATATTTTTGCTAGTATCCTGGCATCTCTGTTTTACACACACACACACACACACACACACACAGACTCACACACATGCATTCCTGACATCATCTTTTCCTGAGCCGTGGGATTTTGAGCTCTACTGCATCTGCTTTCATGAGACCTGAGCATCGTGGAGAGTAGAGAGGGTGGGGTGATGGGAGTAAGAAGGTGCTCATTAAAGAGAAGGTGAGTATGCAGCCCCTTTGAGCTTCATCCATTCACTTGATAGGAAATTACAGAGCACACACTTGCTATTTTATTTAATTAGAAGCAGACCTTTGTAAATACAAGTGCACCTTAAGGACTTTGAAGGTGATTTTTATTTAATTCACATAAATGTGTGTAAGGAAAAAATGTTATCAGGTGAACAATTTCAGGGCTGCCTCCCCTTCCCTTTCTACCCCATCTTTATTAAGCAGATTAAAAATCTATCCATAATCTCAGGGTTTACCTAAAATTCCTAGGCCTTTTAACTTAAGCTGCATGCCCCTCCAAGATGCCCTCTGTAGGAAAACAAAACACCACGCAGACCTTTAATAAATGCCAGTGGATCCTTTTCCACTTTTTGACTCTCTCCTTTGTCACTTTGGTGTGACCATGGTTTGCTGCCTCAGGGGATCAGTGAGTCATGGGGGCCGAACCCACGCAATACGGCATTTTGGTAGGAGAACTAATTTTGACTAAAATATTTGCCAATTTGAATCCCCAGACACATCTTTGTCTTAGATGTGTCTGGGGTAAGGGGCATGGAGTATTTTGACAAGAGACTCAATTCAATGCGTATTAAAACTTGATTGAGAGAGAGAGAGAAAGAGAGGGAGGAGGTCACTTTATAAAGAAAGACCTGTGGACACTAGGTTGGAAATTTATGTTTGCAAAAGAAAATGATGGGTTTCTCAAGTGGGTGCATTTACAAAATCTGTGGCATCCAGGTTTCGTAAAATTAGCTGAATTCTACGGGCAGGATTATGAATGTGACTCATAAATAATTACTAGGTAGTGAAAAAGAATGTATTTTGCATTAGGCATTGCATTCCATAGTATTTCAGAAACGAGCACTTCGATTTCCCTGGTTTCCATGCGTGGCCCACCTCACCAGAGCAGGGCAGGCACCCAGGGGTGTGCCCACACAAACGAGCACGTCTGGGCATTTTCTTGGCTGCTGCGCTGAAGTGCACGCTGGGACTTGGTGCCCGCACCCTCGGCCTGGGAGATAGGGAGGTGGTGCTACCTGCATGCCAATTGTGTCCCCGCCATAGGACACTAGTGGGCGGCAAACCTCACAAGACTCTTGCAGCCAGCCTTCAGCAGAGCCAGCAAACCCAGCAGCCGCCGAGGGAGGACTGCTCCTTGCAGATGGTCAGGGCCTTTCTTCTGAAGACGCCATCCCACGCTGTCTCAAGTTCAGTGCGCCCAAACTCGCGTGTCGTAGAGTTCGTCTAACAGGAACTGTGCAAAGGCAACCGCAGGTCAGGCGGAGTCCGGCAGCCTTTGTTTTCAACTGTACAGCGGAGGAACATGTTCACAGCAATATCTAGAAACCCAGAAGGTGCCCAGAAAGGAAACAGAGGTGTTGCAGCGGATAGCGGGCCCGCAGAAGGGTGCATTTGCACCCGCTTTCCAAAGCCGCAAGGGAGCCCCGGCGTGGCGCGCGCCTCGGAGGTGGCAGCTCCTGGAGCAGCTCCTCGCCTGATTGGCTGACCTTCCAATGTCATTCCAGGAGCCGCCGCTTCTCCTGCTGATGGTGACAGGGGTGATGCTGACGTGCCCGCTCCTCCGCAGTCCATCAATCTCCGCAGGCAAGGCTCCGGGACCGGGAGCCCCCTTCCCTCTCCCCCAGGCCCACTGGAAAACACCTGTTCCCCTGGACTGGGGAGTTAACTCTTCATGTTCCAAAGACCTGGGCACAAAAATGCTCATCTTATCTCTCCCCGCCCCTCCCCCCAACTATATTTATGTTCTTTTCTTCAATGTTGTGAAAATGCAAGAAAATTCAAAGTTGCATTTCCCTTACCGAATCTGTGGGTTAAGATAAGGCAGTGGGAGTGGAAGATTCCAGCAGCCCCACGGAGTATCCACTGTGTCGTTCTGAATTCAAAGGGTGGAGCACACGGATGTTTTCTGCAGGTGACGCAAGGTCTGTCAAGGTGGCAGGAGGGAAGCAGGGACAGGATTTTGGTTTCGAGGTCAGACAGCTTCTGACCAGGACGTTCAAAAGGGTTAAGTTTCAGAGATCTACTCCTGAAAAACCAATTCCTTCGATATTATCCTTTTTCTTAAAATCTTGGCTGTTGCCTTGATGGTGTCTATGGTAATCGTTAACCCTGCATTTAGGTAATGCTGATTTGACTAGTGACTACCTCTCTCACTAGATAGACAGGAGCCTCCACAGTCTGAGATGGGTGTGAAGCTTGAGCATGTCCTTAGCAAAGAGCACAGCACGTGGTATGGAGTGGTGGAAATAGATGATGTTCCTTATGAAATGAAAGGATGAAGTGACAGGCAGAGCCTTTCTCCCCTCCTTAACTCACCTGCCTCCCTCCCATCCACCTCTCTCTTCTGCCTCTAGCTGATTGGCTTCCCATCCTAATTTTCTTTGCTGGCCTTGCCCTTCTGGTCCCCATCTTGAAATCTGATGGCTAAACCATTGGACTCTTTTGCTACCCACCTTTTTCTGTCGTAGTGTCTCAATCACGGTGAAAAATGTTTATTTTCCAGAAATGCCTATGGCTTGGGGCATTTTCTTCTCTTTTCAAAAAGAGATTCACGTTTCGAGTATCTGATGGGACTTTATCACTGTTGCACAACAGCTATATAATTGCTTTAGGTGCTCTTCCTGCCATGCAGTGGGTCAAGTGTCACAGACAATAATTTCATCCATGTGCTGGACCCCTTGTTCTCAAGTGTATGCTGCTAAATGGCATGATTTAAAATTCCTATACAATGTTTATTGCCCTGTCGCATTTTGAAAGCCAGCCAGAAGCATCAAACCGACATTTAGGTTCTCCCCGCCTCAGCTCCTGGGAATTCATTTCTTCATCAAAGAGCCACGCAGGACATCAAAACGAACTTAGTTTCTCAGGCCTTAATCATCTTTAAAAAGTCATACTGCTGTTTTCTTAAGCATCTCATGGATTTATGGTTTTTTGTCATTATCTTTATTCTTATTTTGCAGATTCAAATATGACAGTTGGTATCTTCATGAAAGTAACATGAAAGGGATAGGTTTTCATCATTGTTAAGGTTGATTTTTTGTTCAAATATAAAAATCAAATTAAGTGTCTTATAGCTTACGGTATTTATCAGCTTTTGATTTTTGGAGATCTCTATTTGTTCTATGGGATCAACGCTGAATTTTAAAAAAATCATGCAACTGGATTAATTTTTGGTCTTTAAGCCCCCTGGATTATGTAAATGTATATTATGGTTTAACAGAGAGGGATGAATGGGATTGAGAAGATATATGTCAAGATAAGAAGAAGGAAAGAGGCTACTACACAGAGAGATGGAATGACAGGGATTAATGAATCTTGCCTGTATCCCTAGTTATTTTTTTTTTTTACTGAGAAGACAGTGAGTAAGATTTAAGAGTGAGCAAGCAGTCCTATTTATAGAAAGCTGTTTTTAAGTGCAGCCGCAAAGACAGTGAAAGAAAGAATTGAAAATGCAAGAGATCACCTCCATACTAAATGCTAGCTTCCCCTAACGTCCCGGCTCTGTACAGCATTTTGTAGGAGAGAAAAAAAAAAAAAAAGCATACCAACCCTTGCAGAAATATTATGAAATCTCTTTGGACTCTCTGCAGAATATTCTAGAAATGCTCTCAGTCTTTAAATCTATGTTAGGCTTGGGAAGCTGGGGGTGAGGAAGCAATATATATATTATCTGGAAACAGCTTGAGTAGGTCTGAACAAAAGACTGGAGGTGAAGGGAGGACATTAAACTTGCAGCACTGCTACAAATATTTCTTCTGTAATAAGTCTTGCCTTTCTTAAAGATGTTTCACGGCAGAATAGTAGGAGGGTGAAATCTGCATACATGTTTAGAGTAAAGCAATTACTGAGGGAAGAGTTCAAATGTAGGATCCTGTGATTATCACAAGTCCCTTCTTGTTAACCTGTTCTCAAACTCTTGGGTTTTAAATTGCAAGATATGAAGTCCTTATTTGTCAGTCTGTATGGGGCAGACAGTATCACCCCAGGCATTGTGATTGACACAAATGTTATTGGACAAGGGAAAAAGAATGCCACATGCTCTGAGAAATGAAATAGTCTTTTTAAGATTCCATATATAAGTGATATCATGGATTTTGTGTGTGTGTCTGGCATATATCACTTAGCTAATGTCTCCCAGCTTTCTTAAGTATATACAATTTAACATTAAAAAAAAGAAATGAAATAGTCTTCCTTTCTAGGACTGTATTTGTTCCTTATAGCATTCTGGGTGTACTGGTTCCAAGTGGGCTTTAGGTTTTATTAATAGTAGAATCGTTGAATTTGTATACAAATACTGCTGATTTGCAGGTTGGAAATCTGGACAAAAATCAGGTCCTGACCTACCCTAGAAGATGATGCTGTGGAAAGTGTTTGCCTTTAGTCTTATAAAGAACCACCTGTAAAATGGATCATTTTGTCACTAGTCTCTCCAGACTATGAGATTGGCATTTTGATAAGGTGACGGAAAGAAATTTGAACTATTTAATGACTGATTTTGATTCATACAAGTCTTGACTCTTTAATATTAAAAGGAAGAAACAGGAAACAGTTTTAAGTCTGGTTTTACACAGAATCTGCATTTTTTCCCACTGAAAATAATACAGTAAAAGCCAGTGTATAGTTCTTTCTAAATACCCTTTCTCATTATTGGATGCTTCTGCAAAACAACAGTATGGTGATACCCCTCCCAGTGATGACCTTGATGACCTTAGGGTCCCAAAGTGGCTTCAGCATTATCATGGAGTCACCACAATGATCAGGTTGAAGCTGGTGTTAGGACCAGTGTGAGTGGGTCACAGGGGCAGAGGGGAGCTGTTGGGAGGTAGCACATGCCGTGCACTGAAGATCCATCCATGCCACTTCAGGTGGGTGATTGCAGTGGACTCTCATACCATTGATTACTCTTCCTCATATTGAGTAAAGCATTGATTCTTCTCATGAGCATGAACTACTGGATGATGGGAACATTTCTATGATTGTATCATAAGAGAAAGACAAAGTAGAAAGATAATTAGAACTGCTGCAATTCTATCTGTATTTTGATTTTATTTCTTATTTTAAATACAAAAGACTGAGCTATATTTCCTATATAATAAGGAAACTTCTTACTTTCAGGAAATATACTTTCTCATGAGAGAAACTCAAGATTAAATTATTTTCACAGTAGCCCCACTATGGTGTGATTTGATCTTGGGTTCCATCGAGATATGGAAAATCCAAGTCCCGGTCTGCTTAACTGCCATGTTTATTTTTTACTCTTGGCTGTAGAGCATTTTTAATAACTGATATGTAGCTAGCAGGGTAGAAATAACAATGCTTTGGAATATTACTTGTGAGATTTTAGGAATGAGCTGAAGACACCCAACAATGACAACAATGACCTCTACCAGCAACACAGGCACCATAGAGAAGGCACCATGGCTACTTACCACTCCTGCCAGCTGTAGTTCTTGTCAGTTCCTGCAAAGGCTAGTCATTTGTCTATTTTGTTGGCTAGTAGAAAGGAAATGCACAAGAAATGTGGAATGCTGTCTAAGGGACAGAATCCTTCCTTCACAAGTTGTTTGAGTTGGCAGCCCAAGTTAGCAACCTCTGTCCGGGGCCTTGACGTGACGGCAGAATGTGGGTAGGATGATTAATTACCAGATGCGTGTGTGTGCCTATTATGACTCACGCAAATCAATAGCTATTAAATCCTTGGTGGCTACTGTTTTAGAATAGGCTTGATTGAATATTTGTGTAGAAATCTGGGTAGAACAATTTTGACCTCGAGGTGATCTAGGTATTTGTTTTGGGTAAGGAACTCTCATCCATGGGTGGTTTATCTGTGTCTTGGGGGATCTCACATCATCAGCCTTTATTATTCACAGGCACGAGAGGCCCCACATTCTCCCCTATACCTCCACCGCCCCATCGCTGAGGATGGGAGGGTAAGAATATGCTGTAGGCTTCTGTGGGATTAGATGCTTGGAGGCAGTGGAGGCAAATGTTTATGGGAAGACTGAATATGGAGGAAGAGGCTGTGCCAGCCCCATAGCCACACATCCCCTCCATCCCTACATCGGGATAAGAGGAAGACCACAGTCTGCTGACACTTGAAGCTGAATATTAGTTAGTATCTCTCTATCTGGGCCTTCCCAGGTAGGGATCGAGGACACCGGTTCTCAACACCCTGGAGTTCTGGGTCTGGGAGAATGGAGAAAGAAGATATGGAAGTTTCCTGAAATGCATTTCCTCTCATTAGCCTCCTATTGGAAATTCTGATGCCAGCATTCTGGGGAATGGGCCGTAGTTTGGAAAACTCCCCAGGTGTTTCTAATCCCATGTGACTTTGTCATCTTTTTCCCACCACCACTAGGGTCTCCCAAGTTATAGTTTACCTGTTTGTTATGTCGTCTTCTAGCTCTGATACCAGAGAATTTGATTCTGTAGCCTTGGTGTATGCACGGCCTGTGAATTTGCATTATGAACACATGCCTTTGCCTGTTCTGATCCACATGAACCATAATTCACCTTTGCAAAACACATACTTGCAAAGAAGCTACCCAAACAGTAGCTAGGACGTTGACCCAGTGAAGTTCCAAGTACATCTCGATGAACTGTTGGAGAACTCTGCATTGCGTGGTAATTTATTGGGAATGTCTGTATGCAGGGTTAGGGCCTCACTGACCACCATAAGAATCTGGGCATGTGGTGCTGGGGGGTAGTAACAAGAAAGACTGTTGAGTAGAGGTGTATGTGATCCTGCCAGAGGCACTCCCAAGGTGGATGCTAGCAGCTTGCGAATCATCTGTGTATTAATATCTATCTCTTTGTGCCATTTTTTCTTCCTGTTTTAGCGTATTTGATATTCAGGTTTATAAATGCTTGTGCTTTGCTTATGGTGTTGATTCCATTGTATTTCTCACATTGGTACCTTCTTCGATAGCAGCTGGAGTCCTAGCAGAGAAGCCCTTTGAAACCTATGTGTAACCATGAGGCTCCAAGCAAGAGATCCATAGTGGGAAACCATTTGGGTGACTCTATTGAACAAGTTTAAGGGATGAGCTAGGATGAGGTGAGACAGGGCAGGAGAGTGGATCTGTTTGCAGCTAGAGGTTTCGCTTTGATGCCACCCTGGGACGCTGCACATGCCTTTGTCCAGGGCACAAGCTCATTCCAGAGCCAGATCTAAAGGGCTCTGGGTCATTTGCTCTGTTGGATTTTCTTGGCTTTCTTTTAGGTAAATAATCACAAGTTGACTGTATTTATCATACAAAGCATATGTCATTATGCTAAGTTGTCAGAAAAAAGAGAGAAACTGGCATATAAGGGCATATGTGCATTTTAGACCTTGTTACATATATGACAAAATTGAGGGCAGTTATTGGTGGCAGATTAATTTTTTCAAAACATTGTGTCCTTGATTTTTGCACTAAAATAGACTCAAATGTGTGCTGGAGAGAGGCCTAAATTCAGAACCTTAAAAATATCTTTTTGTGTCCTGAGATCTTATTTTAGATAATATTAAAAATAACTTCTCCTCCTAGGCATCTTAAACAAGTTTGATGTTATAATCCTTTGGCGATTTTATTGTGATTCACTATAGAAATTACCTTTTAGAATGGCTGTTTTGAAATTTAGCTTTAGAAGGAAACGGTATAAAAGCCATTGTAGGCTGAATAAATGTGAATTCTGCTTACTCATCACTACAGGAATTAGGGTAGACTGTTTCTTTGCAATAATAGTTTCCTATACTCATGTTCCTTTAAAAGGGGGTGGGCGCATTATATTAAGAAGTCACAAGCTCTGACAGGGGAATTGCAGAGGAAGATTTCAGTTTAAAATAGCTCACAATTCCTCTCTGATTTGGATTTTTCACAACCTACATGGTATAGCACAGACTGTTCTCTTTTAAATTTTGTAGTAGAGTAGGTCAATCTTTTCCCATCTCTCCGCCACAGAAAGGGCATAAATATTTCCATCATCAGATTTAATAACCTGCGTTAGACTCATGAGTAATTGTAAGTGGTGAAACACTTTCTTTATAAAAATAAAAACGAGAGATAGTGTGACTCAGTGTTATTATTAGAACAAATCACCTTAATCCATAGAAAATATTTCTTTCGTACAGTAATAAGTGTTGAGTATTTTTCCCTGGGGTTTCTAGCATCTCTTGATAAGAATGAATATGATTAGGTCCAGCCTGACTGGTGGCCAAGGCAGGTTAAGGTTGTGCAATGAATTGATTATCGTGGAGATACATTTGCAAGAAATGGAGGAGCAGTCTGCATTTCGCCTCTCTCCGTCTTGTTCACCTTTCTCTCTCCCTCTTTAGAAATTGGGAGCAAATATCGGAGTGTCCATGTGCTCAGTAAGAGTGGAGGGACAAAGCTGTATTTCCCTGGGGCGTCTGGAGGCCTTCTCTGGATTTATTCATTTCCAAAGTCACTGGTGGTTTGCTCCCTCATGGGTAGGTGGAAGACACTGTTGTGATCTCACGCCTGCTCAGGGCACATTGAAGTCTGGAAGCAAGGGTTAGAGTTCTTTGAACCTATGAGTTGCCCCATTCAGAGGTGCTCCTGGAAGTGTCTCCCTCAAGATCTTTGATGGAGGAGGCTGGTATTTAATTATTTTTTTCTGAAGTGCAGAGGCATAGGCATTAAGGGTTATTGTAAAGCTTTAAATAGATCCATGAGAAATAAGGTAAATCCATGGAACTGGGCAACTATTATTATTATTATTATTATTATTATTATTATTATTATTATTACTTTGAGATGGAGTCTCACTCTGTCGCCCAGGCTGGAGTGCAGTGGCGCAATCTCGGCTCACTGCAAGCTCCGCCTCCCGGGTTCACGCCGTTCTCCTGCCTCAGCCTCCCCAGTAGCTGGGACTACAGGCGCCCACCACCACACCTGGCTAATTTTTTATATTTTTAGTAGAGATGGGTTTCACTGTGTTAGCCAGGATTGTCTCGATCTCCTGACCTTGTGATCCGCCCACCTTGGCCTCCCAAACTGGGCAACTATTATTTTAGGCTCATTATTTTTTGGCAGATGGAAATAAAAAGACTCCTCCCCCTATTTTTATGACTTGGTTACTTTTACAAGAAGTATGCACCGGGCAAATTGTGTTCTTTGGTGGTTCTTAACAGAGGGCAATTTTGCACCCACAGAGGACAGTGAGCAATGTCTGGAGACATTTTTGGTTGTCGCACCTCTGGTTGGAGGTTGCTACTGGCATCTGGAGGGGACACTCACTGTAAGATGCTCAACACCTTGCAATGCATAGGACAGCTCCCCACGACAGAGAATGATCCAGTTCAACATATTAATTGTGCCAAGGTTGAGAACCCTGAGTTAAATAGCTCAGAGTCTAGTTACTATAACATCAGTACTGCATTTTCTCCATGGATTTTAGAGCAGTCCTGGAGAGAGAGGTGGAAGGAAAATGTGAATCTCAGTTGCAATTCCTTTGGCTGCTAAAACCATAGCTGGTGATGCTTTTCATTGATTAACTTTATTTGCTGTTTTCTTCCTTTTTTTAATGAAGAAAGGGAAGCCAAATCTGTGTTGCCTCTTTTGTCATTAAGAACATGGATGCTCAGGGTGTTCCTGGGTTCCTCCAGCCATTTCTCCCTCAAGCAATTATGCTAATTAGTGTTTGATCAGATGATTAAATTATAATGTGATTAATCCTGTGTGCTAACCGCTCTGAATGCATTTTCTCTCGCTTGGTTGCCCTGTGCCCGAAGCACCCTTTGCTGCGGCTGGCGGAGGCCTGTTTTTCCTGTGGATGTGGATTTCTGTTTTCAAAGCACTGCAAATTCTCTTTGTTGCCTGGTAAAAGGGAGAGGGGATATTTTTGTAACCTGTTCTCTCAGGCAAAGGCTAGACTGGAGAGGCCTCTGGGAAATATTGAAACCCTAGTTAGAAAGCACTAATGATCTGAAGATATTAGATGTGGAGAAACGCTTGAAGAGGAGAGAGCGTCTGTATGCACAGACAGCTGTAGTGGCTCCAAAGTCCATGAAGTCTTTTTCTCTGGGAGAGTTTTTGCTGTTTGCCTTCCTTTCCCTCCTGAGTGTCGCCTGAGTCTCTGCCTCTTGTGTATGTGGTGGCTCTGGGAGGGGTGTTCTCTGTTTATTTCAGGTTTATATTTCCTTAAAAAGGCATGCCATCATTTTGGTTTTGTTTTCTGATAACACGGCTTAGGTTTGCTTTCGCATGCTGTGTACTTTGGGTGATTTTTTGAGGCTTATTAATTTACCATGTTGACGAAATGCTTCCTAATGTAAGAAAACTGGGACTGTGTAGGAAAGAATGTGAGTAGAAAATATTGATGGTAGTGTTGCCATCGATGGGTTTCTCCTCTAAGGCTGCAGATTACCATGGCTCATTGTGTAGTTTGATGAGCTTAGCAGTGATTGAATTTTTCCTTGTGCCCTATCACTTTTTTTCCCTTTATATTAGCATAATGGGGTAGTCTGGATACAAGAAATAGGAGCATGTAGAATATGTATAGTTTTTTAAATCAAAATTTGCCTGTGTTTTGATCTGGCCGGAACTCATATCCTCTTGCGTTCAAGAGCAGGCCGCACGATGATACCATATATCACCATTCCAACCCCTGGGCCACAAGAATTACTCAGAGAGAGAGTAAATATCTGCATAGATTGTCACATACCCCTTCAAATATTGTGTAATCTCCTTCATAGAAATTAAAATCTCTTGGTTTTCTTTGAAGAAAGAAATTCTCCTTGTAATTATTTCCCTAAAAAAGAATGAGGGTCAAAGGAAACACGTATGTACTGGGCATCTAAAGTGTGTGGATGCTTGAGTTAACCATATGATTTGCACTTGTTATGTTTATTAGCTACAATAGTAATGATCATAAAAACAATAGCTTGAATTTATGATTTGTTACTAGATGTGAGTATTGTTGTTATCACCATCGTAAAGAAGGCAGGGTTAGACAGTGTGCTCATGGTCACACACTTGTTGAATGACAGAATGAGGCCTATGCCTCTGTTCATTCTCAGTCAAATGGGTATTTTTAATTTCAGTTTAAACAGACTGTGAAACGAGGGTTTGGAAATGTTCACTGTCAGTCCCTGGTCAGGTGGCAACTGTGATTTGAGAACAGCACTTTCAGCCCAGGTTGTCTGGTGTCACAGTCTTTAAATCTTCTCCCAAATAAAGCCCCATTCCTTCATTTGAAGTTTTCAAGTTGAAAATGATTCTGTTAAATTTTCTTTAAAGAGTTGTTTTGGGAAAGTGAAAGATCGGTTTTTAAAAAATCGGTGTATAAATGGAAAATTCATTTACTTTTCCATGTCAGCCAATTCGCTTCCTTAAGTTAGGTACGTAAGGGACAAGTTAATTAACTTTTACTCACTTCAGAGGTGCAACTATTTCATGAGATTGCATTCTGTTGGGAAGAGTAAAATTGGAGACCGGATGACAGTTATATTACATTCGTATTACAGGATAGGATCTTTCCCCAACTCTCAAGTTTAAATCATGCATCTGTTTTTAAGTACATCGTATTTCGTTTGTCCTGAACTGACTACCAATTTTCTCAGTGCCAAAATATCAGAATCAAAATATTTTTGAAATTGCTAATTAGAGGCTGAAATTTTGAGTTTTGTATCAGTTTGGGCTTTTCCACAAAAACACCCAAATTCGTTTTGTTAGTAAGAGTCTGAATCTTATTGAAGCCGAATCATTTTACCGGAAGTGTCCACGGGACATGCGTCTTAAAGAGTTTAGAAAATACTGCATAGACATTCTCACATATTCAGCTTGACTGAAAGCTGAGTGATAAATAAGAATAAGATATGCCCGTGTGTGCCTGTGTGTGTGTATACCTGTGTCATGCTATGGTGATACTGCTCTTGCACACTGAGTTAAGGTTCAAACCAGCTACTCATATGTGATATATGTCCCCTGAGAAAGGAAATTTGCCTTCTGTGGAGTGTGTCCATTGTCTAAATGTGATGAAAATAGCCCAGTTCTCTCAGAGCTCAGAGCTTCCCTCAGCTGCTGGCTGCAAGGTGGTGGAACTCGGTTTATTGCCTAGGTGGCCCCTCTGCAGGATACACTGCATGGTGCTGGTTGGAACACTGCTCTAATGAAGCCACCACCTGAGTCCACCAGTTGGTCCCCTATCGTGATGATTGCCTTCACCTTTTCCAATCAGCCACCTCACAAACCTTGGCCAGGGATCCCATGGGGAGTCTGACTACAGAGAAATTTAAAGATATTTGGCTTCTTGTCTGTGGCCTAAGTGACCTGAATTTCATACTATGACAATACTCATAGAATCACCTTTTTTTTTGAGTGGTGAATGAACTTATTTATAATAATTGCTAATATTTATTGAGCTCTTATTGTGTGCCAGGAACTGTGCTAAGTGCTTTATTTTACCATCCCATTTAATTGACAAACAAGTCTTTGAGGTGCTTATTGGTATTATTTCCACTTTACACTTGTGGAAATTCAAGGCTTACAAAGGTGAATGCCTTTCCTAAAGAAGGCATACATCCAGCCAGGGGTGGAAGCAGGATTTGAACCTGGGCAGTCTCATTCCACAACTCCTTCACTTGACTTCCAGGCTGTCTTCTTGGATGAATGAGCCCCAGACAGGTCAGCTGGTTTCTGAGTGCACGTAGTATTTAGAGTGGTGATATAGTTTGGATATTTTTCCCTGCCCAAATCTCATGTCCAGTTGTATTCCCAGTGCTGGAGGTGGGGCCTGCTGGGAGGTGTTTGGATCATGGCTTTGCACCATCCCTAAGGAGGGATCCTTCATGACTTGGTGCTGTCTTCATGGTAGGGAGTTCTCTCAAGATCTGATCATCTAAAAGTGTGTGGTACCTTCCCCACCTACTCCCTGTCTGTCTTGTTCCTGCTTTCACCCTGTGACCTGTCTACTCCCCTCTCACCTTCCCCCATGAGTGTAAGCTTCCTAAGGCTTCCGTAGAAGCTGAGAAGATGCCAGCACCAGGCTTCCTGTACTGCCTGTAGAACTGTGAGCCAGTGAAGCCTCTTTTCTTTACAAATTACCCAGTCTCTGGTATTTCTTTATAGCCTAACACAAATGGTCATGCTTATCTGGAAAACTGGAAATGTAAGTTATGTGGAGAGTTAAGATGAGCCAGATAGCAAACCTGGCTTTCTTAAGTTTTTCTGAAGGAAGATGCAGGAAAAAATGTGGCAATATGGGAATAATTTTGGAGTCTCAGGGTTGGTTTGTTTGCATCCCAGCATTTCTGGAATCTCTGCTCATTCATCATCTCAATCATCCAACATTGCCAAGCACTCGTGGCCTCTCCCATGCAGCTGAGCACCTGGTCACCTCCACTTCCCAACATGCAGCATTCATACCCATTTCTATGGTATTTGGATAAAAAATTAAACCCTCCAAATTTCAGCGGACAACACTAGGTGACTACCACCTGTCTGGAGTGATCTCGATATCATCGTGGCTCTATCTCTTGACAGCTGACTGCAACTCCACCTTGCTTTTCCTCTGACTTATTTCATCAGGTGCTCACACCTACTCTGAATTCCCGTGTCTCAGAGACTATAGACTTTGTGATATACCTGATTATACTGCCCCCGCCTGTCTGCTACTGCATCAGAGCAGCTACACTTGACCAAGGAGCTCTCGCCGCACACACTGTGCTCTGATAGGTCTCATTATGCATGACCACAAACCTCGAGTGGGCTCTTAGCTCTGCCCTCAATCTCACTTCACTGCCCTAGTTGCTTTCTGTGTCTGTAGGAAGACTACTTCACACCTCTCTCACCTCCCCAAACCTCAAACTCTCCTTCCTTTCCCAGACTCTGAGTCAATAACCTCATATTAAATCATATGAGAAAACCAGAAAAAAATCATACTGAGAAATCAGAAGAATCAAGTGAATACTTGGACCAGTCCCTGCTCTCCAACACACACCCACACAGTTTTTCATGCGCTCAGTGTCCACTCCTGTTTTTATTGCCTCCCTCTCACCTCACTGATGAGGGGGGAGTCAGTTATAGCGGTGGTTGAACACATGACCCTGGGCAGATAAAATTGACAGCAGTGTTTCATTCAAGTATTCCCACAGCCCAGGGGAGGGGGACAGGGCAGGCCATACAGAGTGAACTAGCAGGGGCTGCGGGAAGCAGGCCTTGTAGTAACAAGAAGGGGTGGTGACCGGGCGTGCACACCTGTAATCCCAGCACTTCGGGAGGCCGAGGCAGGTGGATCACCTGAGGTCAGGAGTTTGAGACCAGCCTGGCCAACATGGTGAAACCCCATGTATACTAAAAATATACAAAAATTAGCTAGGCGTGGTGGCACGTGCCTGTAGTCCCAGCTGCTTGGGAGGCTGAGGTAGGAGAATCGCTTGAACTCAGGAGGCAGAGATTGCAGTGAGCCAAGATTGTGCCACTGCATCCCAGCCTGGGTGACAGAGTGAGACTGTCTCAAAAAAAAAAGAAGAGGGTGGGGTGTCTCCCGGTTCCTGAGGGAGAATGTGATTGGCTTATTTGGCTGATTCCACAGGCTGACGGGAAACTGAAGCCCACTACTCATGGATAAGCAGGCAATGTGCCTGGTCCCTATGAGCGGAGTGCCATTTTGCTAGGGGACTTTATCCCTGAGAGCACATGGGTCGGGGAGAACTAGCAGGTAAGCCCTTTGAGGCTCTTCTGAATTTACCTAGTTCACGGAACCTTAATTTCAGGTCCCACACCAGACCCATATACATGACCTTCCCTCCTGTAGCCATGGAAGCCCTGGCCTTGCTCCTGTTGAAAGCTGAAACCTCCATTCATGTCCAGAATTCCACATCTCCCAACTGCTTAAAGACTTTGTCCGTGCATTTATTTTTATTTATTTATTTTTATAGAAACAGGGTCTCACTATGTTGCCCGAGCTGGTCTTGAACTCCTGGGCTCAAGCAATCCTCCTGCCTCAGCCTCCCAAAGTGCCGCAGTTATACGTGTGAGCCACTGCGTCAGTCCTGCCCTTACATTTATCTCGCCCTCAACTTCCACTTCTTCCAGCTCAGCAAACAGCACTCTGTTATCTCTCTGTTGCCTCTACTGCTATAAAACATTCTTACAACCACCACCTCCCATCTCGTCACCACTCGCTTCTCCCATCCAATTCCTCTGATACTTTTTAATAGTAAAACTACCGGAAAGAGTTGAGTATAATAGTGCTTCTCAAACTAACTGTGCTGAAGAATCACTTTTTCATTTTCCAATCTGTTGCAGATTGATGTGAGGTCCTTACAGGACTTGCCTCAAACACAGCTTGTTGCGCGTGCTTCTTACCACATGAGTTCAACAATGCGCAAAGTTGTCTGTTCCTCCCTTCCTGAGAATGGAGCCCACTGATCACACTCTTGAATGTTGCAGCAATATCTCAGTTTCTGTGCTTGTCTCACTGCAGATGAGATAAAAGCAGCTGGTCTGTGCACACTTCGAGTAGAGCTGTTTCAACTCACCTGACACCCTCATCTTTCAATCTCTGTTGTCACACACTGGTCAGTGTCTTCTTCACCACTCCATTGAATCTGCTTTTGTCAATGAAGCCAATGACTTCCACGTTTCTAGTCTTTCTTTCCCTCCCTCCCTCTTTCTTTCTTTCTTTCTTTCTCTCTCTCTCTCTCTCTCTCTTTCTTTCTTTCTTTCTTTCTTTCTTTCTTTCTTTCTTTCTTTCTTTCTTTCTTTCTTTCTTTCTCTCTCTCTCTCTTTCTTTCTTTCCTTTTCTCTTTTCTTTTCCTTCTTTTTCTCTTTCTTTCCTCCTTCCTCCCTCCTCCCTTCTTCTCTTCCCTTCCCTTCTCCTTCCCTTCCCCTTCCCTTCTCCTTCCCTTCTTTCTTCCTTCCCCTTCCTTCCCCTTTGTTCCCCTTCGTTCCCCTTCGTTCCCCTTCATTCCCCTTCCTTCCCCCTCCTTCCCCTTCCTTCCCCTTCCCTTTCCTCCCTCCCTCCCTCCCTCCCTTCTTTCCTTCCTTCTTTTCTTTCTTTTCTTTCCTTTGACATGGTCTGACTCTGTGACCCAGGCTGGCATGCAGTGGTGCAATCACAGTTCACCATGAACTCAAACTCCTGGGCTGAAGTGATCCTCCCACGTCAGCCTCCCGAGTAGCGGGACTACAGTTGCTGCACCACCATGCCCAGCTAATTTTTTAATTTTTGCAGAGATGGGGGTCTGTGTATGTTGTCCAGGCTGGTCTCAAACTCCTTGAATAAAGCAATCTTCCTGCCTTGGCCTCCAAAAGTGCTAAGATTGCAGGCATGAGTCACTACACATGGCCCACGTTTCTAGATTTCCTCATGTTCACTCTCTCAGCAGCTGTGACACAACAGATCACACTTCCCTTCCTGAAACATCGTCACCTGGACCATGCACACCACACTCGCTGGGCTTCCTTCTGCCTCACTGGCTTCTCCTTCTCAGTGTCTTTGGCGAGCTTCTTCCCTCTAATCAGACTCTAAATGTTTCAGCCCATTCCAGGGATTAATTCTTATCCCTCTCTTCTCCTCTCCTTTCCTCTCTGCTTCCTTTCCCTTCCCTTCCTCTCTATACTTCCTCTCTATATAATTTAATTTAGGTCGAAGCATTAAATGCCCTCTATATGCTGATGGCTTCCATATTCATATCTCTATCCGCGATTTCTTCTCTGAGCTCAAATCCAGATCCTGAAATCCAGCTGCCTACTCAACATCCCTTTACAAAAGTCACAGGCATCTCAACATTTAAACTCTCTGAAGCAGAGCTTCTGGATTTTTCTCCCTGTACCTGCTTCTATCTCACATTTTGGTCATTCAAATTGAGCATCACTCACTGCACAGAACAGAAATCTCAGAGTCATCCTTGATTCCTCTCTGTCCTTCACATCTTATATTCAAACCACCAGCATGTCCTAGTGATGCTACTTTAAGAATCTGACCATTTCTTCTACCTTTACTTCCCTTCATGCTGTGTTCTCCTTTTTGCCTGGACTATTACGATAATCTGCCAACTCACAGCTGAACTTCCACCCAGTAGCCAAGGGATCTCCTCAAAATACAGAGCAGATCACATCACTCCTCCTTCCAAAGCCTCTCCCTTCATCCCTAAAATAAATACAGCATTGCCTACACCTAAAAGCCTTTCCATGGCCTGGCTTGGGCTGGCCCACCATACCCCCTCCACAGAGCCATGCTGGCCACCTGGACGTTTCTCCAGCTTTCTGAGCTGGCCCTCTCCTCAGCAGCCTTGCACTGGCTGCGTGTTCTGCCTGGAATGCTCTACCCTGGGCCTTTTCCTGCCCCACTTCTTCACTTCCATCAGTTCTCTGTCCAAATATCACCACCTAAGAGAGGCCTCCCTGATCACCTGATCTAAAACAAAGCGGCCTCCTTCATTGCTCAGTTTCTCCTTGCCATGCTTCGGGTTTCTTTGTAGAAGTCAGAGTACTTAAAATCATATACTTACAAGTTTATCATCTGTCTCTCCCAACTGGGGAAGCCCACATTTGTCTACTGTGCTCACCTAGAAGAGTGACTGACAGGCTGCAGGTGCCCAGTAAGTAGTTACTGATTGAATAATTAAACCAATGAATGTTGTCTAAACCAATGTATAGCTCTTAAGGACTTGATGTCATTGCTGTCTCTTCAATTCTACTTTATTTATTTGTCTTTCTGATGGAATGACAGTATATCTCTGTGACAATAGTGTCTGCATTTGAAAGATCTGCCCTTGTATTTTAATTAAAAGATCAACAAGCATTATGCCCTAGAATTCTCAACTCTCACGCACCCATATAAGGATATAACAATAAAACCCCTTACTTAAAAAAAAAAAAATCTTTGTTGACTACTAATGTAATTTCTGATATGTTGTATATACTTTGAGGAAAACAAAGATATTTGGTTCAGAATTTATTGAAAATGTTTACTGAGGCCGGGCACGGTGTCTCATGCCTGTAATTCCAGCACTTTGGGAGGCCAAAGTGGGTGCATTGCCTGAGGTGGGGAGTTCGAGACCGGCCTGGCCAGCATGGTAAAACCCCATCTCTACTAAAAATACAAAAATTAGTCAGGCGTGGTGGCAGGCACCTGTAATTCCAGCTGCTCAGGAAACTGAGGTAGGAGAATCACTTGAACCCAGGAAGCAGAGGTTGCAGTGAGCTGAGATTGTACGATTGCACTCCAGCCTGGGCAACAGAGTGAGACTCCATCGAAAGAAAGCGAGAGAGAGAGAGAGAGAGAGAGAGAGAGAGAGAGAGAGAGAGAGAGAGAGAGAAAGGAAGAAAGAAAAGGAGGGGGGGAGGAGAGAGGAGGGAGGGGAGGGGAAAGGGGAGGGGAGAGGAGGGAATGTTTACTGAACAGCTATGTATACTTAACTGTAATATCCAAAAAAGCAGGGATTTTGTTTTGCCCATTGTAGTATCTTCAGTTCTTAGAACAAGGACTGACACATACGTTGCTCCCTCCATATTTGTTGAATAAATAAATGGAAAAAAACACTATGTTAAGGACTGTGCAAGAAACAAAACAACTTCCTCTTTTCTGGGTCATGGCAAAGTCTCCAGGACAATAGGACATGCTCAGAACTTCAAAAAGGTTGTACACAATCGTGACCACCATGTCGGACATAGAGAGAAAGCGCTGCCGTGTTTATGGAAGCAGAAAACAACTTCTGATTGGCCTATTTACAAAGGGCTTCAAAAAGAAGGGGATTTCAAAACTTCACTTTTAAGGTTGTTTATGCTTTTGACTGGGAAAGGTGGGCAGTGAAAAGACTGGCAGGAGAAAAGAGGAAAAGGAGGGATGTCCCTGGGTGTGGAGGGAGAGACACTGAATTCCATTAAGTTTCTGTGCAAAGTCATGGTGGAAGACGCATCTAACAATGGGATAGGGGCTGGGCAAGGTGTTTCATGCCTGTAATCCCAGCACTTTGATGCGGCCAAGGCCAAGGCGGGAAGATTGCTTGAGCCCAGGAGTTTGAGACCAGCCTGGACAATGTGGTCAGACCCAATCTCTGCAAAAATACTTTTAAAAAAGTTAGCTGGGGATGGTGGCATGCCTTTGTGGTCCCTGCTACTGAAGAGGCTGAGGTGGGAGAACTGCTTGAACCTGGGAGGTTGAGGTTGCAGAGAACCATGTTTGTGCCACTGCACTCCAGCCTGGGTGACAGAAGCGAGGTCCTGTCTCAAAAAAAAAAAATAAATAAAATAAAATAATAATAATAAAAATCAATAATAAAAATGGGACAGGGAGCAGATTGTGGAAGGATTTGATTTCAAATTTAGATGGAATTGAATTGAAGATTCGTGTGTTAAAATGATCATCTCCATTTGAGCAATCAGTGCATTATCTTGGTTGCAGCACAGAGGAGATATTGGAGAGCAGAGATACTTGGTGGAAGGGTGGCCAAGCAAAGGCCACTTCCACGGTGCTGGAGTGAGATGATCTGCCACTAGGACTGGCTGGGTACCGACCAAGGTGGGAGGCTGCAGGGAGAGAGGGATCCCCAGTGGGGATGATCCAAGCATGACTGCTGATAAAGTCAGGTCTAGATTATCCCCATGGCAGTGCCTCACAATGTGAGTTTACCGTTAAACTAAAGGTGTGGATAGGTTTTATAGCCTTGTGTGTTTCACTACTGCCAATACTGCCTAGTTGATTTTTTTTTTCTTTTGAGATTCTATGAAATTTGCCTGTCTGCAAACTATGTGCCAGAATGGAGTCACTGACAGGGATTTTAAAACACCTGATGAGAATTATTCTGTAATTTTATCACATAGTAACCCAAGAGATGCTGAAATATGACTGCATTGCAATACGTGCGGATCAGAGGGCACATCCTGAAGGGGTAAATCAGCTTAAATGAACTAATAACTGACAAGTTTAATTGCTTCTTGCTTTTGTATTTCTCTTGAAATTAAAGTACACAAAAATGTAGTATTGACAGAGTGAATTTGGGTGAGGTTTCACTGTGGCAGTCACCGTCTATTATTTTACACATCACTGGGCTCAGTTTTGGTTCCTGTTCATATAAAGCTATTTGGGTTCTAGAATAACCAGAAAATGAAGGGTTCAGGACAGGTATAAATACTTACATTTTTTGTTATGTAGTATAACTTAGTATCACCCGTATATCCATTTTCCCTCATTCATATACTGAAAAATTTTAAGTTTAAAAATGTGTTCCATGTTGTGAGTTTTGAAAGTCTTAAACAAGTTGACTTGAGATTTATAGGGTTCAACTTAGTATAACTTTAGCTTCAGAATAATTTACAATTCATTTCATATTTCACATCTGTGGCCTTGCTTTTTGGTTGAGCAACTTACTGGGTTTCTTTTATGGTTTATCTTTTTCTGACCTCCTTGTCTCTCTTCCCTTCTCTCTTCATCTTGCACACTTATACACACACACACACACACACTGAATGTATGTATGCTAAGATTAAGCATTCTTTCTTTTTTGTGGGGGGTAGTGCTGGGGATGTTAGCGTCTTGCTCTGTCACCCTGGCTGGAGTGCAATGGCGCAATTTCAGCTCACTGCAACCTCTGCCTCCCAGGTTCAAGCGATTCTCCTGTCTCAGCCTCCCAAGTTGCTGGAATTACAAGCATGAACCACCACGCCCGGCTAATTGTTGTATTTGTAGTAGAGATGGGGTTTTGCCATGTTGGTCAAGCTGGTCTCGAACTCTCGACCTCAAGTGATCCGCCCGCATCGGCCTCCCAAAGTGCTGAGATTGCAGGCGTGAGCCACTGAGCCAGGCCGAAGTATTATTTCTTATAAGAAGTTTAGGTTTACATTCTTTGCTTTTCTACTTATGGAAAAAGTTACAGTTAAAAACTGAAAATAAAGAGAAATAGGGTTTACATATTGTATAGACCCATCTCAACATGATACAGATTGTGAGGAATTGGCACTATCTAAGCAGGCCAATCATAATACAGAATGCTACTAATGTTATTAATGACTGAACATGAAATCAGTGTAAACCCACCAATGGCCTTTCTTAGAAGGAGAGCATTAATAAACCTGAAAATATTTATTGTGCTTATTTTATGTCCATTGGGAATATGGAATAAGATAAGAACAGTATAAATATGATTTCTTAGTTGGCCATTTCATCAGGAAATTATGGCATAGATAAGTACAAAGTAACAAAATCTTTAAAAAAAAAAAAACAGAGGTAATATAAGCTAGTAAAACAAGGAGAAAAACTGAGTAATCCAATTTAGTTAGATTATAAAATGAGCTGCTGGTCATTCAAAAAATACTTTTTTTGTTTTTTCTTGAGGCAGGGTTTCACTCTGTCAGCCAGGCTGTAGTGCAGTGGCACATCTTAGCTCACTGCAACCCCTGCCTCGCGGGTTCAAGTGATTCTTCCACCTCAGCCTCCCAAGTAGCTGGGACTACAGGTATGTGCCACCACGCCCAGCTTATTTTTGTATTTTTAATAGAGACGGGGTTTCACCATGTTGGCCAGGCTGGTGTCAAACTCCTGACCTCAAGTGATCTGCCCTCCTCGGCCTCCCAAAGTACTGGGATTACAGGCATGAGCCTCTGTGCCTGGTCTTTTTTTTTTTTTTTTTTTTTTTTAACTTTTAAGTTCAAGGATACGTGTGCAGATCTGTTGCACGGATAAACTTGTGTCATGGAGGTTTGTTGTACAGATTATTTCATCTTCCAGGTATTAAGCTAGTATACATTAGTTATTTTCCCTGATCCTCTCCCTCCTCCCACTTTCCACCCTTTGATAGGCCCCAGTGTGTGTTGTTCCTCTCTATGTGTCCATGTGTTCTCATCATTTAGCTCCCATTTGAAAGTGATGACATGTAGTAGGTATTTGGTTTTCTGTTCCTGCACTGGTTTGCTAAGGATCATGGTCTCTAGCTCCAAAGACATGGAACCAACCTAAATGCCCACCAGTGATAGACTAGATAAAGAAAAATGTGGTACATACATACCATGGAATACTATGCAACCATAAAAAGGAACAAGACCATATTCTTTTCAGGGACATGGATGGAGCTAAAAATGTTAAATATAAACACAGAGGATGGAGGAAGCTTTGTGAACTGTAGTTGGGGAGGGCTTCACGGAAGGGAAGCTTTTGCCACAGAATCCTAGGGAACATGGATCAGTGCTGTCCAGCAGTTTGAGAAATGGGCTAGGCGTTGACACCACTGCTGTGGAGGGTGTGTGTGTGTGCCTATGCGTGCGTGCACATAAATCTAGAGACTGGATGGATCTGAAGGAGGCTGAAGAGCAAACTCCAGGCTGCAGTGAGAAGCTTTCAAGGACTCTCAGAGCAAAGCTGTGTGCAACAGAGCCAAAAGATAAAATGAAAAATGTCCTGACTCTTAAGTTGTGAAAAGTCAAAAAAGACAATTTGACAAACTCAAAGCAGTGAAGATGATTCAAGAAATTAGAGTGTGTATATATATATCTATGAAGATAGATGTATATATCTATATATGTGAAGATAGATATATATCTATATATGTGAAGATATATATATATGTATATCTGCGAAACCCTCCCCAACTACAGTTCATATATATATATATGTGTGTATATATATATGTCTGGATGTCTGATGTCTGGTTTGGGTACAAAAAACTTGCTGTACTAGATTATTGATAATATATTTTAAGGCACTTTACTAAGTTAAAAGCATAATAAACTATAATCTATTATTGTGCTCTACAGAAGTTATTGCTTAATGAGGAAATTAAGGTTAACATTCAAATCTGTGAGGTTCTGATGTTTAAGTGGGCATAAATCTTGAATGGAGTTAGGCTCAGGGCCACGCTGGGTGATTCATCCAAATTCACTCACTCTTGATTTTTTTTTTTTTCTTTGAATTTTTACATGGCTATAGAGTTCAACCATAAGAAAATTTTTTCTGTGATGTATATTTATGACCCTAATTAAAAACATTTTTATTTTACTTTCAGTTCTGGGATACATGTGCAGAATGTGCAGGTTTGTTACATAGGTATACATGTGCCATGGTGGTTTGCTGCACTTATCAACCCATCATCTAGGTTGTAAGCCCCATATGCATTAGGTCTTTGTCCTAATGCTCTTCCCCACCCTGCCCCCACCCCCTGACAGGTGCTGGTGTGTGATGTTCCCCTCCCTGTGTCCATGTGTTCTCGTTGTTCAACTTCCACTTATGAGTGAGAACATGCAGTGTTTGGTTTTCTGTTCCTGGGTTAGTTTCCTGAGAATGATAGTTTCCAGCTTCATCCATGTCCCTGCAAAGGACATGAACTCATTCTTTTTTACGGCTGCATAGTATTCCGTGGTATATGTGTGCCACATTTTCTTTACCCAGTCTATCATTGATGGGCATTTGGGTTGTTTCCAAGTCTTTGCTATTTTGAATAGTGCTGTAATACACATATGTGTACATGTGCCTTTATAGCAGAATTATTTACAATCCTCTGGATCTATACCCAGTAATAGGATTGCTGGGCGTGACCCTAATTTTTTACCCAAGAGCTTTTTATAGTTCTTGTCACATGCAGGGGGCCTTTATTTATATATCCCTACACACATTATTTTTCTCCATAAATTGTCAACTTCCTGCCTTATCCCATTCCCGATGATGATATCCTGCTCTTGAGACTTAAGACCCCAGAGCCCTAGAACCATCATCAGTTAGACATGGAAGGACCTTTGTTAATCACCTGTCAAAATCTTCTATTTGAAAGATAAGAGGGGAGTGAGGATCAAAGATGTAAACTGACTTCTTTAATGAGGCACAATATGAGTTGGATGGAGCTGGAACGCAAACCAAGCCGGCCTATCTCCCTGCTCTAGACAGTTTCCATCATGGCCAACATATTGATGAGAAGAATGTTGGAAGAAATGAGAAATTCCCATATAAGCCAATGCAGATCAATATATCCATGCTAGATTGTATGATCTATCACAACAGCTTGGACCACGATGATCTCGTTGGTTGACTGAGATGGGCGTTTTTTACACTAGAAATTTGTGAGGATTAGTAATTACATGGCATTATCACTATGTTCCTAAATTTATGGCTCGATGAATGCTAAGTATGCAAATGGGAGCGTATACACAACCATTATGTGTTTGGCCCTTGTTTTCTCTGAGACTCAACATCTTATAGGGTGAAAATCCAATAATGTGTTTTGATGACATAGACTGCCCCCACTGTCTGGGGAAGGTTCACATGGGGCTGAAAAGCTCCCCTGCCTGGGTGCAGCCCAGCACAGTGCCGTGGTTTGAGGCAATCTGTGTTCAATTATGGTAAAATGTTAAATTAGCTGAAAGAGAATTTTTCTGGTCACTTGAGTCTGCCTTTTGGACTCCATTAATCATTCAGTCATTAAATCATTTAAATTAACCCCTTCTAACCAGTCCTAAAATAATCAGCTTTCTGTTCCGTGTTATTCCTCAGTTGGGTTTTCTTGGGCAAATAGCCCTGGGCCCCAGTGAAGAATCCAGCATGCCTTAGGTGCTCAGTGTTGAGCAAAGGGGTGGATGGCTGTTGCGTAAATGGGCTCCGTGTAGGGCTTATTAGACCTCAAATCCTGGTTTCTTGTCATACTTTAACAGGAAATGCTACATTTGTACTTCAGATCTAAATTTTATTTTAAATCCAGAAAAAGCTCTTTTTATATAAAATAATTATGTGGTTATTTTAAGGTAACAATGTCTCATTCCAAAGACCATCTCTTTCCTTTTTTGGTTCAGCTGTGTTTTAGACATTATCTAAATTTAGTCGTTCTCTTAGATTTTATCACATCTTCAAAAAATGCTATTTTAGAGTAAAGAGTATTTTTAATTGTTCTCCTGTTCTTAACCTCAGTGTCCACGGAGGTTTGGAGAAGAAGCAACATATATGAAGCTGAAAATTGATTTATAAACCTTCAATTAACTTTGGCTTCCCAAAAGCAAATGTTTAAGCATGGGATAACTATCTTATGTGACTTTGTCTTTTTCTGTTTTGTTCCTTTTTTTTTTTTTTTTGAGACGGAGTCTCGCTCTGTCACCCAGGCTGGAGTGCAGTGGCGCAATCTCGGCTCACTACAAGCTCTGCCTCCTGGGTTCATGTCATTCTCCTGCCTCAGCCTCCCGAGTAGCTGGGACTACAGGCGCCAGCCACCACGCCCGGCTAATTTTTTTGTATTTTTAGTAGAGACAGGGTTTCACCGTGTTAGCCAGGATGGTCTCGATCTCCTGACCTCGTGATCTGTCTGCCTCGGCCTCCCAAAGCACTGGGATTCCCGGCCAACTTTGTCTTTTTTTTTTTTTTAAAAAAAGGAAAACAATACATCGCAGGGCCGTGGCAGGGGTACCTCCATCCAGCCAGTGTTGCAGGGACAGGCGAATGTCCCTTTACCACATCGAGGCCCAAGGAGCTTTCATCACTGGGAGCTTCTTGAAGTGATGAACCATGCAGTGTTATATTCCTTTTACCTTCTACTCTCTCATATAAATGATGACAAATTGCCTAGCTGTAAATTTGAAAGTCCCTAAATGGCATTTTTGTCAAAGCCTTTAGAACAAAATGCTTACTCGGAGAGATTTTTAAGTCTTGGGAGACGGGACGGTGGGGAGCAGGCCTAATTACTATGCATCATGACACAATGCATTATGCATCACGCTTGCTTTTCTGCTTTTTAAACACTTGTTATGGATGGTGAAACTAATTTAAATGGACAAACAGGGCGCTCTCCTGCACATTACTCCCGTGATGTCATATTCTTCTTCCAGGGGATTTCATCGCTGCTTCCCTTGGAAGTCCCCCAGACATGCACATTTTAATAAGACACTTTAATAATTAGCTTAGAGATAATTGTCAGTCAAGGGAAAATAACCTTTTATCATAGGTGCCTTGAAAGTGGCGTGTTCCAGAGAAGAAACAAGCGATCTGATTTGCACTTAAGCTTGCTTCCCTTTCCCTCCTGGCATTTCTGTGGAATAAAATACTACAAATGGGGGAGAGTGTAAAAAAAGGAAAAGTGTGGGTGTGGAAGGGGAAGCCGGAGCTGTCAAATTGTTAAGACAAATGGGGCTTAGAGAATCCTAATTAAACCTGAAATTGCTTAGAAACAGGAAGTATGTATTCCTAATTGTTGGCACTAAAAAAAAAAAATCTAATTTACTGCATATCTTTAAATAAGAATAACCCATTATTTGGTTGAATGAGAATTCAATCCTTACCTATTGAAGAGGTGAATGGCGTGATTTTAAAGGCTATGAAATTCACCTCCAAAGTTCAGCATCAGCTCTAGAGAATTTCAAGAAAGAGCGAGCTTGAAGCTATGTGTAGAATGTTTTTTATTTTTTTTTCTCCTAGGTGTATTCTAGTTTTATTTTGGGAAAATTTTAGTCTATTGAGACCCTTAGAAATATTACTTGGGTCTCTAAAAAAATAAATATGGGCATATAGTCTCAAGACTCAACAGAAAATAGATTCATTTTGAAGACAAGCCAACAGTTTTGCTTAATAAGAAAAAAATGTATCCCCTAAGGCAAGGACTTTAGTTCCTGGGAGGATGTGAAAGATCTCTATTGCAGATCACAGCACTGTTGCTTCCTCCTGTTATTGTACCTTTTGATGCAGAGGATCAACCACCCTCTTTTTATTTATTTTATTTTTTTAATTGAGATAGAGTCTTGCTCTTGTCACCCAGGCTGGAGTGCGGTGGCGCGATCTTGGCTGACTGCAACCTCCGCCTCCTGGATTCAAGCAATTCTCCTGCTTCAGCCTCCTGAGTAGCTGGGACTACAGGCGCACGCCACCACACCTGGTTAATTTTTGTATTTTTAGTAGAGACTGAGTGTCACCGTATTGGCCAGGGTGGTCTCGAACTCCTGACCTTGTGATAAGCCTGCCTCGACCTCCCAAGGTCACCCTCTCTTTTTACTTGGGGGTAGGAAGGGCATCTAGCATCCCGACCTCTCAAATTCATCATCACATGGTGCAGGACAGAACTAAGGACAAATCAGGACCCTTTCTGAGCCTTTGCTCAAGCTTCAAATCACACTTCTTCTCTTTTGTGCAACACTCTGACTTTCATTTATTTAAAAAACACATTTAACATGTTATCCTCACTTTTTAGAAACTCCTTTTGCTGTGTTGACATTGTTTCTCTAGTAGACAGGAAAGGGTAATAGATTGGAGTCAGGAACTGTGGATTCTGCCTGTGGTTGCATCTCTGACTTTGGGATCTCAGGGATGTCAGCCACATTGCCTTATCTATGGTGACAGCCACAATGGTGACAGGTGGAATGATGATGGCTGCAAACTTATTGAGCACTTTGTAAATGCCAGGCACTGTGTAGGATCTTTCATCATCACATTTCATGCTCACTGTAGTCCTTTCACTCTTTACAGATGAGCAAACTGAGTCACAGAAAGGTTGAGAACATTGCTGAAGGTCTCTAGAGGTGTGTGTTCAGTTTGGATACAGATCACCTGACTTCAAGAACAGTATGATAACCCAAATCCCTAAACTCGTATTTCCTATCCTGTCTACCTCACGAAATTATCATAAACAACAAAGCAAATGGCCATAACTTAGGGAAAATACTTTAAAAACAAGGAAACACACCCTGGGTGTGTGTGACACTTCCATTATTATCACTTGCTCAGGATGTCATTTGGAAAACGGACATAATCACAGTTGCTCTAGAAGAAAGTGGTGCTCATTATGTGGAAGAGATTTGATTAGTGGTGGAAAATTTTGTCTTTTAATTTTTCCAGAAAAGGGTTGGTGCCAGCTTTATCCTGGGAGATAAAGGGACCTACATTTGCTTATATTTGCTGACTAGGTTCTTGTGTCTATGTGAGGGGCAGCCTGCCTTTGTGGCATTATCTGTGTCAGCCCAGGCTGTGGACTTAGGGATGGAGGCTGCCGGTGGAAACAAATGAGCTTTGTTTAGGGGGAAAATAGCCTTATCTTGTGGCAGTCTGTCCCTTCCTATTTGTTCTGAGAAAATGACCAAGTGATAGGCCCTTCATCATGTACAAACACTGTTTAGGTTGGGGTTACCTTTTTTTCTTTTTTTTTTTTTTGGCAACTGGAAATAACAAAATGGCAGTGACCTGAAGGTTGAGAATGACCTCTCCTCTCATTCAGCCCCTATAATGTCAGGTGTCACTGCCTGCATCACTGAGCTGCAGCATTTCAGCATCTTCTTTCCGAAGCAGATCGGATCATGCCTAGAAGATTTGATGTGTGGCTCTTCTCAAGCGCTTTTCTCCACTTGTTTTTATTTTGAACTTGTAAATTGCCATCACATTTTCAAACACTGCAGTCACCTCACAAATTGCTGTTTTTCGTGAATAAGAATACGAGATCAATAGCCTTCTCAATATTTTCCTTTACCGTGAGGTAGTCGAAGGTCAGTACATAAAGCTCCGGACATTTCAGTTATCTGGTCTACCTCCTGTTAACTGGATTACCTACTTGCCTCTTGTGGTTGGTCCTAGTGTTTTTATTTCTGCATCTACAATTGTCAGGGCGTGGTTCCAAGTCAATCACATCTGCGGGTCAGCCTCTCATCTTCGTTTTCCATTATATCCTTTTCCCGCTCTTCTTCATGATTAACTAAAATCCCTTGACATCAATGATCTATGTATTTGTCAGTGTTGCTGCTAAGGCTTTAGCATCGCCACAATAGAGACAGACAGCTCCCTTCCTCCTCAATCCATGTGTTTATGTGAGCATTTAAAATAGCTATTAGATGTAACTTAGACAAAGCAGTATTTCTTTTGTCACAGCACATCTTTTCAAGAGAGATTTTGCACTTCTCACTTTGGTCCTTTCTCTAGTACGCTAAGGTGTGGGACATCCACACAGATTGTTCTTACATTTTTAATGATAACAATAGTAAGCAATTAAGAATGTTAGTTTGAGATTAAATATTGAAAAACATCACTAAAAGGTTTATAAAAGGTGCAACTGGACCTGTGCAGAGCCAGGGAGTCTGCATGGTTCTGCAGTTCTTCATGCACGGGGGAATTACACAGTTGGCACATCCCAGCTCATGCTGGAGGCCACAAATAAAGCTGTTGTTCAGTATGCTCCAGTTGCATTTTGGTCACGTGTGCTTATATTAATGCCTTTGCTTTCTGCTTCCTCTTGGGTATTATGTGGTTGCTTGGCTGCAGCAGTGAATTCCAGCTGCATTGATGACCACTGAAAAACTGCAAGAGATCAAAAGATCCAGGGAATCAAGCCTGCCTCATACCCCTCATAAAGCTGGAAATTAACTCCAAAAGAAACCCTCAAAACTGACCGAACACGGTGGCTCACACCTGTAATCCCAGCACTTTGAGAGGTTGAGACGGGTGGATCACTAGGTCAGGAGTTCAAGACCAGCCTGGCCAAGATGGTGAAACTCCGTCTCTACTAAAAGTACAAAAATTAGCTGGGTGTGGTGGTGGGCACCTGTAATCCCTGCTACTCAGGAGGCTGAGGCAGAGAATTGCTTGAACTTGGGAGGTGGAGGTTGCAGTGAGCCAAGATTGTGCCACTGCACTCCAACCTGGGTGACAGAGTGAAACTCCATCTCAACCAAAAAAAAAAAGAAAAAACCCTCAAAACTATACAAATATATGGAAATTAAATAATCTGCTCTTGAATAATCATTAGGTTAACAATGAAATCAAGACGGAAATTTAAAAATTCTTTCAACTGAATGATGATAGTGACACAACTTACCAAAACCACTGAGATAGAGCAAAAGCGGTGCGAAGAGGGAAGTTCACAGCATTTAAATGCTGACATCCCAAAGCCTGAAAGAGCCAAATAGGCAATCTAAGGTCAGACCTCAAGGAACTAGAGAAACAAGAACAAATCAAACCCAAATAATACCCCTGTCTTTGTATACCACAGTTATTTAGATTAATGAACATATGTGTGGTCTCATAGGTTCTCTTGCCCAACCGTGGTTTTTAGGTCAAAGAGATGTGGGTTCAAATCCAGTCAACTTTTCCCTAGCCTTTTATGGAATGAAATGGTGTTTGATTTGTGCTGTTCTCAATCATCATCTCTATTATAGTCTTTAGGATATATTAGGCTGCATTTTTATGCGCATAAGCATTTTGTATTTCTCCTCGTATTTCAAAGCCAGAGTTCTCTGAGGACATGTCGAAACCCACTTACTCATGTCCCTGCCTATACTCACTCAACACCTGGTGAATTTCAATCTGCCATTCCTTTCACTAAAACAGTTTACTCCAAGATCACCAGTGATGTCCATATTGTTGAATTCAGCAGGCAATTTTCAATCCTCACAGCAGTTTCCAACACTGGTGACCAAAATCTCTTTGTTGAAAGAATCTCGTACTTTGGCTTCCAACTTCTCACTTTTTCCTCCCTTCTTTTATTTTTCTAGTCTTTGTATCAACTGGGTCATGCATGACTTTTAAGTGAATTCCTTAAAGTTCAAACCAAGGCTCTCCTCCATCTTTATTCTGTACCATCTTCTAGAATGATAAATGCATGCCTGTAACTTTCTATTTCCTACTCTACTTTGAACTTCAGACCTATATGTTGAATTGTCTGGACATACCCACTTTGAACTCTCAAAGTTGCTTCTGAAGCTAATAATCCTAACCAAGTTCCATCTTCTCCCTCTGTGGCCCACAAATGGTCATACCATGAGAGTGTGGGTAGTCATGGTTCACATGTATCCAAAAAGAGAGCATAGGTAATGGAAGGGAATTTAGGTGTCTTGGGAGCCACGGTGTGATTGCTTGGTGAGAGCTATAGCTCAGGGGTCATTGTCTGCGTGCCGGGCACAGTGTGACAGTAGAATTCATGGACTCCCAAGCTGAAGATACGAGTGCTGGGTTATCTGGGAAGACTTCCTTCAGACACTGGTGTGATGGTGCTGTCATTGACCTGAGTACCTGCATGGAAGGGGAGAACGTATTCTTGCTAAGACTGGGTATTTGAGATGTGGCAGTTTGTGAGGTCAGATGGTAACGATTTCTGTCTCTCAGTTGATTTGCTATATGTCTCTGATTCGATTCTGTTTCTCTGGTTATATCTGTTATATTCCTGCTCTTCTTCAGCTTGGTTGTTTCCTTACATCTAAGGAATACTTCACTCTTCACTTACTCAGTGGTATTTTCCCTGCAAATCTCAAAGCCTTTTCCTGATCTGTTGTTTATCTCTTGTAAGCAAACTCTTCTGCTCTCCAATACCAGGAAGATGGGAGATGAAGAAGAAACATCCTCTTTTTGCTGAAGAAAGGATGCCTCAATTGGAGAATATAGAGTGAATCACAATCTAAAGACACCAAGAAGTGAGAAAGGCCAGAACAGACGCTAAAGTTGACTTCCAGTGGTCCCAGGTGCCTATCCCATATGGGACCCCATGGGGCTTCAACACAATCTGCTCATCCTGGCTCAGCCCACAGAGAGGTTCTGTGGGAGATAAAGATTTCTCAGAAAACCAAAATGAGAAAGAAAGGCCAGGCCTGGAAAGTGACCCAGAGCTGAGCTAACTGTTCTCTCAGCCTCCAGGTCACCCATGAGGATTTCTCCTTTTTGTCTGCATCAGCCTTTGTTCTCTCTCTGCAGACTGCCTTTATCTGCTTCTCCAGCATGGACCACCTGGTTCTGCTGCTTCAGGGCCCCCTTCCCAATTTCCGGTGGAAAGAATCTGACTCCACATCTGCCCATTGATGGGTGAATGTTAAAACTCTTTATAAGACACTTTCTTTTCAAGAATTCATGTTGGTGAACTTGTGAGAATTATTAAATCAATTAAAATTCAACAAGCATCGAGTATTTGGTAGGTTATCAAGTACTTGACTGAGTCAAGTCAGGATTTAATCTCGACAGGTAAAAGCTTAAAAAGGAAGCAATCATTTGAATTAATGTTTGAAATGCAGAGCCACAGATACTGATTTGGGGGTTCTGGCTAATATGTAATACCCTCAAAAAGTCTGTTTGTATTTAAATATCACATGGAGGCTCTGTTTCTTCCTCCTTGACTCTGCACGCTGTAGCATGAAAGTGATGACATTGGACTCTCTGTCTTCTCTGGTAGAAGCCCCGTGGAAAGGACATGGGAATCCCTGACTAGGGACACACTGAGCCTTCCCATATTATTTGATGACAGTCTGTGCCAGGGCCTCCATTAATTTAACCGAATGAAACATCCCTATCTGGGGTTTCAATAGCACTTCACTGAGTGTCTCCTATACAATGTCCCCATCATGATATAGCCTCTCATTGCAAGCTTACAATGACCCCAAGTAAAAAAAATTATTTTTATAACTATAATATATTTTTTTAAGAGACAGGGTCTTGCTCTGTTCTCCAGGCTGGAGTACAGTGGCACTATCATAGTTCATTGCAGCCTTGAACTCCCAGGCTCAAGCAATCCTCCATCCTCAACCTCCTAAGTAGCTGGGAGTACAGGCACACACCACCATGCCTGGATAGTTCTTAAATTTTTATTTTGTAGAGATGGGATCTTGCTATGTTTCCCAGACTGGTCTTTAACTCTCAGGCTCAAGCAATCCTCTTGCCTTAGCCTCTTGGGTAGCTGGCACTACAGGTGTGTACCACTGCATCCAGCTAAGAAAATTTTCATTATTATCTCAACTGTGCAAGTGAGAAAACTGAAATCCAGGGAGGTTAGAGGTGGGGCAGCTAATTACTGATGGGGCCAGGATCCCATCCCAGATCTCTCTGACTCCAAAGCCTAAACGCTCTACCCAACCTTCTCATGTTCCTGATTTACCAAACCACCCATCAGGAACAGACTGGAAACCTACTGGGTTAAGGAGAACTTCTAATAAATTCATCTCTTTTTACATGACTTCTCTCCCCCTTTTCAGCAAAGTTCTGGAGTAGAAACAATTTGCATTCTTCTAAGATAATTTTCTTTCCCCTGAAGATTACCGCATGCTCCTTCCTCTGCAGACCTCAGGGTGCAACGTTCTAGCTCCTCGGGAACTTCTGAGAGGGTGATTAGCAGATTTGGATCAGGGTGAAGGCTATGTTTGAACAACGTTGTTCTACAGGGAGATGCACAGTAACATTTAGGCTACAACGAAAAGAAGCTCCAGCCCTCTTCTTTGTTGGCAAGTTCAGCCATGTGGGCTGTAATCTCACAGTTTCAGCAGAGGGGCCTGCTGCCTCTGGCCTTACTGGGCAGCAGGTGGTGGGGATGGCTGTTCCTTCTGGAGCGGCACTGTCATCTCGCCGGAAATCAGGAGGGAATGGGACAATGCACTGCTCATATTTTTCTCCTGAAGACTGGCTTGCTGGGTCTGTAGCTAAATGTCTTGTCTCATTTTCACAACCACGTCATCGCCCTTTTCCTAGTGCTCGTGAGTGAGTCACATGCAAAGGCCATCTGGGAGGAAGGGTTCTGCTAAACCTTTATTTAAAGCATCGTTTTGATGTCCTGGGAAATGCACCTACCCACTGGAGTTCAATTCACCAAATAATTATTAAATGATCATCGTAGGCAGGGGACTTGCTGTGAATGTAACAAAGATGAAAATGCCAGTTGACAGAAGCATGACGTCTCGTAGAGGACCCAGATCCAAGTGAAGCAACTTCAGTCCAAGGAAGGGCAAGGTCAACGCTGACAGTTTACAAGGCTCAGTTTCTTAGCCACTTACCTACTTTTGAAATGCATTCTTATATTTTTAACGTCTTTATTGAGTGATAATTTACATAGCATAAGATTCACTTACTTTAACTGTATGATTCTCTGATTCTTAACAAGTTCACAGAGTTGTACAACTATCACCCTTTTAGAACTACCTCCAAAATATTTCTCATGCCTATTGGAAGTCACTTCCCATCCCTGCTCTTAAGCCCCAGCCCCAGTCAACAGTTTCTCTCTACTTGATAGACTGGCTTTTCCTCAAATTAGGCTCTGCGTCTGGAGAACTCACACCAAGACACTGCCCCTTGTCCAGTCTTGCTGCCCTAACAGTCAGGACGAGGGTCTAATCCAATGAAGAGGGGCATCAAAGATTGTTCAAGAACAATCAGATTGACCATGGGAATGGGTCAGTGCTGAGCATGTAGGATAGTCTCTGGGGTAGAAGTTAGAGGCTAGATGCAGGTTGAGGAGCCTGGAGCTGATGATGGTCCAGGAGGGTTATGTCACCTTACAAGACAGAGAGTGTCAGCTCATCTCCAAATGGCATTTACCTTTGGGATGATTCCAGCCCACACTGAATAGCAGGTCCATGTGTGATCTCCAAAGTCTTCTTCAACTTCAACATTATGAGAATGGGCCTGGGCATGGTGGCACATGCCTGTAATCACAGCACTTTAGGAGGGCAAGGTGGGAGGATTGCTTGGGCCCAGAGTTCGAGACCCGCCTGAGTGACATGGTGAAATCCTGTCTCTCCAAAAAAAGTTAGGTAGATATAGTGGTGGTGCACCTGTAGTCTCAGCAACTGGGGAGGCTGAGGCAAGAGGAACACTTGAGCCCAGGAGATCGAGGCTGCAGTGTGCTGTGATCATGCCACTGCACTGCAGCCCGGGTCACAGAGAGAGACTATGTCTCAAAAAAACAAAACAAAACAAAACAAAAAAACAAAACAAAACAAAAGGATGGTTGTATTAACCTGCGGCCCACTTAGAATCTCAAGGACCTTTCTCTCTCTCCTCATCTCCTGCCAGAGCTTGACCACTCTGTGGTTCTAGCTGCACTTTTATTACTTCTCTGTTCTACTTGCAAGATGGCCTCTTTTCATTTTTTTTTGTGACCTTTGCATCTGTATGGTGTCAGCAATTTTCAGTGGGCATTTTTGGGCCTATTGGTTTTCTTGAGGTCCAGTGAGTAGAGATGTTGACTGATACAAGGACAGTGGAGTTCCCCTCATTGCTTCAATAATTTTAATAGGGAGGATTAATGTCTTAGGTTAATTCCAGGGAGACAAATGCTGAGATTATTTGCATGCAGAACATTTGGGAGAGAATGCTCCCATAAACAATGCTTGTGAGGAAATGAAGCAATAAGAATTAGAAGAGAGGAGAAGTTTCACTGAGAGGAAGCTGCTGTCAGTGCCTTAGCTGGCTTTTGAGGAACATTGAAGCTGGATGGCCATTCAGACTTGTCCCAAATTGAGTTGGGTTCCAGCAATACCCATTGACCAGTCATTGGATGAGTGATGTCTTTGGGGAGGAGGCTTCTTTGGTTGACGTCGTCGAAGGACTCAGCTCTGAATTCTTTGCAAGCAACACACTCAGCAAATGAGAAGATGTGTACCTAGGCCCAGAAGTAGGAATCTGGGCAGCAGACCACAGTTTCTACTATAGACAACAAAAGCCACACAGTGAACGAGCCAAAAGGCACTGTGGTTCATGAACTATAATATACCTCCCAATAATATGCTATAATATGTAAAAGTACCCCTTGGATAGATAAGAGAAGAAGGTGGATAGAAATTCAGGCTTTTGTCCCTTTTCACCACTTCCCAACCCTCTTCCCTTTTTCTCTCTTCTCTTGTCTCCTGTCAGAGCTTGACCACTCTCTGGTTCTAACTGCACTTTTATTACTTCTCTGTCCCACTTGAAAGATGGCTTCTTTTTATATTGTTGTGACCTTTGGGTCTTTATATTGTCAGTTGCTATAAATGAATAAAGGCTTTTTCCTTCTTAGTGTGTTGGTGAAGAACTACGAGTATTGCACTCACTGATCAGGAGGGAACAGGTCTAGGGAGTGCGTAGAAGCTTTCCAAGAGGAGTGGACAGGAAGCCTGTCCTCCCCGTCACCCCCTACCCCGTCCCGCCCCACCTCCTATGAAGGCAGGAGGACCATGAACCTGCAGTTTGGCTGATGGCAGTTAAGGGGCAATCAAAAGGCCAGGCATGGGAACTGGTTCCTTAGTGTCCATCCAAAGCCCCAAGAGGCTGAGCTGGAAGGATGCAGTGCGAGAAGCCATGTGTGGATCACAAGTTTAAGGACATAGATGTTTTCCTTACAGAAACAGAATTTGAACACCATATAGTTAGGTGGTCAGCCAGCAACAGAGTTCAATAAACCCCTAATAAAATATTTATAATGTTTTTCCTTGTAGTACCTTTCTCCTATGAAACACTCATTTATTTATTTATTCTACTTTAAGTTCTAGGGTACATGTGCAGAACGTGCAGGGTTGCTACATAGGTATACATAGGTATACACATGCCATGGTGGTTTGCTGCACCCATCAACCCATTGTCTACATTAGGTATTTCTCCTAATGTTACACCTCCCCTAGCCCCTCACCCCCTGATAGACCCCGGTGTGTGATGTTCCCCTCCCCATGTCCGTGTGTTCTCATTGTTCAACTGCCATCTATGAGTGAGAACATGTGGTGTTTGGTTTTCTGTTCTTGTGTTAGTTTGCTGAGAATGATGGTTTCCAACTTCATCCATGTCCCTGCAAAGGACATGAACTCATCCTTTTATATGGCTGCATAGTATTCCATGGTATATATGTGCCACATTTTCTTTATCCAGTCTATCATTGATGGGCATATGGGTGGGTTCCAAGTCTTTGCTATTGTGAACAGTGCCGCAATAAACATACGGAGACACTAATTTCTTAGGGTGATGAAACTAATAGAAATACAGCCATTGAATATATTTGTACGTATTGTAGCATTCACAATTTTTTCAGACCTCATAACTGTCAAAATGAAGGGTGAATTTTGAGTACCTCTAGGATTTGGAAATAAATTATGTCACTTTTTACCTACGGTCATTCAAAGATGCTTGTGTAGCAACTCTACATTTGTAATGTAAGAGCTAGAATGGAACTTTAAAATATCATCAGATCTCTGTCAGGTAACTTCACAGAAATGAGCTTATTGGTCAACACATGCCTTTTTTTGCATCTACAGGGGTACAGGCGCTGGGAGAATCAGGGCACCACAGACCTGGCTCCCCCTCTGGTGGAGCTGATAGTAAAGCAATCATGTCAATAATGGCAGCATTTTACAGCATAGTAGAATGCAATAGCAAAGTAGAAGGCACTTTGGAAGGCCATAGTGGGGACTTAATCTAGCTTGTGGGCCAGGCAGGAAAGAAGGGCTAGCATCATAGTGAGAAGGCTTCCAGGGATAGTAAATCTTGATGTGCTGAAGGATCTGAGAAGAGTCCAGCAGGGCTGAGGTGTAGCAGGCAAGGGTATCGCAGTAAATCCCCAACAGGAAACAGATGGCAGGCTCATCTTAGAAAACATTGTGTTTAGGCTGGGCTCGGTGGCTCACATCTGTAATCCCAGCACTTTGGGAGGCCGAGGCAGGCAGATCACAAGGTGAGGAGATCGAGACCATCCTGGCTAACACGGTGAAATCCCATCTCTACTAAAAATACAAAAAATTAGCCAGGCATAGTGGTACACTCCTGTAGTCCCAGCTACTTGGGAGCCTGAGGCAGGAGAATGGCGTGAATCCAGGAGGCGGAGCTTGCAGTGAGCCAAAATTGCACCACTGCACTCCAGTCTGGGCAACAGAGCAAGACTCTGTCTCAAAAAAAAAAAAAAAAAAAAAAAAAAAAAAAAAAAAAAAAAAAAAAGAAAAGAAAAGAAAGAAAGAAAACATTGTGTTTAATAAAGGGACCATTTACTGTGGTATGGGCTGAGTGTCAGGACAACAGGGTAGATGGTATAGGGCTGAGCTCTGTGATGATGGACTTGCCACCATCCTTAGGCCTGGAGGGGTCAAGGGATCATGGCATAATTCCCAGAACCTGGAAGGGGAAGGGAACTTTGGTTGACAGATGGAACAAGCTAAGTAGATTCACTGGGGAGCGAGCCAAGGGAATGAATCACTGAGTTTACTTTCCTACTGCCCTCCAGTCTCCTGTCGGGACCCCTGTGGCCCTGAACACACCAAAAGTCAGAAGGCATGGAATCTCACTGATGTCGTGATTACTGTTCAGCTGCATGGGCCAGAAGGCAGGGTGGAGGGGGAATGAACAAACAGAAGGACCCTTACAAAGAGAGAGAGGGAGGGGGAAAGAGAGACAGACATATGAGAAAGAGGTAAGAAAGTTGGCAGTGGCCAGATTTTAAGAGCTACTTGGCTCATACTAAGGATTAAGGTTTACTTAGAAGTCATTGGGCAGTCATCAGTGTGATCAGATTATTATTAAGAGAAGTAGCAGAATGGAGGGTGGATTTGAGAGGAGCAAGGATGGATTCTAGAAGGCCATTTGGGAGGTCATGACAGCTCCCTAGGAGTTGGGGGAAAGTGAGCCAATTCGAGAATATTAGAAGAGTCTCGTTCAGATGGCTGAGTGGATGTGCCTTCCACTGATTTAGGAAACATTAGCATTAGACCAATTATGGGGGTGGGGAAGGAGAAAGCTTAAATGCAGGTGTGATCATGGTCAGTATAAATGCCTCTGTTTAAACGCCTCTGAATACTGTTGGGTGGGTACTGTGTAGCAGCAGGAAGTTAAGTCTGGAGTTCAGTAGATAGTCCTGGATAGAGGGGAGTGTTGACTTATAGATGGGAATTTGAGCAATGGATGTGGTAGAGGTCTCTAAAGAGCACAGATAGCATGAAAAGATACCAAAGGCCTAGGATGAAATCCCTAAAAATGCCAACATTTCAGGATTGTGCAGAGACAGATGACTGAGTAAAGAAGACTGAGAAGGAGCAGATAAATAGTTGAAAACCAAGTGGGCAGGGTGGGAGGCAGGTTAGAGTGAGTTGCAAAGTGGCTCAGAAATGAGAAAATGGAAACCTAGGGGCTCTCGTCTTCTCCAGGAAGGTGTGCTGGGAATGGGGAGTCAGGAGAGAGGCCAGCAGGCAGAGGGTGGTAGGAGCAGAGAGAGCCCTGCTGGGAAGGAAGGACTTGAGCCTATCTAAATGGTGACCAGAGTCAGTGGAGAGGCAACGGTGATTGAGAGGACAAGGGTTCAGGAGGAACAGCGTAATCATCAGGTTGGAATGCGGAAGCCAAGCCTAGCATCCTGCAGAGTGTGCATTTTGGATTTCTGTGAACCTCTGGAAAATCAACCTTCTGTGCTTCAGTTTAAAGGAAGGTGCATGGACTCTGGGCTCCCCTGATTCTGAACCACAGTCCGTCGGCAAGGCCATGTCCACATTCAGAGCTCCAGGAAGCCTCCCCTATACCTGTGGACAGGACTGGAGGAGTGGCCTTATGCTGAACAGGTTACTGTCTCCATTCTAACCTAAGTGAGGGAAGAGTGGATTGGACCCTGGAGCGTTTACAGAGTTGGTGGTGATGGAGGGGTGGTTTAAAGGAGTTTTAGCTATTTCCCCCCTTTCTTTATTAAGCAAAAGGGAAGATTCGCTTCTGAGAGTAAAGAGTCTGAGGCTTGAGTAGGTGAAGAGAAGGTGAAATGATCATTTTGTAGAGCAGGAGAGGGGTCGCTCCTTAGAGACACTGAAGGACCATTTAGGCTGGTGACTGCAAATTTATTGTGATGAAAATCTTCCCAGCTGTGGGATTTTGCCCAACAACACTCAACAGTCCAGATACAGGTATAGAGGTGTTTTTTTCCCCATTCTTCCCTTCCTCTTTTCCTTCCTTTCTAATCTATCCAAATTGGAGTTCATTACCCACAGATTCTATACCTAAGTGTCAGTATATTCTATATATACTAAAGTCTGTAGATTCTAGTAATTCCTAATTCATGAACCTACTACGAGGTTTAACAATAATAGAATCACAAATATGTCACCTTTCTAAGTTATTAACTTCAGAAGAGAAAGAGAAGAGGGAGTCTGGGGGCCTGAGATCAATGACTAGAGGGTTTTGCAGTGCTAAAACATCACACGATTGATCAGACCTATTATGGCTCTTTCACTTTCATGAACATTTTGTTTTGTTTTAACAGAATTTGAGTCACCCCATAGGTGGTTTTAGTGGTCCTTCCCTAGGTGTTTTCTCAGACTTGAGGTGGGTGATGGGGTGGCATATATAAGCTCACACGACAGAGTGGAGTTCTCATCATTTCACTGCCTTCTTGGCAGAGAGAGGCAAGGAGAACGACAAAGGCATCATTTGCATTTGTAAAGCATAAACCAGTGATCACATCTGTATCTACCATATGGCAGATGTTCCATAATTATTTTGAAAAACATATGAGATTTCAGCTGTGCAGCACTTATTGGAGACTTGAGGAAAGAAATTTAGGGGCAGGAAATTTAGGAACGAGTATTATTTTCCTCTTGGAAACTGACTTCTCTGACTTACCCTAAATTTAGTACTTCTAAAGAGAATAATAGATTTTCATCATTGTAAAATATCAGCAAAAAGAGACCAAAGTGCTGCCGTAAGGAAAGGAATTCTGTCAGTGGTACCCTGCCTGTCTAGTTGTGAGGTGTGGTCAGCTGCATAATGCTGTCACTTCCCCAGGATGTCCATGTCTGTCTTAGTCTGCTTTCTGTTGCTTGTAACAGAATTCTAGAAATGTGTAATTTGTAAAGAAAAGGAATATAGTTCTTACTGTTATGGAGGCTAACAAGTCCAGAGTCAAGGGGCTACATCTGATGAAGGTCTCCTTGCTGGTGAGGACCCTTTGCAGAGGGTCCTCTGAGACCCAGGCCCAGGCCATCGCGTGGTGCAGGGCTGAGTGTGCTGCTGAGGTTTCTCTCTTTCTCCTCTTATGAAGCCACGAATGCCACTGCTGTGATAACCCATGAATCCATGAATGGATTAATCCAATTGTGAGGGCTATGCCCTCATGACCAAATCACCTTTTAAAGGCCCCACCTCTCAATACTGCCACATTGGGGATTAAGTTTCAGCATTAGTTTCAGAGGGAGTAAACATTGATATCATAGACTTTTGCCCCTGGCCCCCAAAATGCATGTCCTTCTCACATACAAATATATGCAAGCCATCCCCATAATCCCAAAGTCTTAACTTATTCCCACACCAACTCAAAAGTCTAAAGTCCAGAGTCTCATCTGTGAGTCTGTGAAATCAAAATGGGTTATCTACTTTCAAGGTACCTAGAAAGACTTGCAGGTTTCTATTTTCAAAGTGATAAATAGGCAAAAAGAAAGGCGTAACTAGTCCCAACCAAGTCTGAAACCCAGCAGGGCAGACATTAATTGTAAAGCTTGAGAGTGATCTCCTTTGACTCCACCTTAGCCTCCGAGACACTGGGGTGGGAGTTGGGCCCCCAAGGCCTCAAGCAGTCCTGTCCCTGTGGCTTTGCTTGGTGTAGCCCATGCAGCTACTTCTATGTGCTGGAGTCTGGTGCCTGAAGCTGTCCAAGGTGGGCATTGCGTGCTACTGGTGACTCCACAGTTTTGGGATCCTGGCGAAGGTCCTGCCTCCATGGTTCCATTAGACATTACCCTGGTAAGGACTCTGCAGCAGCTGTGACCCTACAGTTACACACAGCATTGCTCTAGTGGAAGCTCTTTGTGGTGGCAACCCTGCTGTGACAGGTCCCTGCCTGGGCCCCCAGTCTTTTGATGACGTCCTTGGAAATCTGGGTGGAAGCTGCCAATCCTCTACAACTCTTGCTTTCTTCAAAGTTGCAGAATTAGCACCACATGTGTGCTACCAAGAGCCTGCAGAATTAGCGCTACATGTATACTGACACGTGTATACCTTCCAGAGCTGTGCCACAAGCCATACCTAGGGCCTCTTAAGCCTAACTAGGGCAGCTGTGGAGCACTGTTCTGGGGTGCAGGAAACAGAGTCCTGTGGTGGCCCTGGGCACCGAGCCTATGGAGGGTGCCCTTGGTCTATCTCCTGAAAGCATTCTGCCCTCTTAGGCTTTTGGGCCTGTGATGAGAGAGGTAGCCTCAAGATCTTTAAAATGCCTTCAGGATCTCTTTTTTCTGCTATCTTGAGGAAAAGCACCTGGCTCCCTTCTATTCATACTAATATGTTTAGCACATGGTCTCTGAGCTACACCCTTGATTTTTCTCTCCTGAACACACTTAATCACTTTTCACTTGGCCAGGATGAGAGCTTTTCAAATCTTTCTGTTCTGTTTCTCTTTTAATTATAAATTACATTTTTAAATTATTCCTTTAGTCCCAAATATAAGCATAAGCAGCCAAAAGTAACCATGTGGCTCCTTTTGTATTTTCCTTAGAAATGCCTTGTGTCAGACCAAGGCATGGGGATCACAAGGTCAGGAGTTCGAGACCAGCCTGGCCAACATGGTGAAACCCTGTCTCTACTAAAGATACAGAAAACTAGCCAGGCATAGTGGCGGGCACCTGTAATTCCAGCTACTCGGGAGCCCGAGGCAGGAGAATCACTTGAAACCAGAAGGCAGAGGTTGCAGTGAGCCGAGATCATGCCACTGCACTCCAGCCTGGGCGAAAGAAACTCCATCTTAAAACAAAACAAAACACAACAAACAAAAAAAACAAGAAGAAGAAAGAAAGAAAGAGGAGTTCGAGATCAGCCTGACCAACATGGTGAAACCCCGTCTCTACTAAAAATACAGAAATTAGCTGGGTGTGGTGGTGTGTGCCTGTAATCCCAGCTACTCAGGAGGCTGAGGCAGGAGAATCACTTTAACCTGGGAGGTGGAAGTGAGCCGAGATTGTGCCACTGTTCTACAGCCTAGGCAACAGAGTAAGACTTGGGGAAAAATAAAGAAGAGAAAAAAGAAAGAAAGGAAGAAATAAGAAAGAAAAGAAAAGAAAAAAGAAAAGACGTGCCTTGTGTCAGATATCCTAGTTCATCATTCTTAAGTTTGGCCTTCCATAAAGCCCTTGGACAGGGACATGCTTCAACCAAATTATTTGCCAATTTATAGGAAGAATGATCTTTACTCAAAGTTTCAATACCTTGTTTTTCAGTTCTATCTGAGATCTCATCAGAACGGCCTTTACTGTCCATATCTCTATTAGCATTCTGGTCACCACCATTTAACCAATTCCTAAGGAGTTACAAACTTCCCTTAGTTTTCCTGCCTTCTAAGCCCTCACCAGGATCCAGACTTTTTCTAGCCTCCTCCCTCGGCTTCCATACTCTGCCCATTACCCAGGTCCAAAGCCACTTCCACATTTTCAGGTGTCCATTATCATCAGCACCCCACTACTGGTACCAATTTTCTGTCTTAGTTCATATTACTTATAACAGAATGCCTGAAACTGGATAATATATAAAGAAAAATAATTTATTTCTTACAGTTATGGAGGTTGCAAAGTCCAAGGTCAAGAGGCCACATTTTGGTGAAGGTCCTTTTGCTAATGGGGGACTCTGTAAAGTCCTGAGGTGGTGCAGGGAATTACATGGTGAGGAAACTGAGTTATTGTTCAAGTCTCCCTTTTTCCTCTTATAAATCCACTAATGTCACTCCTGTGATAATTTATTAATCCATTGACTTGTTAATCTATTAATCAATAAATGGATTACCTCTTAAAAGTCCACATTTCAATATTGCCACATTGGGGATTAAGTTTCAACATGAGTTTCAGAGGGGACAAACATTCAAATCAAAGCAGTATACTATCTCCAAAATCTGTAAATGTTACCTGATATAGCAAAATGAATTTTACAGGTGTATTTAAATTTAGGCTCTTGAGATTGGAAGATTATTTTGGATTAACTATTAAGCCTAGTGTAATCACAGGAATCTTTAAAAGAGAAAGGCAGGAGATCAGAAGGATAGTAAAAGATGTGATGATGGAATAAGAAGTTGGAATGATGTGTCGCTCATAAGCCAAGGAATTCAAGAGGTCTTTACAAGCCGAAAAAGACTTTACAAGCTGGAAAAAGCTTTACAAACTGAAAAAGGGAAATCAGATATTCCCCATGTTCCTTCAAAGGGAGTGCAGCCCTGTTTATATCTTGACTTTAGTTCTGTGAAATTGAACTTGAACTTCTGTCCTCCAGAATTGTAAGAAAATAAATCTACATTGTTTAAAGCCACCAAACTTGGGGTAATTTGTTATAGTGACAATAAGAATCTAATACTGTAGAATAATTTGCTGTGATTTTTTTTTCTCTGAGTTTCACCAATCAGCTCTTCCAATGTATTTTCATTATTGCTTTTCCTGCATAGGGAAGGTAATGGGAGCAATAAATTTGACTTAATGTGTTAGCTCTCAAGTTACCTATTGGCAATATAGATTCAAATTAGAGAGGAAGCATCATCTACCCCAAAGCCCCAGCAATCTGGTTCTTTTAACTCATTTCACTCACAAGTATTTTGGTAAGAGAATCACTGATGTTACTTACAAACACAGGCTCTCAATTAAAAAAATAAAATTTTCTTTTTGGTCCAAGCTCTCTCTTTACGTGCCTCAACACCGTCCTTTGCCCGCAAACATAACTGTTGATATCTAAAAATGTCTTTGTAGGGTAATAACATTTTTCCAAAAGTCAGTAGCTTTATTTTGGAAGTAAAACATTTTAATGGCTTAGGCTATAGTGTTATAGTATTGGGAATGGCATTTTCCTGTTTTTATGGTAAATTTATTTATCTGAATTGCTCTGATTTTAATATATTTTTAATTTTGTATGATCTTTATTTTATTTTTAATTGAAGAGCAATATATACTGAATGAGTAAAGTTTGTAAAACACTTGAAACACACAAAAAAGCAACTCTTGTAGTTCTACAAGGTAGAGAGATACCGTTAAAAGTCTGGTATGTCTTTTATTAAACATTTACAATTAGGCAATTGTTTTATTCTTTTTTTACTGCTTCATGAACATTTTCTTCACATCAGTAGATCTTCTTCCCTATTACACTTATAATGACAACATCCTAGTTTATCATATGTATCTGCTACTATTAGCTGATCCTCTACTGTAGATTCAGGTTATTCCTTAAATATTATTATTGCCTATTCGTGTGCTTTGCCCATTTCTTTCTTGGTGTGTTGTTGGAACATAGGTTTGCAAGCTTTTATAAATGCTTGGCTTATTAATTTTTAAAAGATATGTATAATCTTGAACGGTCATTATTTGCCTTTTAATTTTGTTTATGGTGAACTTTATTGATATATAAGCATTAATCAATTTCATGTAATCTAAACTACTTGGCATTTTCATTTTGGGTATGTCTGTGATGATTTGTATTCTTTTTTTTTTTTTTACAGATAGATTTTCTTTCATCTTGATGGTATACTGGATTTTAACTCTTTTCTTCTTTTAGATAAAATGCATATTTCCTTCTTTGTGGTGGAGCAGTGGTGTTTTTAGTCCTTAACTAACCACTTAGTTTATTCTGTATTAAGAACATTTTTTTCCCCACTTAGTGTATTTTTGACCCTCAATCTGCTGGCTAACTTGATAGTCTGATTCATCTTAAAGCAGCTTCAGGCTGAATTCAATTATAAACATCAGGATAGTATTACTATGTGATTCTGTAAATATGCACATACTTACATTGTGAGTTAGATACCTAAAAAAAAAAAAAAAAAAAAAAAAAAAGATTTCTTTCTATCAAGGTAGAGAAAAAAGAAGCTGAATAAGCTCTAGACTTCTGGAATGTCTCCATTCAGCTCTTTCTCTGCTTATGTTCCAAACAATTGCATAAAAGCAATCCCAAACAAATGTTTATAGTGGCTGCAGTCTGAAATACTGATAATGAATTCTACATAACAAGTTACACTCTTTCCCCTGGCTGTTTGCATTTAAAATGTACATTTTGCAGTAATTTTGATGACTTCATTTTGAAGCAGTTCTTAACAGACATTTTGGAAACGTCTCATGTCATGAATTTATTCATAAACAAGCCTGTCAAAAACCTTAGTGTTCACTGGGGAGAATGTGTCTCAAATGCATGAGTGGTTGTTCTACCTACATCATCCACCATCTTGAAATATCATTATTCATTTCCATTACTTCCTGGATGTTCTGGTTCACTGCTACTGGGTTTCAGGACAGTGTGGAGAAGAGACCATGACATTGAGTCACCAGCTAAGCAGCATCTGTAAGTGCTATATTCCTCCCTTAATTATGATGATAACTTGTGTTTAGGAAGTTGTGATGTTTACTGTTATGGTTAATGGTCAATGTCACTCATCAAAAGGGTGATAAGCCAATAATGGGATCTTGGAACAGGGAAGTCAAGGTAAGCACAATGTGTCATTTTTTCCCTACATGCGTACAGTCCTTAATGAGGACTAATGGGCCCTAGTGTTTATTTGTTCAATGAACAAGCCATTGGATTGTGAACAAGAGGTCAGCATGGCTAGCAATGAAGTGTAAGCTGCTCTATCAAAGGGCGATATTTAGTGACTAGAGCAAGTCCTAGAATGTTTTACAGTAAACCATCATAGTTACAACACATCGTTTCTACCCCTCTGATCTCCAAGAGACAAGGAAAATAAGTAGATACTCTTGTCTTTCCAATCTGGAAATTAGAATTGGAAGTGGATGCTTTTTTTCATTTCTAATTCATAGCTCTTTGATCTTGATTATTCATGAAGCATATGCGTCCATGACCATGTGTTAAATCAGCACTTATCATACTTTATTGTGACATTCATTCCTGGGAATTTTATTAAAATGCAGATTCTTGGGTGGGAGCTGAGAGTCTGCATTTCTAACCAGCTGCCAAGTGTTGCTCATACTGTTTCTGGTCCATGGACCATACTTTGAGTAGCTGACTGATTCCAACTTGTAGGATAGAGACAGCAGAGCCTGCCTACATAGGGTTAGAACCTTGTCTCATAATAGTGCATGTGTGCTTAGTGAGGCAGGAGAGTAACATGGATAAACGTGCAGGTTCTGGGTGTGAATTCTACCTCACTTTTGCTAAGCTTTGTGTCGTGCCAGTCAACCCAATAGTCTCTGCAATCAGTGACAACAAAGATTTATTTTGTGCTCACATTACATGTTAGACTGACAGTTGTCCACAAGTCTGCAAATTCTGGGAACCACTTTACAGACAGCCTTCTCTGGAACATGACATTTTACCCTCATCTGTCAGGAACCTACAATGACTAAAACTTCTGCTCGGATTTGCCGATGTCGTGTCCACTCACATGCCTGAGTGAGGAACATGGCCAAGCCTGTGTCAGTGAGGCAGGGAAGTAGACTCCTTCCACGCACGGTGTGTATAGACACATGGCCCCGTGCAGGAAAGGGAGTGAACAGTTGGGACAAGAACACACTTCTATTGTGGCTTAGTAGCTATGTATTCTTGTTATTTTCACAGGATTGTTTTGAGGCTTGAATACACCAAAATGGATAGTACATTGTACCTACATGACACTTAGGAGAAGCTCAATAAATGCCTGTAATTATAATTGCTATTGTTTTTGTTCTCATACTTCAGCCTAGTCCTCACTGCACAGTTACTGCGCCTTTGAGGTTGAGAAAAGTCCTTCTCCCTGCCTTTCATGATACATGAAACATACTGAGGCCCACTAAATACCAAACAATCAGATCACCTGAGGCACCCGCAGTTAAAGAAAACTGGATTACTACACGATGAGTTATTTCTAAATAATTTTAGGCATTGAGTGACTTCTTCCTGGCCATCATATTTTCTGAGTTTTTGACTTGAGTTTCAGATCACTTGATTTCCCCTGATTATTCTCTGAATTTGTTTTATGGCCTGTTCTTGGGTTGTTTATTCTACAGATGTGTACTGAGTATCCAGTGAAAGTCAGCTGTCATGTGAGGAGCAAAGATTCCCATAAAGTGTGGTTACTATTGAGTGAAAATTCGTGAGTACATTCTACATAGAAGCCCTCATTCACTGTTACCTAATTGCCAGGCAGAGCTGGATGAGGGTGCAAAGGTGAAATCCAGCCTAAATTAATAGGAGTCTGGGAAGCTTGAGCATATTTAGTCAGCCAAGGGGAATCATTATAGCTTGTGAACAGTGCAGGAATATGACCTTGGAGTTGGCAAAAAAAATTGTGGGTAGTATGTGTAAGTTGTTGGAGCCTCTGCCGTTGGGCACTTGGTGGAGTGAGATGATAGAGCCAGAGCATGGTGTAGTGAATGGGATATGCATGTTTGTGTGAGAGGAAAATAACCAGTAGCTGTATAGCTCTGAAGATTATCAGTCCAAACAATTGTGGACAGGCAATGAGTTTATGCGAGGGAGGAGGTAATGCATTCCACTGGGGCCAAGAGTTTGTGTTGTGAATGGTATAACAAGACAGAGATGTTGGAAAAAGGGGTTCAAATAATTTTCAGACCAGTTATCCAGGTCAACTGGTTGATGATCCATGACACAGTGCATGTTAAAGGCCTATCAATCTTATTGTGTAAAAGGAATATAGACCAGGGGATAAGTAGTCACTAAATGCTGAAGGTTGAGATCTTTGTTAATGCAACGGTTCACTTTACTAAGAGGTACATTTTTTTTTTTTTTTTTTAATTCAATTTGACTAAGAACAGGCATGCTCTACTTATAACACACTTGTTTTTGGAGCAGTGTGACACCCTTGTTTTTGGTGCAGTATATTGCAAAACAAAGTTACTGTGTTAAATTTAACTGTGATTTAAACTGATGTTACCTGAGTCTCCAAAGACCAATGAAACACAAGTGGGATGGAAAAAGCAGCCACTTCTGTTGTTGCCAAATGATAGAAAAGATTTGAAAAATGAAATGCATCGGGTTAGCCTCACTGTACAGCAAGGAAAAAAATGAATTAATTATAAATAAGATGAATAAATAATTTAAATATATCACTTATTGCTTCTTTATTGCTTAACAGTTGAAAAATTGTTTCAATTAGAAACTTAAACTCAATTTGATAGATGACGAAGAGTGTGAAGCTCAAGATAAATGTAAATCCCTTTGTGATATAAAAATTTGATTTTGCAGTATGAGCTCTATTAAAAAGAAATTAATAATCTCTAGAAAAAGAAGGCAGTGCCAGGAAAGGTTGGCCTTTTCTCACAGAATATTGCTTTTTAAGAGGAAAAATCAATAGGCTTATTATAGAGATAATTTTTTTAAAAATCAAAAACACAAAATACCACCAACCCCACAACCAACAAAACTAATAAGCATTTGTTTCTCTGGATTTCATATTAAAATCATGGAGTAGGTTTGTATGCTTCTATTTCACATGATTTTAATTTTTGTCTAAGCCCAATGAAATGCTTCATTCTCTCTTTGAGTTTGTTGGCATCATAAAAAATAGCGGAACAGGCTGGGCATGGTGGCTTATCCCTGTAATCCCAGCACTTTGGGAGATCGAGGCGGGTGAATCACCTGAGGTCAGGAGATCGAGAGATTGAGACCAGCCTGGCCAACATGGTAGAACCCCATCTCTACTAAAAATACAAAAATTAGCCAGGCCTGGTGGTACAGGCCTGTAATCCCAGCTACCTGCGAGGCTGAGGCAGGAGAATCGCTGGAACCCAGGAGGCAGAGGCTGCAGTGAGCCAAGATCGCACCACTGTAGTCTAGCCTGGGGGACAGAGTGAGACTCTGTCTCAAAAAATAAAACAAAAAATACCAGAACAATTTCATGTTTTTTGTACTTAAAAAGCAAGGGATTTATGTATCTGGAGTCACAATGGACCTTACCCAAGACAAAAGTATCCTGGAAAGTTGCTTTGATTCCTTTGCCATCATGTTCTAATGCTGCAAAACCCTCCCTCCCCATTCTTGGCAGATATGGCTAATTAATGAGATCATGATCTTTTGTATGTCCAGTCTAAACCTCAGAATCCCTCCCATCACAGGCCTCCAGTCAGCCACTTCTTGGCACGTGGTATGAAACCTACTGCCCATCTGTCCCAGCAGCTGAAGGACTAAGAGTTCGATAACATTTTATCTGGCACATTAACAATTTGCCTGATTTCTTAACTACATGCAAACATCTATAACCTTATGTTTTAGTTTAGTCTGCAGAAATGAGTTCTTTCTATTATGTATAGAAAAAAAGCAAATGTCTCAGGAAATTATGTGGCCTGTGCATTTTACCTTTTGGACCTAAATATACACCGAAGAACTAAATGTGGCCTGAGAATCAGCTCCCCTCCCCCACCTCAAATCCATAACAAATTGAACACTCATCATCCATCAAAAAGCAAACACAAAATAAGAAAACACCAGCTGGGCCACAAATGCCAGTCCAGGCAGCTTTCAATTAACATTCAGAGCTGTCAGAAACTCTACAGCAGGGGTAGAAAACGGATGGTCTCAGCCCACAGATGTCTTGCTTGGCCAGAAGAAGTTTTATTTCTTTATTCTGGCCCTATGGGGGTCCCCTCCTCTCCAGGTATCATAGGCTTCTGTACTGCCCCATTTTCTTTATCCCAGTGACATCTGAAGACCCCTGACGTTGTGATTCCTGATGACTGAATTCTGTCTTTCCTCATTTGCAGTCACATATCTGTTCATCACTCTTTTATGGACTGAGTCATGCTCCTCCAGAATTCATATGCTGAAGCTGTAAACTCCTAATGTGACTGTATTTGGAGATAGGGTCTTTAGAGAAGTGTCTAAGTTAAAACGGGGATTTTGGGATGGCCCCTAATTCCATGTAAGACTGGTATTTAAGAAGAGGAGATGGCTGGGCATGGTGGCTCATGCCTGTAATCCCAGCACTTCGGGAGGCTGAGGCAGGTGGATCACCTGAGGTCAGGAGTTCAAGATCAGCCTGGCCAACATGGTGAAACCCCATCTCTACTAAAAATACAAAACGTTAGCCAGGTGTGGTGGTGCATGCCTGTAGTCCCACCTACTCAGGAGGCTGAGGCAGGAGAATTGCTTGAACCTGGGAAGTTGAGGTTACAGTGAGCCGAGATGGTGCCACGGCACTCCAGCCCAGGCAATGGAGCGAGACTCTGTCTCAAAAAAAAAGAAGAAAAGAAGAGGAGATTGGGACCCTGGGATACAAAGAGGGATAGCCATGTGGAGACGTGGGGAGGAAGATGACAGTATGTAAATCTCAGGAAAAACCTACCCTCCAAACAACATGATCTCTAACTTCTAGCCTCCAGAACTGTGAAAGCAGATTTCTGTTGCTAAGATCCGGAGTCTGTGGTCTTTCGCTGTGGCAGCCCAGACCAACTAAGACCCCATCTCTAGTCCTGAAATTGTGAGGAAGCAGCACTCCCTAAGTCAATCTACAGTCAGCGAGCTTCGGGGAAAGGGACTGCAATGCTGTGATTCATGGCCTGGGTCCCAACGTTGGGATGAAGACAATGTGAGGAGATTCGCTTTGATTTATTGTTCCAACAATTACGAAGCCTCTTAGGAACAGGACAAGAGAGTATTTGACGGTATCTTGACTCTAAGAACTATAATGACATCTTTTAAAATTCCATTATTCTATTTACAATATAACTAGCAATACTAAGACAATGGAAGTGAATATCATCAGTGTTGCATGCTTTATTAGAGCTTCTTGGAAGATAGCCGTAAACATATCCTGCCATCCAGCTGTGTCCACATGAGGGCTTGGAGAGGTTTTTGCTTCAGCAGCCAGTCAGTACCGAGCATATTTATTTTCCTTTTCTTTTCTTTCTTTTTTTTTTTTGTTTCTTTCTTTTTTTTTTTTGTTTTGACGAAGTCTCGCTTTGTCACTCAGGCTGGAGTACCTCCATCTCCCGGGTTCAAGCGATTCTCCTGCTTCAGCCTTCTGAGTAACTGGGATTACAGGCAGGTGCCATCTTGCCTGGCTAATTTTTTTTTTTTTTTTTTTTTTTTTAGTAGAGATGGGGTTTCACCATGTTGGCCAGGCTCATCTTGAACTCCTGACCTCAGGTGAACCACCTGCCTCGGCTTCTCAAAGTGCTGGGATTATAAGTGTGAGCTACCACACCCAGCCTATTGAGCGTATTTCTATGAAGACATTTTCCCTGTTCCATGAAGTATCAACTGTGCATTCTGGGTGGGATAACAAATCTGAGTGGAATACTTATTATTTATTTGTTATATGGTTCCTAGAACATGTTACAAATTCTTATTTATTTGTTGTACTGTATGCTATAGCATCCCAAACATCTGTGATGCTGTGTTACACTAGAGACAACATTCTCATGCTTGCATGCACACTCACACATACACGTGCACACACACACCCTCATACACACAATTACTCCCTCCAAAAGTCAATCAGCCAATCATTTATACAACTTCATCCCATAGAGTGTTCTTTAAGTTTCAAGCCCGTGAAAGGATGGTGACTTCTCAAAGCAATTTCCTTGCAGAGGGCAAAACAAGCTGTTAGAATGAGTATAGGTTCTATTAAGGTTAAGATAAAGTAAACTCTACTCAGGGCCTATAAGGAAAAGCTAACTATGAGAAGCTTGAGAAAGATAAACGTTTGCCTGGCCAACATGGCGAAAATCCATCTCTACTAAAAATACAAAAATTAACTGGGTGTGATGGAGTGCGCCTGTAATCCCAGCTCCTCGGGAGGCTGCGGTAGAATCGTTTGAACCTGTGAGGTGGAGGTTGCAGTGAGCTGAGATTGTGCCACTGCATTCCAGCCTGGGAGACAGGGCAAGACTCCATCTCAGGGGGAAAAAAAAAAACAAAAAACAAACCCAAAAACGAAAAGAAAGAAAGATAAATGTTTGCATCCTAGGGGCCAAAAGGTGTCCAGCTCCTGTGAGCTCCGGATAGTGGCTTGTAAACCTCTGATATTAGAAAGGATAAGAAGTCATCCGTTTCTGTACTGAGCCTTAAAAAAGAAGACTCAACCCTAGTTAGGAAATGTAAACAAGACCTATTTCTGCTAAATTGGTGAAGCCACCAGTCAGAGCCATATAGACTGTGTGTGGTCAGGCTTCCCACCACTGACTTCATGACTCCTAATGGTAGAATTCTGTCCTGAGAGCCTGAGAATGAACATCTAACTTTAAGAAATACAGCAGAAAAATCAATCTACTCCTTGTGTCATGTGTGACATTTTAATTACCTAGGCAGTGTATCAGGACATAATGAAGCAGCTGCTATGATTATATAATTTTGTCCCAATTATTTACAAAGTTACTCAGCTACTGAAATGTCTCATTGTCATATCTAGCATGCTTAGGTTCTAGAGCAGGTGTTAAGCCTGATTTACTGGCCAACTCAGAAAATTATTCCATGGCTGTCACTTTTGCTTTGGAGCCAAAAGATTAAAATTTAAGTTATTCTCTAAAAGTGTAATTTTATTTTTAATTTTAGTTGTCTTCTTCTGGCTATCAGCTATCTTGCCTTATTGTCTTGAAGGTCTCAGTGTTTCTCTGGTTTCATTCTCTGTCTTTTTGGTGTTATCAGACTCTGCTCTATCAGCACCCTTCCAACAGGTGAGTGTGCAATATTCTCTGATTCTCCCAGAAGATAAGATGAAGCATTTATAGTAAAATGCTTTCCACAGACCCCTAGTAATACTTTTTTTCCAAGCATAATGAGTACCAACTATGTACCAGGCAATGAGATAAAAAATGCATATTTATTTCTAGTAGAAATTCTAAAATTAGATTCCGATTGCTAAGTAGAAAACAATTCTTTTAAAGGCTTCCTCTTAAATTGTGGTTGCTGAAACCCATAAAACAGTGTAAAAAGGGTCAATTGTTAAATTAATCTTTGTGATTGATTATTGCTGTCCTTGTAACAATCTGGTTTAAGTTAGAAGTTGCACTGTGCCTTTAGTTTTAAATCATCACAGAATCCCTTCCATGTGCTTTTACAGAAAAGAGATTATGATATTTTAAAAGAAATTCACGTGGAACATTCTCTAGGGAGGTAGATATATTGTGTGGGTCTAAATGGATGAATTTACAGGATGCTGGAACTTGGAGAAAGTGGTCAAAAGTAGCTATCCCTGCAAGTTACCTAACATTACTACCTTGAGGCCGGGGAAGTTGGAGATAAGAATAAGTGATTCCAAATCAAAAGCAGATGGAAGAAAGGGACCTACATGGATAAGAGATGCATGAGTTTCTACTGCGGAGGCCATGCTTATGTTCCCATTGTGACGGGGACTGCTGAGATACAGTGCTTCCTCTAGTGAAGCTATAAAACAAAAGTTATTTTTCTCACTAAAAAACAAAAAAAGGTTACACTTTAACCCAAAGGGGAACCAAGTTTACTTACAAACAAAACAAATAAGGTTAGACAGGGTCACATCCCCATGGCCTGAATTTGTATAATGTACTTTCAGATTAAAAAGAAATGTGTGCTGATGAATTGTTCATTTTTATTCAGAACACAGATATCTAGTTTCAGAAAAGAAGTGTAGATCTACTTGAGTCATAATGTTTTCTTATTGAATAACATGCATTCATTTCAGAACGAAATGCATTTAGTTTATTGGGAATATTGAAGTAATTCTTGGAAGAGGGCAAGGAAGTGGACAGCATGTTTTATTCTGCTGTTGATTTGCTTGGATGTTCCACAGACTGTCCAAGCTTTTTGTAGGTCAGAGAAACATTCTTAACCGGGGGCCAACTTTGACACCCAGAAGATACCTTCAATCCTCTTTATCTGTCATAGTGTCTGTTTCTCCGTGGTCTCTTTTAGTACTTCAAGTTTGCTATTAATGATGATTTGAAACTCGTTTCCTCGGTATACAATTGGGGGAGGAGTAGAGAAGATTTATGTCACAGTCTCATTTTATCCCTATATTTTGCGGGTCTGACCTCGAATTCTGATCCTTATCCTCTCTTAAGTTTATACATGGATAGAATGTTGTATTAGAATGTACTTACAATGGTGGCCATTATTGAGTGCATATTAATTATGGGTTGAGCTTATAATTAATTGACTTCATGATTGTAAATGTGAAGGGCCTGCTATTACACCGAACTGCTTCTTAGCACAAAGTAGGAACTCAACATATATGAGTGGAATGGATGAATAAAAGTGAGTATAAATAAATCATGACTGCTAAGATGAACCACTGTTCAATTGTAAACAATGCAAGATAACCCAAGCGTTTTGACATTATGAGGGAGGTGCATCTTTTCTTGAGAAATGGTGTGAGACATTAAGTCAGGGGCCTGATATGAGGAAGTGGTAGATTCATTTGTACCAGCTGTTGAGTGACAATAAGAGATTATACAAGTCCAGTGTGTCTAGACTAGGCCACATGTGATTTTTATGGTAAATCTGATAGTGGCATGCCAATTAGGACCCATCATTCGGCAAGATGTAACTGATATCTCAGGTCTGGAAAAAAACCTTAAACTGTTTTGTGCTCTTCTGAGTGGCTAGTATGCAAGCCACACATTTAAGATTGACATCACTTTTGAAGGTGTTTCTGCCCCTGAGTAGGGGCCTAACCCATTGTGGCAAATTTTGTGTTTTTGTGAAATACTCTCCCAGCCTGTATTTCATGGACTAGTCCTAGGTGATCTTCGCAAAACAGAAAAAAGCTGTGTCCGTGTTCAGTGATTCAGTGTATTTAGAAAATTGCCATAAGTTTCAAATTGAGCCCTTGAGCTTTGGAATCAGGCAGGGCCGGGTTTCCAGTTGGCAAATTTGCAAAGTGTGTCATCTTGGGAGAGTAATTCAGTCTCTTTGAGTTTCGGATTCGTAATATGAAAAATAGGAACAATAACACCTAATTTTGGTGTCTGACTGATGATTAAATACGATTCCATGTCCATATTCATATATAAGCAATTTTAGTGTGTAGCCTGTAGTAACTATACTAAAAATATTAGTGATTACTACCATTATTATAATTAGTATTGGTTTCTTTCTCTTGGGTATTTAAAATAGACACAAGAAACTCTGAAGAATCCCATGGTGAAGAAGTCACTGACTTGCTTTAAACAGCAGTTTCTTACTCTATTTGACCGAAGGTCTTGCTTTTTCACTTAGCATGAAGATGCCATGTCCCTTGCCGCACCCTTTGAGAAAATATATAAGTGCACTACTTCTTAAAATTCAGTGTCCTTACACGTCTCCTGGGTGTCTTGTTAAACTGAAGATTCTGATTGATTAGGTCCAGGTGGGCTCAAGACTGTTTCTAAAAAGCTCTCATGTGCTGCTGATGCTTCTGGTTCATGGACCTCATTATAGGTAGCAAGGACTGGGAGCCCATGACTATGGTACCTGCATGCCTGAAGTTTATATGTGGATGATTTTTGTTTTTGAGATGGAGTTTCACTCTTGTTGTCCAGGCTGGAGTGCAATGGCACAATCTCAGCTCATCACAACCTCTGCCTCCCGGGCTCAAGCAATTCTCCTGCCTTAGCCTCCCGAGTAGCTGGGATTACAGGCATGAGCCACCATGCCTGGCTAATTTTTATTTTTAGTAGAGATGGGGTTTCTGCATGTTGGTCAGGCTGGTCTTGAACTCCCGACCTCAGGTGATCCACCCGCCTCGGCCTCCCAAAGTGCTGGGATTACAGGCATGAGCACTGCGCCCAGCCAGATGATTTATTTTAGATGAGATAATTGCATATCAGCGTTAGGGACAAAATACCATCTCAGTGGAAGGTGATAATAGGAATATGTGTAAAGGAAAGAAATTAGTAGTCTACCATTTTATGTGGGTCTGTCTCTACCCCTCTGGACTGTAAATTTTCTGAGGAGGCAGATGTGTTGGTTTCCTCACTGCTCTATTCCAATGCCCATGGTTTTTCTTGGCATTGCATAGACAGATCAATACATATTTAATGACTGACTGAATGAATAAATGAATGAAGGACAGGACACTGAGTCTTTTCGTCCTAGGAGTCTCATTACCTGCCACATCCCAGAGGTTGATGGGAAGCCATACTGTAGTAACTGAAAGATGTGTACAAGATTAGGATTTAGGCAGCATATGAAAGCCTTACTTTTATGCTTTATTGACCGTATTCTCTATTTTTTGTTAAAAGTCTGTACTACTATTCTTCTGATAAGTGTACTGGTCAGCGAGGCCTTCCTGCCCTTATTTTAGGAAACTTCAGGAGCACCTGTTCCATGGAGGGACCACAAAGGCAGTTTTCCATCACAATAATTCCACAATGAGCTCAAGGAAGGGTGCAAGGATGGCTTCAGTAACTTCTCTTACAGCCCCTGAAGCTCTCTACAAGGGAGTATTTTCTCATTAGTGTTATCACAGCTCCTGAAGGACAATAGACAGTCAACTGAGTAGGTCCTCAAATGAGATTTCTCACAGATTTGCTCATCAATATGGTACAGGTTCGTAGCTTTGAATCTCACCAAAAATAGTTTATGTTTGTGGCTCAATGCAAATTACTTTGTTCACATCTAAATTTATTTCCATTTTATTTGTATTGGTCTCTACTTCTAAAAAGCTTTTAGTGCAGAATCGTCTAGTTGACTTGAAAGTTATCTTTCTGTGCATTTAGACTTTATGAATTAGAAGGCTAAATGGTATATTTTAAATGGATATAAAAATCAAATTAATAGGCCATGATTTGGCTTTGTTTAGAATGACTGTTGTCTCAGTTCATTTGGGCTACTCTAACAGAATATAAGTCCTGTGTGGTTTTCAAAACCAACATTTCCCCACCACAGTACTGGAGGCTGAAAGTCTAAAGCACCAGAAGGTTCAGCATCTGGTTAGGGCCTGCTTCCTGGTTCATAGGTGGTCATCCTCTCCCTGTATTTTCTCATGGTGGAAAGGAAACAAGAGCACTCTCTGGAGTCTGTTCTATCAGGGTACTAATCCCATTCCTGAGGGCTTCCATGAATTAATCACCTCCCAAAGGCTCCACCTCTGAATAATATCGCATTGGGGGTTAGGATATCAACAGTGAACTTTGGGGAGGCACAGATATTCAGCCCATAACAAATATATTTGTGCAAAGGTGATTCTAATAAATGTTGATTTGTTTCTACATATTAATCCAAAGCATGTTGTATTAGTCCCTTTTTACGCTGCTGATAAAGACATACCTGAGACTGGGTAATTTATAAGGAAAAAGAGGTTTAATAGACTCATAGTTCCATGTGGCTGGGGAGGCCTCACAATCTTGGTGGAAGTTAAAAGGCACATCTTACATGGCAGCAGGCAAGAAAGAATCAGAGCCTAGCGAAAGGGGAAACCCCTTATAAAGCCACCAGCTCTTGTGAGACTTATTCACCACCATGAGAACAGTATAGGGGAAACTGCCCCCAGGTTTCAGTTACCTCCCACTGGGTTTCTCCCATAACACATGGGGATTATTACAGTTCAAGGTGAGATTTAGGTGGGGACACAGAGCCAAACCATATCACATGTTTTTGTATATTCTCTAATAAATGAATAATAAATAATTATCAATACATAAAAATTATATATAGTTTTATATATATTTATAAATAAAATAATAAAAGATGAGTTATTTTAAAAATTTGCTTTAAAAATTTTTTCTTTTAAAATATTTTCTTTTCTCCAAAAACATTGCATACCTATTAGATTATATACAGAAGCAAATTTGACCTTTCCAATTTTTTAAAGGTCTGTATGTGAAGAAAGAGAAGAATGAGATTTTTTTAGGCTACTGTGAGATATGCTCCCCGGAGTTCTTTAGGAAGCAATGGATTCTTCAAATTGAGCATCCTTAAAGCGTCACAGTCATTTGCCTTCAACAACGCAGTGCTCATGGACATATGAAAGACATTTTAATGCAGTTTAACATGTGACAAGTTACAAGTGTCTTCCAAGAGTTTCAGCACACTGGTGCTGTACACTCCGTTGCTCAGGATTCGGTGCAGCGATTTTTGAGAGGTGTGGGCCTTTTCGTCTTTATGTGTCACATGACTCCACAGATGCCTTTACTGTGTCACCCATGGCAGATATTACTTTCCCAATTAAAGTCCTTTTAAAGAATGACTTTTCTCCAAAAGTGGAACTGAGGCCTTTTAGTGATTTGTTGTTATTTCTGACACATACATACATGTGCATGCACACACACATATGTGTGCACACACACATGCAGATAGTAGTAGGTTTAAAGCTACACATTCCACATCAATTTCTCCCCACCTGTGGCTTCCAAGTGCATGGTTTGGTATTGCTGCCTGTGTTACTGCAGGTTATTGCTGCAGTGCCATGTGCTGGTTCTGGTCAACACTGAACAGCAGTGCCCACACCTCATCTGTTGTAAATCAGTGCCGGCTTTAGGGTAAACTGCCTTTCTGGAGTGAGACCTGCAACCTGCTAATGTTGCTATGTAACAGTCTCAGCAATGTCTGACTCTTTGGAATATTGCTATTGAATTGGCATTATCCAATGTCCACTTTTACAGCCTCCCTTCTCTCTTTTCTTTCCCTTCTCTCTTTATAATGCTAGAATATTTGCTAGCCGAGATTGTGCCACTGCACTCCAGCCTGGGTGACAGGGTGAGACTCCATCTCAAAAAAAAAAAAAAAGGTACAAAATGTTACTATTGAGTTATTTTTAAAACACTAATAATAATTCAAGAGATACATGTTAAACATCTTGTTTTGATTTTGCAGAATTTAACTAAATCAATTGCCTGAAATATGACCACAGAAATATTCTAGCATTATAAAGAGAGAAGGGAAAGAATCAGAAGCATTGTAAAGAATTTTCTAGAATACAATGCTAGAAAGCATTATAAAGAATTTGGTTGCATTGTTTGTCTCAAGGATGAAGAAAAATACCAATAAATACCACTAGCAACCTCCCTGGCGGTTCAGGACATGGCTCCATAATCTGAACTTCCCTCCTATGCTTCCTGAAGGTAGATGATGTAATCCCTATGTGATCAGCCTCAGGGCAGTCATGTTAAAGTGTGACCTACCTGAATTCTCAACTAAAATTTACCATACAAAAATAAGTGGAAGGTCACTTGCATGATGGAGAAGCAATTCTTAATAAGACAATTATTTATTTAGTAAGTACAGACTGAATCCCAGCTATGTACAAAGCAGAAAGTGTTTTTATTGTTTTATATTTCATTTATTTATTTTTGAGACAGGGTCTCACTCTGTGGACCAGGCTGGAGTGCAGTGATGTGATCATGCCTTCCTGCAACCTCCACCTCCTGTACTCAAATGATCCTTCCACGTCAGCCTCCCGAGTAGCTGAGTCTACAGGCGCATGCCACCATGCCCTGGCTAGTTTTTTGCATTCTTTGTATAGATGGGACTTCACCGCCCAGGCTAGTCTCAAACTTCTGTGCTCAAGCGATCCTCCTGCCTCGGCCTCCCAACGTGCTGAGATTTCAGGCGTGAGCCACTGTGCCCAACCAGGAGGTAATTTTAAAACTCACAAGCCACACTTCCTTTCTGTGAGAAGTTTATGATTTAGGATGAAAACTAAGATACTTAGGCTAATAATTAAAATGAAAGCCCATTACTGATTCAAAGTAAAACAGAAGTTAAGAAAGGCAGAGGCGGCCGGGCGCGGTGGCTCAAGCCTGTAATCCCAGCACTTTGGGAGGCCGAGACGGGTAGATCACGAGGTCAGGAGATCGAGACCATCTTGGCTAACACGGTGAAATCCCGTCTCTACTAAAAAAATACAAAAAACTAGCCAGGCGAGGTGGTGGGCGCCTGTAGTCCCAGCTACTCGGGAGGCTGAGGCAGAAGAATGGCGTGAACCGGGGAGGCGGAGCTTGCAGTGAGCTGAGATCTGGCCACTGCCCTCCAGCCTGGGCGACAGAGCGAGACTCCGTCTCAAAAAAAAAAAAAAAAAAAAAAAAAAGAAAGGCAGAGGCCACTTCTGGTCAGTTGGTTAGAAAATAGTTGCTGGACGTGGTACCATTGGAGTTGGGCTTGGAGAGGGGCTTAATTTCTGGCAGGACTGGAAGAGAAGGTATTTCAAGTAGAGGAAATTGGGAAGAGGATGCAGTAGCTTGACCATTTAATAATGAAACCTGGTGCAGTTTGGCTACAGAATGTAAGTAGGACATAGCTGAGATCTGTTGAGAAGCAATAATGGCCTGGGTTAGGGTGGTTTCTATGGAAATGCAAAGAAAAGTTAATTAGCTCACAATGTGAGCTTAGTACATGCATCTCTCTGTATATGTTGGGGCTTGGTTTCAGGACCCGCAACTATACCAAAATCCAGGCATACTCAAGTTCAGAAGTCAGCCCTATAGAACCTGCATATAAAAAACGTTGTGTACTTCAGTTTTCCATCCCTCAAATACTGCATTTTCAAGCTGCATTTGTTTGAAAACAAATCTGTGTCTAAGTGACTTGTGCACTTCAAATCCACATTGTTCAGGGAGTCAATTGTATGTACATTGGAAGAGTGATTGCAGTAATTAATGCTATCTACTAATCTGATGTTCTGCCATTCTGTATGTTGGAAAGTAAACACACAGCAAAATTAAAAACGTACAAAATGGGCCAGGCGTGGTGGCTCATGCCTGTAATCCTAGCACTTTGGGAGGCCAAGGTGGGCAGATCACTTGAGGCCAGGAGTTCGAGATCAGCCTGGACAACATGGTGAAACCCCATCTCTACTAAAAATACAAAAATTAGCCAGTCATGGTGGCACACTCCTATACTCCCAGCTGCTGTGGAGGCTGAGGTGAGAGAATTGCTTGATCCCGGGAGGCGGAGGTTTCAGTCAGCCGAGATTGTGCCACTGCACTCCAGCCTGGGAGACAGAGTGAGACTCCATCTCAAAAAAAAAAAAAAGTACAAAATGTTATTATTGAGTTATTTTTAACACACTAATAATAATTCAAGAGATACATGTTAAACATCTTGTTTTGATTTTGTAGAATTTAACTAAATCAATTGCCTGAAGTGTGGCCACAGAAATATTCTAGCATTATACTGTATTTAGTGTACATAAACAATTCAAGTACTAGTCTGCTAGGGTCCCTTAACAAAGTACCTCAGACTAGGTGGCTTCAACAACAGAAATTTATTTTCTCACAAATCTGGAAGCTGGATTTCTGACATCAAGGTGTCAGCAGAGCTGGTTTCTCCTGAGGCCTCTCTCTGTGTGTCTTTATAGGCCCACCCCTCTGCATGTTCCTGCATCCTCATTTCCTCTTTTTGTGAGGACACCAGTCAGATTGGACCAGGACCCACCCATATGACTTCGTTTTACCTTAAATACCTCTGTAAAGACCCTATCTCCAAATACAGTCCCATTCTGAGCTACTAGGGATTAGAAATTCAACACATGAATTTTGTGGGGACACATTTCAGCCAGTAACACTCCACACATTTGACTTTTCATTGCCTGAAATGTTAAGACAGAAAAATTAATCATTGTTATGAGGAAGCAATTAGACTAATGGATCTTAAATATAATTACTTTGAACTGTGTTTGTTGAGTTCGAAACAATCATTTTGGGGTAAAATATTTTCTGTGGAAGCCATGGTCTGAATATGAGTATCTGGAATTTATTCTCTACTTTAAGGCAACACATTTGCTCCCTTTTTTGGAATCATGGAAGGGATCCCTTTACTTGTCAATTAGTATTTTCTCCTCTGATGGAACTCTTACAGGGCCACAGGCTATAAGGAACCAATCAGTCTCCTTTTGGTCCCCATCAGAGGTCCTGGCCTGGTTATCCATCTCCAACCTGCTTTGGATCGACCGTTCGGTAGTGATTAATTGCTACCAACTATTTCCTTGTGGTTACTCTGGGGAAGCTGGTTCCTTACTGAAGAGTCTTGTGAATACTGTACATAGTCAAACTAAGTTGTTATAAACTCAAGTCATGTGTTTGGATTTTTCTTCCTTCTCCTTTTCTTCAAGTCCTCTCTGTTCTTTAATCTTCCTTCAGAGAGAGAGAGAGAGAGAGAGAGAGAGAGAGAGAGAGAGAGAGAGATCCACTGTGTATCTTTTGTTTACCCCTGCACATTAATGTTTGAAGGTGGAAGCCAATGTTTTGCTTTTTGCAAGGGTAAAGGAGCATTTTCTGAGCTCAGTATTTTCCAGGAAGGAAAGCCATCCACCCAAAGGATTGTAAAATAGAACACTCTACTCTTTGTTACAGTTTGTGTTAGTCCATTCTCATGCTGCTATCAGGGTATACCCAAGACTGGGTATTTTATAAAGGCCTGTTACCCAATTCCAAAGGCACTTTCACATTTCCAGGTATCTTTATAGCAGTAGCCCACTCTACTGGTACCAATTTACCGTGGTAGTCTATTTCATACTGCCATGAAGAAATACCTGAAACTGGGTAATTTATAAAGAAAAGAGGTTTAATAGATTCCACATGGCTGGGGAGGCCTCACAATCATGGTGGAAGGTGAAGGAGGAGCAAAGGTATGTCTTACATGGCAGCAGGCACAAGAGAGTATGCAGGGGAACTGCCCTTTATAAAACCATCAGATCTCCTGAGACTTATTCACTATCATAAGAACAGCATGGGAAAAACCTGCCCCTGTGATTCAGTTACCTCCCATTGAGTCCCTTCCATGACACGTAGGGCTTATGGGAGCTACAATTCAAGATGAGATTTGGGTAGGGACACAGCTAAATCATATCGCCTTGTTTCCTCCAAGCAACCCAAATGGTGACAGAGGGAGGATAAATCACTTGCCCACACTCACATAGGAAATTGGTAGAAAATCTGGTCATTTCATCTATTTCTACTTTGCTATTTCTACAACTCTGTTGGGTGAATGTGTGTATTTGATATAAATGATGCATAATGCAAATGTGAACCAAGGCCTCTGACTTCTTACATAATAAATGCAAAGGGCTGAGGGAAGACATTTGGATGTCCTCCCAGGCCTCACTCTGTGGAGAATTAAACAGTTTTCCATAATTATGCAATGAATGGGCCCAAGCTGGACTTGAGGTGGATGACAGGTAGCAGCTGTGACCAGAACATGCTTAGATCATTCTGTGTTTAAATGTAAGAGTCACTGCAATAATGACCATCCAGAATTACTCAGCATGGTGACAGACAGCAGAGACCGTGCAGCCAACATGTCTGTATACAAATCCTGGTGCTGTCGCTGAGGAGCTGGGTGACTTTGGGGAAGTTTCAGGATCTCTCTGCATCAGCTCCTCCATCTGTAAAATGAAGTTTTTAATAAAAATACTGTTATGGGGCTATCATGATGATTAAATTAGTAAATACATAAAATGCTTAAAACAGGACTTGGCACACTGTAAGAGCTACATAAATGTTGGCTGTTACTATGGAGGTCTGTTGGCATAATGCCTCACCTTGATGCTTCAGACCTTCTAGAATATTCCGGTGCTCACATGTGTAGCATGGACTAGGTCGATTCCTATCAATGTTTCTTGACCTGTGAGGACCACCTTTTGAGAGTTTATGCCCTACAGCTAATGCATCTTTGTCACCAGTCTACTCAACTGAGTCTGCACACTTTGGAGATTGGCATCTTTAGCCTTTGTTGGAATAAACATGGCAGGGGAGATGTTTTAAAAATTAAAATAATGCAGTCAGAGCTCAGTTCTCACTTTGTGTGAATATTCATGTGCTCATTAAGTTTAGCTAACATTTCAGAGTAATTAACTTGAAGATGAGATCTGGGGTATGATGGCAGAGTAAGGCTGGGTCACAGAACACTCTGTCCCTACATATTAATGTTTGAAGAAAAAAAACATCAAAATGTACATGGGCAGAAACTAACAACTAGGCAGGAGGTAATGGTCCTAAAAAAGTGGGTCTTCAGTAGAACCCCAAGGAGAAGCAGGCAATCTCAGGATATAACTCCTGACCCCAGTCTTCACTCCTGCCCCAAGCAATAGGGCCAGGTAATTTGAATGAACAAAGTTTTTAAAAACTTTAGGAACTGCCCCCACCCTGCTAAATTTAGAGAGAGGCAGACTGATGGAGGGTAGAAGTACCAGACACAACAAATAAAAACACAGAATGCCACAATACATTTGAATTTCAGATAAGCAATGAATCCTTCTTTTCTCTTTAAAAGTATTTTCCAAATATTACATGGGATGTTGTATTAGTTTCCTGTGCTGCTATGACAAAGTGCCACAGACGTGTGGCTTAATCAGCACTTATTGTCTTACAGTTACACGGGCTCAAAGTCCAAGGTCAAAGTGTCAGGGATTTTGTTTCTCCTGAGACCTCTCTCCTTGTCTTGTAAATGGCTTCTCCTCCCTGTGTCCTCACAAGCTCATCCCTCTGCATGGGTCTGTGTCCTCCTGTCCTCTTCTTATAAGGACATCAGACAGGTTGAATTAGGTCCCACTCATGTGACCTCACTTTACTTTAATTAAAGGTTCTATCTCTAAATACAGTGACATTCTGAAGTACTGGGGGATTAGGACTTCAACATATGAATACTGAGAATGGGGTCAAGTTCAGAGCTTCAACATATGAATACTGAGAATGGGGTCAAGTTCAGCTCATAAGAGGTGGTAAAATCCAGCCAACCAAGATATAATCTAAAGGAACTCAGGAATGGAGCAGCAAGAATAAAACAACAAAAACAAACTGCTGGTAAGCTTTCAAAGCTACACAGATGCAGACTTATGATTATAAAATATAGATGCTATTAAACACAGAAATGTGGAATAATATGTATTAAACTGGGGATGAGGAGGAATGAAGAAAGGTAGATACTGGAGTAAAGAAATATGGCTGGAAATCACTAAACAAAGCAATGAAATTTTAATTATTATATACAATTGTATATGTACTACCAGAAAAACTAAATCTAACCAAAAACTTCAAAATTCCTAAAATGAAAATAGAACATTATTCTATCCATATCAGTATTTTATGAGATGAAGAAAGGTAAACTTATGTTTAATTGGAAACATCCAGTAGGTGGAAGAGTTGAGATGTGAGCCATTATCCAGTCCAGTTGGGAGAAGGCAGGAGAATTTTATTTAAAAAAAATCAAGTGGGGATTAGGCTGATTCATGCCTATGATTCAAATTATCTTAGATGCAGAGCCAGTTGAATAGCATAGGAGAAAGTCTAGAAGTACATTCAAATATATGTGGGGATTTATTACCTGATGAAGGTGGCTCAGTTAGGTGAGGGAGAGGTGAATCTTCCAGGAATACAGCTGGGGCAACTAATTATTATTTAGAAAAAAAAATGAAGCTAAATCTCCACCTTACTTCCTGCTGCGAAATGAACTATGAAGAAATAAATATTTATATTTAAAATGTGGACCAAAAAAGTAGAAAAAATGTTTAAATTAAAAATATATATATTGCAGTAGGGAAGGTCTCCTTAGACATGACAAAAATCTCGAAGACTACCCATCATTTAATAAATAAATGTTGAAGTTTTTATTTAGATATAGTTTTCTGGTAATTTTTATTTAGATATAGTTTTCTGGTAGTCACATTTATAATTGTGTATAATATAAATATAAAGTCAAACATTTAGAATTTTGGATGGTTTTAATAATATATCATTACATATACTAAATAACTAATTTTCTTCTCTTTTTAAAGAACACTTAAAGTGAATAAAATAACAATGAATAACCCAGTAGTAAAATGAGCAAAATGTATAAACAGGTGGATACTTAAAATGAAATGTCCAGTTGCTATTTACAAATGTGCTTCATTTGTCTCATGGTCAAATAATTGCAAATCATAAGAACAATGCCATGCCATGTTTCATCTACCAAACTGACGAAAATGGAAATTAGGAACTGTATTTGTGTGGATATAGGAACAGGCCTGTCCCTTCCCGCTTCTGGTGGCAATGATGATTGGAACAACCTTGAAAGAGGTGACATCTGTCAAAATTCAAAATGGAAAGACCCCACCATGTCCTCTGCTTGGAATTTCCTCTGTGATATTCTCACACAAGATATATTGTAGCAATATTAATAATGCTAAAAAAGAGGAATTAAGGGTATGATAACTCCCATAAAAGATAATATCACACTGCCATTAGAATGAATGGTTAGACCTATGGGCATTGACATGAAATGATAGATTATCAAATGGCAAAAATGAGGTGCATAGCATCCTACATATTTTAATCTTATTTGTGCACCTCTAATGTATATAATATACATTATATATGTTTATGTACATATATATTTTTCATCTGGAAGAATTCATATTAAACTGTTGCCTTTGATTTCTTCTGTTTGTACTTGAAGTTGAGAGCGTAAAAATAACATTTTTACTTTATCCCTTTCTGTACTTTCTGTATTTCTTCTTTTTTTTTTTGAGACAGAGTATCACTTTGTCGCCCAGGCTGGAGTGCAGTGGCGCGATCTTGGCTCACTGCAAGCTCTGCCTCCCGGGTTCGTGCCATTCTCCTGCCTCAGTGTCCCGAGTAGCTGGGACTACAGGTGCCTGCTACCACGCCCAGCTAATTTTTTGTATTTTTAGTAGAGACGGGGTTTCACCGTGTTAGCCAGGATGGTCTCGATCTCCTGACCTCGTGATCTGCCTGCCTCGGCCTCCCAAAGTGCTGGGATTACAGGTGTGAGCCACTGTGCCCGGCCCCTTTTCTGTACTTCTAAGAGCATTTTACTAGGAACCATCATAGTGGTGCATGCCTGTAGTCCTAGGTACCCAGGAGGCTGAGGTGGAATTGCTGGAGTTCAGGAGTTCAAGGCCAGCCTGGGCAACATAACAAGACCCTGTCTCTAAATAATAATAATAATAATAAACACAAATTCTAAAAAAACTTGAACATGTTTTACTATGAGCACTGAAAAAATAAATCATTAGTTTCTAGAAATTGAATAAATAAATTGTAATAGCTGCTAATAAGAAGTTTAGGCGTGTTTAGGACAACACTAACCTAGAATAAATAGCTTCTGGGAGGAAGACATTCCTAGGTGTCTGGGATGCCTGGGTCAGAAAGCGTGTGTCTCTTAAAGGCTCTGTTTCTTTGTTAATTCTCTTTAGAATTCTCCCCAGTAGTGCTTCAGTGACCCTGTGGAGTCTAAAAGTTACATCCCTCTCCTGTAGCTGAAGACAAGGACTCAGGAGATTTCATTTCACTAGGATGCTCTAAGTTTTCTTTTGAATGATGGGCCCGCATCTTTGTTGAACTTCCCTCACTTGATTGTGCAGACATTATCCCTTCAATAGTATCTCAACATGTAGTCAACCCTGTGTCTGAATGGAAGCTCTTGAGTGTCCTCATACCATAGAGCCATAAGTTTGATGGAGTTTTCTGTCAAAGATTTTCTCAAATTTTCACCTCATATTGCAGCTCTAGCTTGGATGAAGAACCTTCAGATTTGTGTGCACCAGTGGTCACCCTTGGCCTCTTCCATCCCACTTGACAATGTCTAAAAGCCATTGCAGCCATTCAGTATTGGCTCACATATCCCAGACACTGAAGTGCTGAATGAGAGACTGAGGCAAGTTTTAGAGCTGGAGTGAAAGGTTATTATAAAGTTTTAGTGCAGTAATGAAAGGAAGTACCCTTGGAAGAGGGTCAAGAGGGAGACTTAAGAGATTCAAGTGCCCAGTTTGTATAAGTACAATTTTCCTTGTTAAAAATTACTATGAGCTGTCTGGGTCTGGTGTCTCACACCTGTAATCCCAGCACTTTGAGAGGCTGAGGCGGGCAAATCACTTGAGGTCAGGAGTTCGAAACCAACCTGGCCAATGTGGCAAAACGTCATCTCTACTAAAAATACAAAAATTAGCTGGGCGTGGTGGCACATGCCTGTAATCCCAGCTGCCTGGGAGGCTGAGACAGGAGAATCACTTGAACCTGGGAGGTGGAGGTTGCAGAGAGCCAAGATCACGCCACTGTACTCCAGCCTGGGCGACAGAGCCAGACTCTGTCTCAAAAGAAAAAAAAAAAATTATGAGCTAGTTACTACCAGTATTGTTATTCCCAAAATAAGAATGAGTTAGTAATCAGTAGAGTCGAAATTTAGCATTACACGAGGTAGAAAGTCTATCAGATGACAATTTTTAGTTTGAGCAGTTGTGGCAAGGATTAATTAGAACAAAATTAATTCCTGCTTGTAATGATTGATTCATCCTAGCATGCCACTGCATGCTTATTTTTCTCTACTCCCTAGTTTCTTATAATATTTTAGTTCATAAATAGGATAACGGGATATACACACACATACATATACACACACACATTTGGAAATAGGTGAGGCACAAAATTATAAATGGTAAGTAAAATACTGAAACACAAGTCACTTTTACGAAGTCCAGGTGGCCAAGAGGTTGCATGTCAGTTTCTAGAGCTTCATCATGCCAGTAGGCAGGTGGTGGTCCCTTAGCTTCTGGTAGAAAGAACATGGGCTCTGGAACTTTGTTTGGAAAGAACACGAGCTTCAGCACAACTTGCGTTTAAAGCCAGATTCTGCTACTCACAAGCTGTGTGACTTGTCTGGCTCTGGTTCCTTGACATTCAAATGGAGACGATGACATCTACATCTGCGATTGTTATAACTGAGAAGATGCATGTAGAAAGCCCCAGGCTCCTAACTCTGCTTATAAAGGTGAGATCCTACATGGTGTGAATGAGGACACACTTCTAAGTTTGATCTGTACATCAGGTGTCTGTTTCTTCCTTCCCATGTATATAGGTGTATATATAAATCTTAGTTATCTTTTTTAAAGAAAACCCAAGCTCCTTACCATCTGGTTTCTGCACACCTTCCTTACCCCACCCAGCCCTCTGCTCACTATACAGCAACCACATGGCATTTTTCTATTCCTTGGTGATACCCAGGTAATTCCATTTCAGGCTCTTTACGTTGCCATCCGTTTGCCAGGGAGGCTGTCCCTCCAGGTCACTCAAGTCCTGGCTAAGGGCCCTTCACTGACTATGTATTCTGAAGTCACTTCCCATCAACTCACGTATTTTATTTTCCTCTTAACTTTTTATCATATAAAATTATTTATTGATTTGCTTTTTATACCGTTTGTCTTCCTCCCCTTTCCCCACTGGAACGGCAGATCCATGAGGACAGCAGCTTCGCCTCTCTTGATCCCAGCTACTTGGGAGGCTGAGGCTGGAGAATCGCTTGAACCTGGGAGGCGGAGGTTGCAGTGAGCTGAGATTGTGCCACTGCATTCCAGCCTGGGTGACAGAGCAAGACTCTGTCTCAAAAACAAACAAACAAAACTTGCATGCTCCTGTTGTTTTCTTTACTTCTATATTTTATTTTTTAACCCAGATACTAGGTATTATTTTATTATTAGCTTATTCAGATATTATTTATTTGGATTTCCTTACAGTTTTATAATTTCATTTGTTCATTCTTACTTGGATCCCCAACCATCTTTTTAGGGTCATGTTCCTTTTTCTTGAAGTATGTATATCCTTTAGAATTTCCTTTATTTCAGGGTTCTTTGTGGTATACCTTCTCAGTTTTTGTTATCTTTAGCCATCCTTGTTTTATCTTATTCGTAAAAGAGTATTTGGCTGGGCACACAATTCTATACTGACTGTATATTTTCCCTTTGTACTTTGAAGGTTGAATATTGTTATCTTCTAGCTTTCATTAGTGCTGTTGGAAAGTCTGAAGTCATTTAAATTATTTCCTTTTTGTAGGCCCCTTTAAGATCTCCTCTTTGTTTTTGATGTTCTGTAATTTTATCAAAGTGTGTTTAGACACAAATTTCTTTTTATGTATTCTGATTTTATTTATCTTAGTATATTGTACTTTTGGGATTTTTAATACACATTTTCTGATAGTTCTAAAATTGTATGTTTTTAAAATGATTCTCTTTTATGTTCCTGAGATTCCAGTTAGTTATATATTTAGTCTTCTCATTCTATTTTTTATTTATCTTAGCGTCTCTTTCACATTCTTCATCACTATTCTATTTTTGTCTTACAAATAGATTATCTCCTGGAATTCTTAATGATGATGATGATGATTATTTTGGTTTTCTCCCATTTTCTGAATTGTGTTTCATCCAAAGTTTGTATTTTTGTATTTGTTGCCTTGGTCTTCCTCCTTCATGTTGCACGCATTCCTTGAATATCAGATGGATGTTGATTTCCATTTATATTAAAGATTGAGCAGATAGGAAGGAAACTTATGAAAGTGGGCAGGGCTTATGGAATAGTCTTTGTTGCTTTATGATGTGCTGTTGTCTGAAGGTTTGCAGCTCCCACCAAATTTGTATGTTGTAACCTAATCCCCAATGTGATGGTAGTAAAAGGTGCAATCTTTGAGAGGTGATTAGGTCGTAAGTGTGGAGCTCTCATCAGTGGAATTCAAGCCCTTATAAAAGAAGCTCAAGGGAGCTCATTGGCCCCTTCCATCATCTAGTGACACAGCATGTAGGCACTAACTATGAGCAATGAACCCTTACCAGACGCTGAACCTGCCAGTGCCTTGATCTTAGACTTCTCGGCCTCCGGAACTGTGAAGAGTACATGTTGTTTATAAGTCATCCAGTCTATGGTATTTTTGTGAAAGCAGCCCAGCAGACTAAGATATGGTGAGAGAGAGCTGTGCTTCAGAATCTGCTGACATCTTTTGGTTGCTGACAGCTTTTTCTGTTTTCTTTGCCATAATGATTTTTACTCTTTTCTTAGCTCATTACTCTTACTTTAAGGAAGCATAAAGGGAATATCAATAGCTCATTCTACCATCTTGAATTAAAAGCCACATGTAATTTTTTAAGAAGAACACTCTCATTATATTAATCTCTAGCTTGAAGTATGCTCATTGCTGCCCATTGCTCATAGAACAAAGACCAGGATCCTTACGTTGGTCCCCAAGGCCCTGAACAGCCTTCTCCCCAGAGAATTTCCACCTTCACCTTAAATCATGCTCCATCTGGCTTTCTGTGCTCTTTTCTCTTCTGCTAGTGCACAGTGATTCCTCCTGTCTGAGGATGTGCACACATCATACGCTTTCTGTCTGCGGGGCCTTCCTCCTTCCTCTGGCCCTCTTAACCTCTGCTCCACAACTCCAACCTCATAATAGATCAGTTTACCCTCTTGTATTATCTCACAGCATCACAGATCTTCTTTGTAGTACTTATCAAAGTTGTGATTTTTCTTTCATTTCTATGACTATTTGATTAAATCTGTCTCATCCACAAATAGAAGTGGGCAGCTGATTATAGTCTCGAAAGACACAGTCTAGAACACCATAATCTCAAATGTTGAAATCCTAGAAAGTCAAAATTTACAAAGTCTAAAATCCTGAAAATCACAACACCAAAAGATCAAATCCCAAAATTATAATTCTGGAAAAAAATGATATAAAAATTATGTTAGAGAAATTTATTTATATTTTTAAAGGGGGACTCATTTGGGAAACATAAAAACATCATAGAGAAACATCCTAGGCCACTTCACACAGTACAATAGGCAATAATAACATAGATATTTTTGCAAGCACAAACATTCAGGTATACTAAATGATAGTCACATGAGCATAACAGCAACAGACAACACATATTCATAAAGAAACAGGCTAAAAAGGGAAATGTATAAATTCACATCACTATGGTTGGTAATTGTGTGCACCCAGTTTTCTAACTACAGTCATCTGAAATACCATGATGAACAACCTTAGTCTTTTGACGAGTCAATCAAAAACTGCAAAGGTTCACCACTGCATATGCAGTTGTCCAAAGAGCCAAGATCTCCAGAAATTGCATCTTTCACAAATACAAACGTACAAAAAGGACGTCTCTTCATTTACTGAGGAAGTTCCAGTGTTTATACTTTGAGAACCAGGGATGCTGACGACGTGTCTCTCATTCCAAGGTTGAAAACCTCAGGACCGTGGGAGCTGCTGGTGTAAGTTCCTGGAGTCCAAAGGTTGGCGAACCTAGAGTTCTGATGTCCAAGGCAGCAGAAGAAACATCTGTCCCAGCTCTCAGAGAGAGGGATCTGTGCTTCAGAATCTGTTGTAATTTTTTTTTTTTTTTTTTTTTTTTTTGCTGACAGCTTTTTCCAATTTGCCTTCTGTTTTTGTTCTTTCCTGGTGTCCAGCCAATTGGATGGTGCACCTGACAACATGGAAGGCAAATCTTCCTCACTTAGTCACCCAGGTTCATACGGTAACCTTCTCTGGAAATACCCTCACAGACACACCCAAAATAATACTTTACCAGGTTTCTAGGTATTCCTTAATTTCTTAACACCTAACATTAAGTCCACGGTCACCACATTAAGTCACCACTGGTCAGCGTGGTTAACTTGGCACCCATATTCCTCTCCTTAAACCGTGCTTGATAACAAGATGGCTAGTTCTGCCTAACATGATGCAACTATCTTGTGATAGTGATTTTCAAGATTTTAGATATTAGGGATTTTAGGCTTTAGGGATTTGAACTTTGAGATTTTTGGTCTTTAGGGATTTCAATCTTTCAGGATTTCAATTTTTGGGATCATGGCATTTGTGATTGTGTCTTTTGGGATTATGATCCAAGCCCAACAAGGGGTCAGATTGGATTTGAAAATGAGCAAAATTATTATGTAAAAACTATTATAATTATATGATATATAATTATTACATAATAATTTTGCTCATTTTCATTCCCTAGTCTTTAGGTAGGGAATGAATGCATAATTGAATGAGAGATGAATAATAGCAATAAAGGACCTTGGATGGTCTATCTCAGGCTATTTTTTGAGGATATTCAGGAGATCTTTGTTGAATCTGTTCCATGATCATGGTAAGATGTTTAAGCTGAATCTCAGATTCACCGAGATAGAAGTAAGACTAAGTGATGATGAATGTGGCTTCCAGTATGAACATGATTTATTTCTGTCTAATAATGTTTTACATTTGTACAGAACTTTAGGCTTTTTAATATAGTTTCACATATTCAGATTAATTTTGTCTTCATATTTTTATGGGACATTTTGTTGGTTCATTTTGATGAATTGGAATAAGACTGACTCACGTCTCTGCAGGTTATGAGATGCATTTAGAAATGAGGATGCTAGGATCATCAGCCACATGGCCAGGCATCAAAGAAGAAAAGGAACTGTCACTCATGTGTACCTTTTGGCAAGTGGAGCCTGGAAGGCTGTTGGGACTCCCAGGCAGTCTGGAGCCCATGCTGTCCCATTGCTCCTTCACGTACACTCCATGGAGCTTCACTCGACCATTAACTTCACTCAGTTCGATTCCCAGCACACCAGCCTCTGCCTATGTCTCTGTCACTTCACTTTCCACTACGAATTATACTGATTCTTCCCCTCTGTCACTTCTATGCTCTTTCACTCTACATCTTTTATTAAAATCTCAGGAAAAAAGGAAAAGATTGGTCTTAGGGCAAAGCTCTCACAGTAACCAAGTCACAGGCCGCCCGTCCTGTATGATGCGGTGTGCAAAGCACTGTTGTCTTAAAGTGCTCTGGAAGCTCCCTTCTGACTGTCAGACAGCATCTCAGCTGGCACTTCCCCTTGTTCTCAGTGGGGAAGCTTCAACCCAATTTCAGCTTCCCATGAGACCAATATCTTCCTTCTTCACGGTTGGGGGGATGCTTCTGAACCCAGCTTCTATTGTGTCTTCAAGGCTCCCATATTCTGGGGATCTGGACTTTCCAAACAGCTGCTTCAAATAGCTGTCATCTAAACTCGTCCTGCCTGGTGCCCCAGTAGCTGGATTATTCCCTTGCTTACAAGATTGCTCTCACACTTGCCTTGTTTAAAGGGCAGGCAGCCTAGCAGAGGGGAACTTCCCCTAGAATTCATAGCCCACCACGGTATCTCGACCCAAATGCGTTTCTATGGCGTCAGAGGGAAAATTAGGGCCCTGTGCTTTCTTTTGCTTACCTTGACTTGTGGGCACTTTGCTGAAATGTTGGTGTAGTGGGTTGAACAGTGTTTCCCAAACATTCCTGTTCTCCTGGTACCTCAGAGTCTGACCCTTATTTTGAAGTAGAGTGTTTGCGGATGTAATTAAGTTAGGATCTGGAGATGAGATCAGCCTGGACTTAGGATAAGCCCCAAATCCAAGGACTGATGTCCTTCTGAGAGAAAAGATGGAAATTTAGACATGAAGACACAGGGAGAAGAAGGCCATGTGAAGACGGAGGTAGAAATTGGAGTTGTGTGTGTACAAGCCAAAGTATGCCAAAGATTGCTGGTAGATACCAGAAGCTAAGAGAGGCATGAGAATTAACCCTGCCTACGTCTCAATTGTGGACCACATTTCTATTGTTTAAAGCAACAAAACGTGTGGAAGTTTGTTATGGCAGCCCTCAGAAACGTAAACAGCTGGGTTTCCTAGAAGCAGAACCTGAGAAGGGGGTTCTCGTGCAAGGGACTGATGAAGGATTGGTGAACAAGGGTTGGGTGGGGAGTTGCGTAAGTCAGGGATGTGGTTTCAGCTGGGGACTGGCCTCTGACCTCACAGGCTGGCTCTCGTGCACAGAGCTCCCTGCAGGATGTGATCCACCTGTGGCAATAGGGCCAATGCTTTGACCTGGTCAGCCACTTACTGACTGTGTGCTGCCAGGAGTGAGCAATGCCTCCAGCAGGAGCTGCTTTTTATTTGACAGAAGACAGCTCTCCGGGCCAGGGTCCACCACCACCGCGATCATGGCAAGTGTTATTTCTTAAGGCACATCCTGTGAAGTTGTGGAATTCGTTACGGGCCCCGGTCCGTGATGCTGGCAGCCACGAGAGGATGTGCTTTGCGTAAGTAACACCCACAGAGGGAACTGCATTGCACAGTACAGCAGATGCCCACCATTCTGACAGTTATCTGCATTTGGGAAGGGGGAGGTTGTATGATACAGAGAGGAACAGGGAATTTGGCTGGGTAGGCCACCGAACCAAGAGAGGCAGTTGGACGTGGGCAGGGCTCCTGCTGAGGGGACTAAGACACTTCCTAAAACTGCCTGAGCTCTATGCAGCACCACCCACAGCAGGCGGTACAGGACACAGGTCTGACATGCCTGTAACTGAAAGAGATAGGCAATAGCCTTTAAATCAGGTTGGGCACAGTGGCTTATGCCTATAATCCCAGCACTTTGGGAGGCCAAGACAAGTGGATCACCTGAGGTCAGGAGTTCAAGACCAGCCTGGCCAACATGGTAAAACCCCCGTCTCTACTAAAAGTGCAAAAATTAGCCAGGCATGGTGGCAGGCGCCTATAATCCCAGATACTCAGGAAGTTGAGGCAGGAGAATTGCTTGAACCTGGGAGGTGGAGGGTGCAGTGAGCCAAGATCACACCATTACACTCCAGCCTGGGGGAAAAGAGCAAAACTCCATCTCAAAAAGAAAAACAAATCACTTTTTAAAACCTATTACTAGCAAAACATTTAAAAACAGAAGCTAGAAATATAATTTATGTTGACACAATAGCACATTTTACCAGTCTTTATTATGAAAGTTTCTGTGTCAATTCCCGTCTCTCCTTGAAGTTATTAGCATGTGTAGCAAAAGTGAGTATGTTTCATGGCCTCTTTCCCATGAACATAGTCACATTTTATGAAATAATAAAATTCACATAAAGATTACATCATAAACTCTAGTCTCCATTTCCCCCTCTCCACCGTATGTGACATATGCATGTTCCCTGAAAATAAAACGTGCGTATTAAATTAACTGGCTATTTTAGGTTGAGTTCCCAGTGTACCTATTTGGAATGCCTTTCCAAGTCAAAAACAGGTTTTGAGGCTGTAACAATAGCATCACAAATAAATTGGATTCAGAGTTTTACCTAAAGTAATTGGGAGTAAAAAAGGAATTGTTCAAGGTTCGCCATTATATCTTCATACTTCCTTTCGCTGGCTCTTGATTTACTTAGAGATGCAGTTAAGATGGAAATGAGCCATGCCCAGAGGGATGGAGAAGGCAGAGTGAGTGAGTTCTGGTGTTGCTTTTATGAACCACTCAAGTGCCCCTTGCAGAAACCTGGGCCGGAAGCCTTCCCCCATGTAGGTGCGGAGAGGAGAAACTGCTCACAGTCCGAAGGAACAGCATGCATGAGAACACGTTTTCGAGGGGTTCTGCTTTCAAAACTGCACATTTTGGGAAAAATGTAAAAGGTGCTTTGAGATAACCTTCGCTCGTGTTTATTCCCAGTACCCCCTCCTCTCTCCGTTTCACTCATCACAACTCAGAACTGTGTTATGACAGCAGCCTGAAGAGGAACCCAGGCGGCCTTCCTTGTAGGACACCCAGCCCGTAGCCTGCTCAATGAAAATGCATGGTAAAATGAGCAACGTGGTTCTATGCTAATGAAATCTCGTGCCCCTGAGCGGCTTTCTGTTCCTCGTGTGGGCTGGGTGGCCTCTCTCCCACTGCATGAAGCCTACACCTCTCCACCCTGCCCAGCCCTGTTTCTTGGTTGAGTTTGACTCTGCAGCTACTCTTGGGCATGTCCTGGAGTCCGCCAGCCTGGGGTTGCTATGCCGTGTCCATGCTGCCTCGTGTTTATCATGATCCCCTTGGCTGCTTTCTTCCTTTTATTCTGAATTTCCTGGAAGTTTCCAGAAGAAAAGACTGCCCAACTTCTCCTCACCTTGGCACCCTGTCTACCTCTTCTGTTTTTGCATTTTACTTTTACTTTCAACATGCCTCTGCATCTGTTTAGTAACAACTAAAAAGTTTTGCTAATTAGGTTATGACTGTCTTAGGGTTTGATGCTCTGTTCTTCTTACTGGCCACATGGTTAGGGCTGCCTAATTTTTCTGTGCCTCAGTCTTTTTCATCTGGAAGATAAGGATCCCATAATAACATTCACCTCCTGTAGGGTTGTTGTGAGAATTAAGTGAGTTTTCGCACACAAAAGGTTTAGAGCCGCATTGGCCATTTGCAGGTGCTGAGTATTAGCTGTAATTTCTTTTTCTACACCCCCAACTGTTCTGAAAAGATGGCAGGGGCTGTGAGCCCTGACTTGGCCGTACCAGCAATTTGACAACACTGCATTCTGATTCCATGGAAAAAACTCAAATAACTCTTACAAATGAGTTTCAAAGTCAACACAAGATCACTACAGTACTCTACGGTTCCAGACTTGGGTGGAGTGTTGGTGCCTAAGTTGGCCAATTTTGTAGCCATTGGAGGCGTGAGTCTCATGGCACTACTTCAATACTTTGATCCTAAGATGTCAATAGAGAAAATATTGAAAAGTTGAGAAACTGAGTCTGAATTTGGTTTTTATATTTTGATAAAAATGAAGAGAAACTAAAAGAATTTAAGGAGACCAGTCTTTTAAGAAATGTTCAAGTCAACTTTTTTGTCTAGGGAAGAAATGAAAACCAGTTATACAGCAACTCCCTTTTGTTTTTAGGAAGATAACTGGATATAATTTTGAGAATGTTCGTTGGTTTTACCTTGGGGAAGAGTTCAGTGTTATTGTTAAAGAAAAAAGATGACCTTTGATAAGGCAGTAAGGTAGACTTTTTTTCAGAGCCATGGAGACCCTGCAGTGGCATTTTGAAGTAGGTGAGAGAGATTGGGCTCAATTCCAAATATAACAAGAACAAATGGCAGTTTATAGCCAAATAGTGAGGTGGGGATCAGTGGATGGAATATTACTTACAGGAGACATCAAGGGTAAGGGGCATTCTGGCTACATCACCTGAACAAGATTCTTGCTGAACACAAGCCAGGGTGATCAGACATAACCACCTGGGGAATGATAGAGGAGGAGAAACCTGATCAGATACCCAGGATGGCCAAACTAAGCAGGATTCCTGCTAAAACTGGAGAATGCAGAGACAAAAAATGCTCCGGAGTCAGGGCTTAGTTGAGAAGAGCTTAGAAAGGGGCCTGCCTACAGTCTGGTCAGGGAAAGAGTCCATCATGATACACAGTTGAGCACAAGACTCTTGGGGGATGCTATGAGATCCACCTCTCCAGGGATGGTTAATAGAGGGCTGGTTTGGATTTGGGACTCTCTGAAAGGGCTCTCACTGGGAAGACAGCAGGATACTGACAACACCCACCTGGGTCTGCCATAGCATGCAGGCCTCATCTCCTTCTCCCCATGGGTGCAGCATGGTTGGCCAACTTTGAGGTTGCGGTCATCTGAGTCTCTGGCCAGAGCTCCCACATTCCCTAAATGGAAAATGAAGTCTGAGAATTTTCTGTGCTGCACCACAGAAAATTATTTGCTAGAATACTTGACTCAGGACCAACTAGTAAGAATACGTTATGAGAGAACAAGTAGTGTATCACAGAGATGTAAGTGTCAATCCTTGTTCTGGAATGTTCCCTGCAGTGGGGATTCAGCACAGATCATGGCCACTTAGAGCCTTGGGAGTGAGAGCAGTGGGCTGGGGAAGGGCCCTGGTGAGCCTTTCAGGTCTAGACTGTAGTGGATTAATAGGAGCAGACATCCCCAGCCACCCTCTAGAGACAGTTCTAATAGTTTAGTCACCAAACTACTTCACCCTGACATCAAAGGACGTCTTCAATATGCATCTCTTTGATAATCTCCCCTCTTGGGTGAATTTCAGCCTCTCAAGTGGGCCTCCACCTTCCTTTTCAAAGAAAGTAGTTTGTTTTTTCCTCCTCTTCCATAAGATCTTCCATGCCCCTATGCTGTATCCAAGGTTTGGTACTCAACTTCTGTTCCCAGTAACAACTGGCTTTTGTTTCTGACTTTCACTACAATTACAATCAACGCAAGCTTTGGGAAGCCTGCGTTTACCCTGAAGCGCTTCCACATCAGGAGGTCCGAGCCCAGAGGTGCTCCTTACAGCAGATGGATTGCTGCACTACCAGGGAAAGGCCATCCTGTGATGTTCACCAAAACTAACAAACACCTGGAAAGGGAAGTTGTGTTTAATGAAAATAAACAAGCTGGTTTTATTCATTATATCCAAAATATTAGCCATCTCTAGTCTTTTCCTCACAGGTTATGGCCTGCAGGAATTACTGGGAGGGTTAGAGAAGAATGCTTTCTGTTAGTGAAACACAAGCTGTAAATTGTGGGGAGCATTGGATGAGAAAATGCACGTAAAATCACTTGGAAACTTGCATTAGCAGGCAGGACAGATAGGTTCTGATGCTTTTCCCAGAATTATCACACTGCAGCCCTTCGGGGTGGGGGGGTGTCACCTTAAGGTAATGAGGCAGGTGGGAAGGCCACCTGTCTTGGCTCAGAGTCACTGGGGTGCCATCTGGGTGCAATTCAGGCAGGGGGGTGACTGACCACCTGTCCTGGCTCAGAGCCACTGGGGTGCAATCTGGGTGCACTTCAGGCAGCGGGTGACCATGTTTCCTTTAGTGAAGTTATAGCGTATGCTATGTGAAAAGCCTGGATGGTTCCCTAAAATTGACTTTAACGTGGTTTGCCTGTATTAATCAGCTTTAGAGTGTTTTATAAGTAGTTTTCCAGTTAATCACATTCATTATTCTTGATTTTTTCTTTTTGTCCCTGTCACTGAACTTTTGCATATGTAGACAAAATAAAATGCTGTATATCTCATAGTGAAACCGTGTAACACGCACACATGCACACATACAGAAAGAGAGACAGAGAGGATGGTGAGCTGCGTACCAATGATGATAATTAGTCTGACTAAACTGGCAATGTCAAACTACTGTGGGTTCTACCTCTCAAAGATCCTGAATGTCAGAGGTGACACCATCCGTGGAAATGGTAATTCATCCTGTCAACGAGCTGTGATGCCCAGGACCAAATGTTAGCAAGGCTGGGATTAATAGCAAGTGATCATTTGCGTCTGGCATTCAACTGGGAACTGCTGTGAGATGCTCCCATCCTGGGGTCTCTGTTCTAAATACTTTGCAGGAAGGTTCATTCTTAAATATAAATAGCACACATGGTCTTTGCATTTTGCCTCCCATTCTAGCTGGAGAAGCTTATTTTGTATGTTATTCTAAAGGTCAACCTTCTCACACTAAAAAAGAAAATGGGCATCAGGCAAAGGTGCAGGGAGCATCGAGGATGCTCAGTACAGCAGCTGGTGGTTGTCCTGTAACTGCTTCGTGCTTGTCTGTGTGTTTTGCCCAAAGGGATGTGGGCCCAAAGTTACTGCCAGGATCTGTCTGTGCCCTAGTTTTGCCCAATTCTCACGTCACCAATTCTACCCTTATTTCAAGCTGAATAGTTTTTCATGTGAGACCCACTACTGGAGGAAGGCAGCCGTGCTTACTTACTCTAGTAGGAAAAGAAAGGCTGGTTTTCTTAGAGTGAAACTATTTAAAATCTTACCTCTTATTTTTGCAAACACATCCCTCCCACAGTGCTCCTAACATGTTTTAGTTGACAATTAAATGTCTCTGTGAATTAGTTTTTTTGTTCCCTGTTTCACATTTCCCCTACCAATAAGGCTTATGTATTTCCCGTAAAGCAAAGTACTTTTCTTTTAAAACGGAGACCATGAAATTAAGAAAGGTTTTTTTTGGGTGGACGTGGTAACTCATGCCTGTAATCCCACCACTTTGGGAGGCCAAGGCGGGTGAATCACCTGAGGTCGGGAGTTCGAGATCAGCCTGGCCAACATGGTGAAACCCCGTCTCTACTAAAAATACAAAAATTAGCCAGGCATGGTGATGTGCACCTGTAATTCCAGCTACTTGGGAAGCTGAGGCAGGAGAATCACTTGAACCCAGGAGGCGGAGGTTGCAGTGAGCCGAGACTGTGCCGTTGTGGTCCAGACTGAACAACAGAGAGACCCTGCCTAAAAAAAAAAAAAAAAAAAAAATTATTATTTTTTGGTATTGTTTTGTCTTTTTAAAAACATTAGTGATGGTGAAATTGTCAGTTGGGTGAGGCTTTCCAGGCTGTGTTTTCTCCATTTGATGCTCTTCCAGCAATCACTTTCTTTCAGTAAAAATCTCAGGGGAAAATAATGTGAAATAACTACTTTGTAAATGATACCAAACCTAAGTGTTAATGTTCAGTATTGATACTGAATGTCTCTCAGCATTTTAGTTAGTTATGTGTGATCGTCCCTTAGGTTTAAGAGTGTCATATATCAGCTATTCTGTTAAGGATGTATATTTAATGCTTTGAAAAAAAATATGTATACCGAATACATACAAAATTGAAAGGCTCTGTTTTGTATTTTTATATATGGGGAAAATCGGGAGAATTTAAATTTATTTTGTAATCAGGTCCTAACAGTTCATTATTTTTAATAAGTAGCAATCTTACCAGCAGTGCTTTCCCACCATAGATTTAATTAGTCTTTCTTCCACCCCCACCCCTTTTGCTAGTTGACGGAGCTGAGAGGAGGGAAACGGCCGCAATTTGAAACCTTGTTAGAAATTTATGAAGTGCTAAAATGTTTTATTCCCAGAAGCTGGCTTGCCAGCTGTCACGAGCTCCCTGCCTGCCTCCGCGGCTGTGATAGCAGGGGTAGGAGGGAGGCTGCCAGAGCTGCACAGGCTGGGGAAATGCTGCTCCCGTCAGCAGTACAGGGCGGAGGTGAGCTCCTCATTCCCCTGCAGCTGACCAGCCACGTGTGAGACAAGAATCCAAGGGATCTGGAGTGGGCATCAGAGCCCTAGAGTAAGGCCCTTTGTGGCTGTTAATAACAGGCACCGATCACTGATCATGCAATGAGAGGTCAGCTTTGGTTATGGAAATTAAAATGAATAAACACCCATTCTGTTGGTGGCCTCAAACAGATAATTGGCCTCTTCCTAGGAAAATGTCCCTGAACTAATTTCTTCTGGAGGAAACACCTTCTCACAAATGGTACCAGGTGTGAAGGATGTTCTTCCCGGGGTCGTAGTCTACCTGCAGTGACTCGCTGTGCCCCCATCCTTTCCCCGTTGCTTCTATGATGCCTGGAATGTGTCTCTCAGGAAACAAAGTTAAAAAACATTTTTTTTTTTTTAGTCCTTGAATGGGAGTATCACTTGCACACCATGGTCATAGATACTCTGGGGAATAAACAATTCATAATAAAGGTACAAATCACCCACATGAGATGCTGGACTGGAAGAAAAGCTAAATCTGGCATGATGGAGACCAGGAGGCCCCATGGAAGCAGAGGAGCAGAAGGAGGAGGAGGAAGTGGGCAAGACCAGGGCCAGGGTCTGGGCCAGGCAGTGCCTTCATGGTCTGCCTCTAAGTGGGCAGTAATTAGGCATGAGGGAAGAGAGAAGGGACCCCATAAATCTTTATGGCAATGACACTGGTTAGGAAAGTATGCCCTCAGCACCCTCTCCTACCTCCTCTGCCCCTCCAAAGAATTATAGTAAATACTGCTGGTTCCACAGATCTTTCTGACAAGTTCTTTTTTTTTTCTGTGATACATGTGCAGAATGCAGGTTTGTTACGTAGATATACATGTGCCATGTTGGTTTATTGCACCTATCAACCCATCATCTCGGTTTTAAGCCCTGCATGCATTGGGCATTTTTCCTAATGCTCTCCCTCCCTTTGCCCCCCCATCCCCTGACAGGCCCCGGTGTGTGGTGTTCCCCTCTCTGTGTCCCTGTGTTCTCATTGTTCAACTCCCACTTAGAGTGAGAACATGTGGTGTTTGGTTTTCTGTTCCTGTGTTAATTTGCTGAGGATGATGGTTTCCAACTTCATCCATGTCCTTGCAAAGGATACAAACTCATTCATTTTTATGGCTGTGTAGTATTCCATGGTGTATATGTGCCACGTTTTCTTTATCTAGTCTATCATTGATGGGCATTTGGGTTGGTTCCAAGTCTTTGCTAATATAAATAGTACAGAAGTAAACATACATGTACATGTGTCTTTATAGCAGAATTTCTAATCCTTTGGGTATATACCCATTAATGGGATTGCTGGGTCAAATGGTATTTCTGGTTCTAGGTCCTTGAGGAATTGCCACACTGTCTTCCGTAATGGTTAAACTAAGTTACACTCCCACCAACAGTGTGAAAGAGTTCCTATTTCTCTGCATCCTCACCAGCATCTGTTGTTTCCAGACTTTTTAATGATCACCATTCTAACTGGCTTGAGATGGCATCTCATTGTGTCTTTGATTTGCATTTCTTTAATGACCAGTGATGATGAGCTGTTTTTCATGTTTTTTGGCTGCATAAATATCTTTTGAGAAGTGTCTATTCGTATCCTTCACCCACCTTTTGATGGGGTTGTTTGTTTCTTTCTTGTAAATTTGTTTAAGTTCTTTGTAGATCCTGGATATTAGCCCTTTGTCAGATGGATAGATCGCAAACAATTTCTCCCATTCTGTAGGTTGCCAGTTCACTCTGATAATAGTTTCTTTTATAGAGCTGAAGCTCTTCAGTTTAATTAGATTCCATTTGTCAATTTTGGCTTTTGTTGCCATTGCTTTTGGTGTTTTAGTCATGAAGTCTTTGCCCATGCCTATGTCCTGAATGGTATTGCCTAGGTTTTCTTCTAGGGTTTTTATGGTTTTAGGTTTTATGTTTAAGTCTTTAATCCATCTTGAGTTAATTTTTTATATAAGGTGTAAGGAAGGGGTCCAGTTTCAGTTTTCTGCATATGGCTAGCCAGTTTTCCCAGCACCATTTATTAAATAGGGAATCCTTTCCCCATTGCTTTTTCTTGCCAGGTTTTCCAAAGATCAGATGGTTGTAGATGTGTGGTGTTATTTCTGAGGCCTCTGTTCTGTTCCATTGGTCTATATATCTGTTTTGGTACCAGAACCATGCTGTTTTTGTTACGGTAGCCTTGTGGTATATTTTGAAGTCAGGTAGCATGATGCCTCCAGCTTTGTTCTTTTTGCTTAGAATTCTATTGGCTATATAGCCTCTTTTTTGGTTCCATATGAAATTTAAAGTAGTTTTCTCTAGTTTGGTGAAGAAAGTCAATGTTAGCTTGATGGGAATAGCATTGAATCTATAAATTACTTTGGGCAGTGTTGCCATTTTCACGATATTGATTCTTCTTGTCCATGAGCATGGAATGTTTTTCCATTTGTTTGTGTCCTCTCTTACTTCTTTGAGCAGTGGTTTGTAGTTCTCCTTGAAGAGGTCTTACCGCCTCCCTTGTAAGTTGTATTCCCAGGTATTTTATTCTCTTTGTAGCAATTGTGAATGGGAGTTTACTCATGATTTATCTCTCTGCTTGTCTATTGTTGGTGTATAGGAGTGCTTGTGATTTTTGCATATTGGTTTTGTATCCTGAGACTTTGTTGAAGTTGTTTATCAACTTAAGGAGTTTTTGGGCTGAGACGATGGCGTTTTCTAAATATACAATCATGTCATCTGCAAACAGAGACAATCTGACTTCCTCTCTTCCTATTTGAATGCCCTTTATTTATTTCTCTTGCTTGACTGCTCGGGCCAGAACTTCCAATACTATATTGAATAGCAGTGGTGAGAGAGGGCATTCTTGTCTTGTGCCAGTTTTCGAAGGGAATGCTTACAGCTTTTGCCCATTCAGTATGATATTAGCTATGGGTTTGTCATAAATAGCTCTTATTATTTGGAGACATGTTCCATCAAGGCCTAGTTTATTGAGAGATTTTAGCATGAAGGTGTTTTGAATTTTATCAAAGTCCTTTTCTGCATCTATTGAGATAATCATGTGGTTTTTGTCATTGGTTCTGTTTATGGAATGGATTACATTTATTAATTTGCGTATGTTGAATCAACCTTGCATCCCAGGGATGAGGCCGACTTGATCATGATGGATAAGGTCTCTGATGTGCTGCTGGATTTGACTTGCCAGTATTTTACTGGGGATTTTTGCATCGATGTTCATCAGGGATATTGGCCTGAAAATTTCTTTTCTTGTTGTGTCTCTATCAGGGTTGGTATCAGGATGATCCTGGCCTCACAAAGTGAGTTAGGGAGGAGTCCCTCTTTTTCTATTGTTTGGAATAGTTTCAGAAGGAATGGTATCAGCTCCTCTTTGTACCTCTGGTAGAATTTGGCTGTGAATCTGTCTGGTCCTGGGCTTTTTTTGGCTGGTAGACTATTGATTACTGCCTCAATTTCAGAACTTGTTATTGGTCTATTCAGGGATTCACCTTCTTCCTGGTTTAATCTTGGGAGGGTGTATGTGTCCAGGAATTTATCCATTTCTTCTAGACTTTCTAGTTTATATGTGTAGAGGTTTTTATAATATTCTCTGATGGTAGTTTGTATTTCTGTGGGATCAGTGGTGATATCCCCTTTATCATTTTTATTGTGTCTATTTGATTCTCCTCTCTTCTTTATTAGTCTATCTAATGGTATATTTTGTTAATCTTTTCAAAAAACCAGCTCCTGGATTCATTAATATTTTGAAGGTGTTTTCGTGTGTCTATCTCCTTCCGTTCTGCTCTGATCTTAGTTATTTCTTGTCTTCTGCTAGGTTTTGAATGTATTTGCTCTTGCTTCTCTAGTTTTTTAAATTATGACGTTGGGGTGTCGATTTTACATCTTTCCCACTTTCTAATGTGGGCATTTAGTGCTATAAATTTCCCTCTAAATACTGCCTTAGCTGTGTTCCTGAGATTCTGGTACATTGTATCTTTGTTCTCATGGGTTTCAAATAACTTGGTTATTTCTGCCTTAATTTTTTTACTTACCCAGTAGTCATTGAGGAGCAGCTTGTTCGGTTTGCGTGTAGTTGTGTGGTTTTGATGCTCTACATGTTTAGAGAAACTTCTCTAGTAATGAACTATAGAAATGATCCCTGAAAGTATTCTTCTGATAAGTCCTTTTTTAAAAAAAGTAAATGTAGCAGAACACTCTCTAATTGGGAGCTTTCCTCTCTGTGTTAGTTTGTTAGGGCTGTTAATAAAGCATCACGAACTGAGAGGCTTGAACAAGAGAAGTTTGCTGTGACTTGCAGTTCTGAAGGCTCGAAGTTCAAGATCTAAGGTGTCAACAGGTTTGGTTTTTTTTCTTTTTTTTTCTTTTTTTTTCTTTTTTTCTGAGAGCTGTGAGGGAAGGATCTGTTCCAGGCCTCTCTCCTTGGCTGGTAGATGTCTGTATTCATGATCACATGATGTTTTCCCTGTAGTGCACATCTGTGTTCAAATATAAGATGAGAGAGGGAGGGGTGGAGGAGAGAGAAAAAGAGGGAGGGGGTAGAGAGAGAGAGAGAGACAGAGACAGAGATGCTATGTTGTTGGCTTTGAAAATAGAGGGGTGGGGGGGGGCCATGAACCGAGGAATACATGTAGATTCTAGAAGCCAGAAAAGATAAGGAAACAGACTCTCTTCTAAAAACATTTGATAACAGGTACCAAGCTGGGAGACTTGGAGCAGACAAGAGCTGTACTTAGGTTTAGCAAAACTGCGTCTTCGTGATGAGCCAGACTGACGGATGATAAAGTCCACTACTTGGAAGGATCATGGATGCAGCCTCGGGTTTAACTTGAAGTCATTCACTGAGTTCAGATGCCAGACTGGCTCTTTCCATAAGGACTTGCCTGGCTAGGTGGGGGTAGAAATTCAGCAGTGACTCTTGCATTCCAGGAGAAGGAAGGCAAAGAGCCAAACTCAAGTTGTGCTTTGGGAATGTTGTGATTATAAGTAAGTGCATCAGCTTCAGGCTCCACAGTGTCACATGCACACACTCTGGGGACTGATCGTGTTGAATCTCAAGTGAGGTGTCTTGGGGATCCTGTCCCAGCTGGGAAGGTGAAGGGATGTATTAGAAAGAAGGCTTGGGGCCAGGTGCAGAAGGGGGAAGATTCTGGAGGCCAGGCACAGTCCATGAGCTGTAGCCAGAGACCTGGCATGAGAATCATATCCAACTTCCCAGAAAAACAGGACAGCCAAGCCAGGCATCAGTCAATGATCACAAGAGGAGAGATTTGCAGAAAAGCAAAATTCCTCTACCTGGGTGGCAAAATGCCACAGCTGCTGAGGCTTCCTTGACTCTCGCCTGCTTGAAAGTGGCAAAGCAGTGACTGCTGGTGGCTATGAGTGCTTGTTAAATGGTCCATTCTTACTCCGTGACTGGCCTGTGCCCAGGACCTCTGCAGTTGGACAGAAAGAAAGAAAACAGTGTCTCTAGGGTAAGGCAGGTGAGAATCAAGCACAAATTCTGTATGACCTGTGGCTCCCGTGCACACTAACGTCACCTCTCTCAGCCTCAGTTTCGTAACATAAAAAACAGGAGGAATTCTGAAATATTTGAAGCAGGTGTGAAGCAAGGGCCAACTGAATCAATAAATGTGAACGTGGCCGGGCGCGGTGGCTCACATCTGTAATCCCAGCACTTTGGGAGGCCGAAGCGGGCAGATCATGAGGTCAAGAGATTGAGACAATCCTGGCCAACATGGCGAAACCCTGTCTCTCTCTACTAAAAAAAATAAAAATAAAATTTCAAAAATTAGCTGGGTGTGGTGGCATGCACCTGTAGTCCCAGCTACTCGGGAGGCTGAGGCTGAAGAATTGCTTGAACCTGGGGGGCGTAGATTGCAGTGAGCCAAGATCACGCCACTGCATTCCAGCCTGGTGACAGAGCGAGACTCCATCTCATAAATAAATAAATGTGAACGTATCCAGTTCAGCTCCTGATTCCTCATGGAGGCAGGAAAATGAATGCCCTTCTCATCACCTCCCCCTTTTGATGTGTGGAGGGCGATGGCTGGATTTTCATCTGGGACAGTGATGGAGATAGAAGGTGGCAGTGAGGAAGGAAAAGGAGGGAAGCAAAGACTGGCACCCCAGGCTGTGTAATGACTGCTGCCAGGGGCAGGCTCATGGGATGATGGCAGGAGGGATGGGGAGCTGGCTTTGAAGTCCTGGACTGACGCCAGAGTGGTTCTCATGCTCCTTTAGCACGTGCTCTGAGGCTAGCCCCAGCAACCAACCCAACAAATTGAGGGCAGCACAGAAGAGTCTGGACAGCCCGCTCCCTGCCATATCTATGTGCATAATCAGCCTGCAGGTGCACCTTGACTGGGGGGCAGAGAGATAGGCAGGTCAGCCGGCAGGCTGCCCCCAGGGATATGGGTATTTATCCATGTTATCACAAGGGCACAAGGGAGTCACGTGCACTTTAAAGATCATTCAGTTGGTTTTTTTATTCAGGCTTAAAAAGATGTAATCCAACCTGAAGAGATTCCAGAGGCAATGAGGAATTCAGAGTAGAGCCGGCTACCAGGTGACCATGATGCTTGGAGCAGTTGAGGGCAGGGAAGAGTCGCGATGCGTGGGGTCATGGAGAGTGGCGGGAGTGGGATGGGCACTCAGGATAGGCTTGGAGCTGGGAGGCTGGGAGCCTGGGGACTGTGGAATCCAACCTGGAATCCTCTTGGATGGTCTGGGAGACTCAGTGCCAAGAGATGGGACAGGATGGGGCTAAGAGCAAAGGCCCCAGGCTGGGAGGAGCCGTGTGTCCCTTCTCTCTACCCTTCTCTCCCTCTCCTCTTTGCCCCTCCTCGCTACCCCATTTCACACCCCTTCCAGGCAGCCTTGTGCAGTCCAGATCCCTCTACTCTAAGGACTGTCACAAGCACACTTGCGTTCTTTGTTTATGATGATCTATTAACGAGAATAAATGTTTGGTTGTGGGTCAGATAAAGGGCTAAAAATCAAAAGTTATCCTTAACATCTTTAAGATGCTACAGTGTATCATCTGTCAGGGCACGAGGGTCTTCATTAGGCCCGCTGAAGAATCCCATTTCTCTTGAACCAAGAGTGTCTTGATTGGGAGGAAGACAAGACCATTTGGGGGGTGACGTTTTGGGGTAGAGGTCCTTTTAGGAGCCAGGTTAGCTTCCAGCTTCCCCAAGGAACCAAGCTGCCTCCCCTCATCCTCACCTAAGCAAGCAGCTGATGACAAAACCAGAGTTGGCCTGAGGGGTTCAAAGGAAAACCATAAATAGACCCCCCAAAATAAGAAAATGTAACTAAAATTCTTTCCACTTGATGCCAGAAATCACCACATCTCCTGTCCTCTGTATCTCGGTTTTAGGCCTTTATTTTGTGTTCCTCTTTCTTTTTCCCAGTCCCTTTTCCTGCATTTCTCAGGCTATATATTAACGTCCTAGGACAGCCATAACCAAGTGCCACACATTGGGTGGCCTGAAACAGAAGGAATTTATTGTGTCATAGTTCTAGAGGCCAGAAGTCTGAAGTCAAGGTGTGGGCATGGTGGTCTCCCTCTGAGGCTCTGGGCGGGAGTCTGCTTCAGATCTCTCTGTGGCTGCTGGTGGCTGCCTTCTCAGTCCCTGTCATCGTATCCATCATACCAAGTTCTCCCTGTGGGTCTGTCTCTGCCTCTCTGGGTCTTTGTCCAGATTTTCCTCCTCTTTATTTATTTATTTATTTTTAATTTTTTATTATACTTTAAGTTCTAGGGTACATGTGCACAACGTGCAGGTTTGTTACATATGTATACATGGGCCATGTTGGTGTGCTGCACCCATTAACTCGTCATTTACCTTAGATATATCTCCTAATGCTATCCCTCCCCTCTCCACCCGCCCCACGACAGGCCCCGGTGTGTGATGTCCCCCTTCCTGTGTCCAAGTGTTCTCATTGTTCAAATCCCACCTATGAGTGACAACATGCGGTGTTTGGTTTTCTGTTCTTGCGATAGTTTGCTGAGAATGATGGTTTCCAGCTGCATCCATGTCCCTGCAAAGGACATTAACTCATCCTTTTTTATGGCTGCATAGTATTCCATGGTGTATATGTGCCACATTTTCTTAATCCAGTCTGTCATTGATGGACATTTGGGTTGGTTCCAAGTCTTTGCTATTGTGAATAGTGCCGCAATAAACATAAGTGTGCATGTGTCTTTATAGCAGCTTATAAGGGTACCAGTCATTGAATTAGAGATCATTGTAATCCAGTAGGACCTCATCTTAATTTGATGGCATCCACAAAGTTCTTATTTCCAAATAAGGTCACATCCATGGGTACTGGGTGTTAGGACTTGAACTTATCTTTTAGGGGGACAAAATTCTGTCCACTGTGATGGATGTATGTGTTTTCTCCCACATGAAACAGTATTCCATACATAGGATTCAATCAAGATTTGATGCCGAAACTTAGTGGCCCAAAGTGGCAAACATTTATGATTTCTCATGATTCTGTGGGGGCAGCTGTACAGCTCTTCTAGTAAGGAGAGGTTCTCTCTTGACTCTCTTACGTGTCCAGGCTTCAAATGGGATGGCAGGCATGACTGGGCCTCAGCACATGCTCTTTACCCTCTGGTGGACTAGCCCAGCCTAGTACTTGGGTGGTGGACCCATGTCCCAGCAAGCCACAATGCTCATGCCCTTCCCAACTGCTTGCATCACATCTGGCAATATTCCTGTGACTAAAGCAAGTTGCATGGCCAATTCCAGATTCAAGGAGTAGAGAAGTCGGGGGAACAACCAAGTCACATTGCACAGGGCATGCATGAGGAATGAGAGAATTTATTGCAGCCATTTTTGCAAATAGTCTGCCATGGAAGCTGAGTGACATGACCTTTCATACATGCAGAAGAGTAACAATATATACACATGAGCATGTGATGGGCAGTCTTCCTTACGGACTGAATTGGAAATATTCTAGAGATAAATTGCAGACTTGGGCGTTATATTGCCTGGCTTGCAATACTACCTCCAAGACATGCAAACTCTATGACCTTTGACCAACCTTTCTGTGCCTCAGCTTCCTCATTTATAAAATAAGATTAATAATACCTCCCTCCTATGGCTGTGAGTTGTAGGATATAAGAAGTAAAATATGAAGTGTCTAGTACAGTGTATTAGTCTATTCTTGCATTGCCATAAAGAAATACGTGGGCCGGGCGTGGTGGCTCATGCCTGTAATCCCAGCACTTTGGGAGGCCGAGATGGGTGGATCACTTGAGGTCAGAAACTCAAGACAAGCCTGACCAACATGATGAAATCCCGTCTGTACTAAAAATACAAAAATTAGCTGGGCATTGTGGCAGGAGCCTGTAATCCCAGCTACTCAGGAAGCTGAGGCAGGAGAATCGCTTGCCCCTGAGAGGCAGAGATTGCAATGAACCGAGATCATGACATTGCACTCCAGCCAAGGCGGCAGAGCAAGACTCCAACTCAGACAAACAAAAGAGACTGGGTAATTTATAAAGAAAAGGGGTTTAATTGGCTCATGGTTCTGTAGGCTGTACAAGAAGCATGATACTGGCATCTGCTCAGCTTCTGGGGAGGCCGCAGGAAGCTTGGAATCATGGCAGAAGGCAAAGAGGGAGCAGGGAGCTCCTATGGCCAGAGCAGGAGGAGGAGATGGGGGAGGTGCCACAAACTTTCAAATAAACTTGTTTCAAAATGAGTATCTCATTTTGCTCTTAAATTCACATCAAGAAACTTTGAAATCCACTACACAACTCACCTACAGTGTGGGGGGCCGGGGTGCTAACTCAGTCCTGCTCTCTGCCTTATCTTTTTATTCCACCATTTTCACTCTGCTATGGCCTCTCAGGGTAGGGGAGACCTTCCCTTTCCTTTTCTCCACCCCTGTCAATCCAGTTTCTATCATCTCAAACCACAACCACCCTCAAAGCTAAGATGCCTCTCAAGAACCTAGGCAACATCTTAAAAAAAAAAATTTTTTTAAAAAAAATGTTTATTTTTGGCAGGTGGGGACAGAGTCTTGCTATGTCACCCAGGCTGGAGTGCAATGGCATGATCTCAGCTCGCTGCACCCTCTGCCTCTTGGGTTCAAGTGATTCTACTGCCTTAGTCTCCCAAGTAGCTGGGTTTATAAGCATGCAACACCATGCCCAGCTAATTTTTGTATTTTTAGTAGAGACAGTGTTTCACCATGTTGGCCAGGCTGGTCTTGAACTCCTGACCTTGTGATCCACCCACCTCCACCTCCCAAAGTGCTGGGATTACAGGCCTGAGCCACCATGACTGGCCCCCAGGCAACATCTTAACCTCATCCTTATCCCCCAAATCTCTCCATGTCCTGCCCCCTGCGTCATCTCCCTTCCTCTTGCGTGTTGTAGGAACTCTGTCCTGAGTCATATTCGGAGTCTTCTCCACACCACGTCTTGTGGCAAAACTCCATCAACCTCCAACCCTTGCTCTCCCTTAATATAGAAGGAGGCTTTGGGAATTTAGAAAACCCTTTTCCCTCTCAATTGTCCTATAAATCCAGACTTACAAATTGAATGCTTACCACAGACTCGAGAAACAAATCAGAAACTCAGAGCAAAACCGAGAGTCTATTTTAGGCTGCGTCTGTCTTTGAAGCAATGGTTGCCATCAACTCGGTGTGTGAAGGAGACACAGGACAATTAAGAAACAAAAATGACTGGTGGTGTCACAGGTGCTGTTGGTGCCTGCCTGGATCCTCTCACCTCCTTGCCATTTCCTGGCAGCACTTCCAGCTGCCCAGTAGCAACACTTCACTTAAGGACTCTCTTTGGCAGGTGAAAGTGCCTGAGATGGACTCCTGAGAGCAGCCATGGCCAGTGACAGCCGGAGTTGGTGATGTAAACCTCAGCTAGCTAGGCTTTCAGGAAGAGTAACTGAGGCAAAGTCCTGCTCTGGTTCTCAGTGTCTCCAAGAGATGAAGCTGCCGTTTCTCATAGTGGCGACTTGCCATAATGTGCCCTTCATTGACCATCTTCCTTTTATTGTTCACTTGCCTCCTTTCCTGCCTGTGTTTCTTGAAACCAGCTACTTCAAATAAACTACTTTCGCTTGAATCCCTGTCTCAGTCTTCTTCTGGGGGATTCTGAAGGTAGAGACATTCAATATATCAAAAGTATTGCACCTGTTGTGTGTTTTAGGGGAATAATGATGAGCAGAAAACAGAAAGGAGGCTGTCGTAGTGGTACTGGGCATGGGGGAAGAAGAGCAGGTGCTGGTAAAATCAGGAGGACTCAAATAGTGGCAGAGCTGGCAGAAACATGGAGGATGGGTCCGAGGGTCTGGTGGGCTGTTGCTCCCCCACAGTGGAGTCTGAGCACGAGAGGAGGAGCTGGCATGATGACAAGAAGACCTCACCGCTGTTTCTTGCCATTTTTGTCACTGTTATGTTCATAGGTTCCCTGCCCATAGCAACTGAAAGAAATGTCAAAGGCTTGCACAACCCCCTTCAATTTGTAGATGAAAACTGAAAGTGTGGACAGGTTAAGTGGAAGCTCAAGGTCATAAAGCCAACCAGCTGCAGAACCTTGCACTGTAACGGTGACAAAGCCCCCAGCTCCACTCCAGGTGCAGTTCAGATTTTTGTTTGTCTTCATTCGTTCTATGAAACTTCAGTTTTTGCTTTTTACTTCTCGACTCTTCTAATTGTCCTTTGTATGTCTATTAGGTGTGGGTTCCCCGTTAGGCTGATCTATAGCGTAATTTCTACAATAGGAAAGGGAGCTAAATAGGACATTTAAGATGACTGTACTTATCTAAAGGTTGTTTAAAAGCAATTACTACCATTAGTTTGAAGTGCTACCTCTGGCTACTCTGAGAGTAATGTGCACCCAACAATCCAATTAGTTTGGAAATGGATTTGTCTATTTCTTACCAATGTGTGTGGTTTAAATTCAGTATAATACAGGTCTAAAGATGTGTCCATTTTATCTGTTGACCCTTTGTATAGATGTGTTGCTTCATCTTTCCATAGATAATATACTCACTGCCTTCTCCCATACTAAATGTTTTTTCATTACAAATTGATTTCCTAAACTATGATTGATGATGTTTCAGTTTCATTGTCTTTGTTAAATGATTGTAATTCTTTTTTTAGTTTTAAGGATTTCCATTTTGTGTCACCACATTGGACTAACCATGGACAACCAGATTTTCCATGGAATGAAGTCATTTTCTGGGAACTAACAGACCAAGGAACACCTCCTGATATACTAAATTGGAGGAATCCTTGCAGATATTCTCCTCAAACACGTATTAAGTAAATAAAACAGTAGGTTCATGAAGCACCTCTGGGGTACCAGAAGCACAGATAAGCTGGTGTCCAAAATGGAGCAAGTCTGGCATTGAGGTGATAGAAGAAGGCTGGGCTCCCTGAGCTCTGTCACGTGGTGGAGGCTGAGGGGGTCTGTTGTGTAGATTCAGGTGCAGACCACGTGACAGGGTGTAAGTCCATATTTTCTCCCATTGCCTCACATCTATTTCATCCATTCATTCATTCAACAAATGCTTATTTGTGTCTATTATGTAAATGTTTCTAAGGATGAACAAAACATTTGCCTTTCCTCCTTGCTTCCCTCTTTCCTTCTTTCCTTCTCCCCTTCTCTTCTTCTTTCCTTCCTTTTGTAATTCCTTACTTCCAGCTTTTTAACATTGAGCTTTATTTTCAGGGCTTCCTTTGAACATCTGCATTCTTATCCAGTTTTAGAACAGTTTTTGTGTTGTTGTTGTTCTTGTTGGACAGGGTCTTGCTCTGATGCCCAGGCTAGAGTACAGTGATGCAATCATGGCTCACTGTGACCTCAAACTCCTGAGCTCAGGTGCTCCTCCTGCCTCAGCCTTATCAGTATCTAGGATTACAAATACGAGTCCCTGCACCCAATCTATAAAAGTATTTTAAAAATAACTGCATATTTTGTCACATATTGCCTCAAATCTGGTTGATCCTCTTGCCAAATTGTCAAATATTGGTGGAGACACAGGTCAGTTTCCTAAGGAAAAACATTAAACGTGGTCCCTGCCTCTTGATGCAGCATTTGGCTGCAGGAATGTGTGTGGATTCCATGCCACAGGGAGGGCTCCACCTCATTAAGCCAACCTAGGAGAGGGCCCCAGCTGTGCTCGGTCAGGAGGAATGGCTGAGGTGGCTTTGGAGAAAAGGAGAGGGTACAGCAGAAAGGAAACATCCACTCTTGGCAGTCTTAGGGAGCCTTCTCTGCTTTCTGGATACAAACCTTCACACTAGAATAAAACCATGTGGCTTATGCAGTTAATTGGTAGATTATTATTACCATGTACAAAGTGCTGTCAGGAATGCAAAAGAAGAGATGACCTGCACTTTATTCTTGTTTTGACTCTTCTTGGAATTTTGTCCATTGGGATGAGTTTTGCCATCCAGTTGGGCTATAGAGCTAACAACGAATAGTGTGAATTTGCTGCACAGTGAGCTGGTAATGCAGCAGATAGACAGAACAGAGGCATCAGATCAGTGGCAGAGGAGATGGGGATGGGGGGTCATTTATATCATGAATATTGGATTACAAGGAGGTGATGCACTCTGCTATGCTTCAATGATTTTTTTAAATGTCACTTTGTCTTTTTTGTCTTTTAAAAATGCAACTTAAATTTTTTTTACACAAACAAAATATAAACACGAATAGAACCCCACTTAAGAAACAGAAGGGTGTCCTTGAAAAGGCCCCTGTGTGCTCCTCTCCAATCACGTCTCCACCCCATCCCACAGGAGGAACCCCTCTCCTGAACTCCTTGTTAACTGATCCTCAATGTTCTTTGTAGTTGTACCACGTTTGTAGCCTTAAGTAATATTTTGCTAAGATGTGCATGCTCTTGAACTTGATGTAATTAGAATCACAGAGGAAGAGTTCTTCTGGGACTAGCTTTGTTCTCAACATTATTGCTTTGAGATTTATCCATGATGATGTGTGTAGTTTGTTCATTTATTCAACAAATAAATTTTCGAGGCAAATTACTGAATGCCACACTTAGTTTCTGGCTGCTAGGGATACAGCGTGAACAAAACAGAAGCCTTCATCTTAAGGTAGCTTTATTCTAGTGGGTAGGGGAGAGCAATGCATCAGATAAATGAATATGGAGACTAGTGGATCGTAATTAGTGCAAAGAACAAAACTGAAGCGTGAAGAAGAGTAATTTTAAGGGAGATGTGGAGTTTCAGATAGGCTAGAGTGGGTCTCACTGAGAAGGGGCACTTGAGTGAAAACCTAAATGAAGTGATAGAGTCTTAGGGATGTCAGCGGGGGTGGAAGAAGGTTTTTCAGGCAGAGCAAATGGCAAACACCAAGGCCTGCAGCAGCCTGTGTGACAAGAGCAGGGTTAGCAAGGGAGGGATAGGAAGGGGAGATGGGGACAGAGAGGATGTCGGAGGTTTTTGAACAGGATGGTGCGATATGACTTATGCTTTAACAAGATTTATCTGGCTATTGTGTTGAGCATAGAGCTGAAGGGGAATGGGGACTGGAGCGAGGGCTCCAGGTGGGAGTCATTTTAGTCATTCTAACGAGAGATGGTGTGGACATGGGGAAAGGGGCAGCGTGCTGGGTACATCGTAAAGGCTGGGTGTAGGATTTTCTGATGGGTTGGATTTGTGGTGACAAAAAAAGTGAGAATCAAGGACTGTAGCCTGAGCAGTTAGAATGGCAGAGGGATTGCTCATTGAGATAGGGAAACAGAGAAGGCAGGGAAGGAAGATCGGGGCTCAGTAAGAAGAGTGTTCAGTTTCTGATGCAAATTCCACATCCTGGTGCAGATGTGAGCAGGCAGTTGGGTGTGGAAGTTTGGAGTTTAAATAAGAGGTCTGGGTGAGCAATGGAAGTTTTGGAGCTGCCAGCCTGGAGATAATACCAAAAACCTTCAGAATGGGTGAGATCAAAGGGAGAAAGGGAGTGAGTACAAAGAGACTGGGAGAGAAAGAAGGTCCAGGGACTCTGTGCTGGGATACTTCAAAACTTAGAAATCAGGAAGTAGGAACCAGCAACAGAGACTTAGAAAAAGCAGCAAGAAACTTCCTATCAGAGGGAAACCAGGCATGATCAATAGTGTCAGTTATCACTGCTACAGCAAAACACAGGCCACTGGTGACTACAAGAGCCATGTTCAGAGGAGTGGAGGGGACAAAAGCCAGCTTAAAATGAGAGACTACGAGGCTGAGGCAGAAAGTGGAGCCAATGAGGTCAGGCATGGTGGCTAATGCCTGTAATCCCAGCACTTTGGGAGGCTGAGACGGGTGGATCACCTGAGGTTGGGAGTTTGAGACCAGCCTGGCCAACATAGTGAAATCCCGTCTCTACTGAAAATATAAAAATTAGCTGGGTGTGGTGGCAGGTACCTGTAATCCCAGCTATTCGGGAAGCTGAGGCAGGAGAATCACTTGAACCCAGGAGGTGGAGGTTCCAGTGAGCTGAGATCACGCCACTGCACTCTAGCCTGGGCGACATGTCTCAAAAAAAAAAAAAAAAAAAAAAAAAAAAAAAAAAGTGTATCCAATGAAGGATTAGAGGGGAGAGGCTAGGTGGGAGAAGTAACAAGGTTTCAGACAGTTACATGCTGCCCTTTATTCATTCCTCTGTAGATGCACATTTAAGTCAATTCCATCTCTCAGCTACTGTGAATAGCGCTGGAGTAAACATCGAGTGCAGACATCCCTTCAACACACTGATTTCATTTCCTTTAATATATCCAGTAATGGGACTGCTGGATCATATGGTATTTCTACTTTTAAATTTTTGAGGCTCTTTCATGCCGCTTTCTGTAATGGCTATACTTACATTCTCACCAGCAGTGTGTGTAAGAGCTCTCTTTTCTCCACATCCTCACCAGCATTTGTTAATTTTTTTTTTTTTTTAATATTTTTGATAACCATTCTAACTAAGGTGAAGTGATACCTCATTGTGGTTTTGTTTTGCATTTCGCCAATGATTAGTGATGTTGAGCATTTTTTCATATACTTTTTGGCCATTTGTATATCTTCTTTTGAAAAATATCTATTCAGGTCTTTTGTCCTTTTTTAAATGTAATTATTTGCTTTTTTGATATTGAGTTCCTTATATATTCTAGATATTAATCCCTTGTCAGATGCATAGTGCACAAATAGTTTTTTTTTCCCATTCTGTAAGTTGTCTCTTCAATCTGTTGATCGTTTCCTTTGCTGTGCAAAAGATTTTTAATTCGATATAATTCCATTTGTCTATTTTTGCTCTTGTTGTCTGTGCTTTTGAGGTTTTATTTAAAAAATCCCTGCCCCATTCCATGAAGCATTTCCTCTATGTTTTCTTCTAGCAGTTTCATAGTTAGGGTCCTAACACTTAAGCTTCTAATCTTTTTTGAGTTGATTTTCAAATATGGAGATAATAATCTAGTTACATTGTTCTGCACGTGGATATCCAGTTTCCGAGAACCATTTATTGAGGATACTGTCCTTTCCCCAGTGAGTACTTTTGGCACCTTTGTTGAAAATCATTTGGATATAAATACATATATTTATTTCTAGGTTCTCTATGTTTTTATGCCAGTGTCATCCTGTTTTGGTTACTATAGCTCTGCAGTATATTTTCATCAGATAGAGTGATGCCTGCAGCTTTGTTCTCTTTGTTGAGGATTGCTTTAGTTATCCAGGATCTTTTGCATTTCCATATGAATTTTAGGATTGTTATTTCTATTGCAGTGAAGAATGTCATTGAGATTTTGATAGAGATTGCATTAAATCTGTAGATCACTTTGGATAATATGTATATTTTTACAACATTAATTATTTCAATCCATGAACATGGAATATCTTTCTAATTTTTTTTTTTGTCCTCTTTGATTTCTTTCATCAGTGTTTTATAGTTTTCATTGTAGGGATTTTTCACCTCCTTAGTTAAGTTTATAGGTATTTTATTTATATCTTGTAACTATTGTACATGGAATTACTTTTTCGATTTCAATTTCAAATAGTTTGCTGTTGGCATATAGCAAACACTACAGATTTTTATATGTTAATTTGGTATCCTGCAACTTTACCAAATTCATTTATTCTAAATATTTTTGGTGGAGTCTTTAGGCTTTTCTCTACCTATCTATCTAACTGTGATGATGTTGTCTGCAAACAGGGAAAATTTGACTCCCTGTTTTCTTAATTTGGATGGCTTTTCTTTCTTTCCCTTGCCTAATTACTCTGGAAAGAATCTTCAGTGCTATGTTGAACAAAAGTGGTGAAAGTGGGCATTTTTGTCTTGTTCTACATCTTAGAAATAAAGTTTTCAACTTTTTCCTGCTCAGTATGATGTTCTCTGTGGATTTGTCGTATAGGGCCTTTATTAAATTGAGGTGTGTTGTTTTTTATACCCAATTTCTGGAGGACTTTTATCATGAAGGAATTGAATTTTATCAAATTTTTTTTTCCAGCATCGATTGAATTATCATATGGATTTGGCCTTGATTCTGTTAATGTGGTAATATTGTGTTTCTTGATTTGTGTATATTGAATCATTCTTGCATCTTTGTGATGAATCCCACTTGATCATGGTGAATTATCTTTTTAATGTATTATTGAATTCGATTTGCTAGTATTTTCTTGAGGATTTTTTTGCATCTGTGTTCATCAGGAATATTGGCCTATAGTTTCCTTTTTTGTTGTTTTCTGATTTTTGGATCAGGGTAGTGCTGGCCTCATAGAATGAGTTTGGAAGTGTTCCCACCTTGTCAATTTTTTGGAAGTATTGGTAGAATTCTTGTGAGAAAGATTAGTTGTAGACCTTCTTTAAATGTTTGGTAGAACTTATTAGTAATACCATTAAGTCCTGGGAGTTTTTTGAATGGGAGATTCTTTAGTACTGCTTCAATCTGGTCATTCATTATTGGTCTATTAAGGTTTACTGTTTCTTCATGATTTAATCCTGGTAGGTTGTGTGTATCCAAAATTTATTAATTTCTTCTAGATTTTCCAATCTCTTGGCATAAAGACATTTATAATAGTCTCTTATGGTCCTTTACATTTTTGTAGTATCAGTTGTAATGTTTCATTTTCATCTCTGATTTTATTTATTTGAGTCCTATCTCTTTTTCCTTAGACAGTCTAACTTAAGATTTGTTGAATTTTTTGTTTAAACAAAGATCCCTCCTTGTTTTCTTGATCTTTTGTATTGTTTTAAAAACCTCTATTTTGTTTGTTTCTGCTCTGATTTTTGTTATTTTCTCCCTTCTAATTTGGGGTTCAGTTTGTCCTTGTTTTTCTAAATTCTGGAGTTGTGACATTGGATTATTTATTTGAGATCTTTCTACCTTTTTGATTTAGGCATTTATCACAATAAAATTCCCTCTTAGAACTGCTTTTGCTATATCCCATAGGTTTTGGTATGTTGTGTGCACATTTTCATTTGCATCAAGACATTTTTAAATTTTATCTTTAATTTCTTCATTGACCCTTTTGTTGCTGAGGAGCATGTTACTTAATTTCCATGAACTTTGAGTTTCCAACATTTCTTCTGTTATTGATTTTTAGTTTTATTCCATGGTGGTCAGAAAAGACACATACGATTTTGATTTTTAAAACATTTTTAAGACTTGTTTTGTGACTTTCATTATCTATCCTGGAGAGAATATCATGTCTTGTTGAGAAAAATGTGTATTCTGAATCTATTGAGTGGAAAGTTCTGTAAATGTTAGATTCATTTGATCTGGAGGGCTGTTTAACTCCAGTGTTTCTTTGTTGGTTTTCTGTCTGGATAACCTTTCCATTGCAGAAAGTGAGGTTATTAAAATTCCCTACTCTTACCGTATAATAGTCAATCTAAAACCTTTTAGATCTATTAATGTTTTCCTTACGTATTTGAGAGTCCCAGTGTTGGGTGCACACATATTTACAGTTGTAATGTTCTGTTTCTGTATTGATCCCTTTGTCATTATATAATGGTCTTTTTGTTTATTTTTACCATTCTTGACCTAAAGTCTATTTTATCTGATATAAACATAGCTATTCCTGCTTTTTTTTTTTTTTTTTTTTTTTTTTTTTTTTTTTTTTTTTTTTTTTGCTTCAGTTTGTTTGGAATGTCTTTTTCCATGTCTTAGCTTTTAGTCTGTGCATGTTTTTATAGATGAAGGATCTCTTGTAGACAGCATATAATTGGGCGTTTAAAAAAATCTGTTCAGTCACTCTGTGTCTTTTAATTGGAGTTTTAATTCATTTGCATTCAAGGTTATTATTGTTAGGTGGGGCTTTACTGCTACCATTTTGTTACTTGTTTTCTGGTTGTTTTATAGACCCTTTCTACCTTGTTTCATTTCTTATTGTCTTCCTTAAGTGATTTTTTTTTCTAGTAGTATATTTTGATTTAATGCTCTTTATTTTTAGTGTATCTATTATAAGTTTTTGCTTTGTAAATACCATGATGCTTAAAATCATGCTATAGTTAAAACAAGTTATCTTAAACTGGTAACAACTTAACTTTGACTGCAAATAAAAGCAAGAAAAACAAACCACATTTAACACCCTCCCACACACATGCATTTTGATTTTTGATGTTTCAATTTACATCTTTTTATATTAACTCTTATTGCTGTAATTACTGTCTTTAATAATTATTTCTTTAGTCTTCATACTTAAGATTCAAGTGGTATATGTTCTACAATTACAGTATTATAATATTCTAAATTTGTCTGTATTCTTTTACCAATGAATTTTATGCCTTTAGATCTTTTCTTGTTACAAATTAACATCCTTTTCTTTCAGATGAAGAGCTCTCGTTAGCATTTCTTGTAAGACAGATCTGATACTGATGAATTTCCTCAGCTTTTCCTTGTCTGGGAAAGTCTTTATCTCCCCATTGTGTTTGAGGGATACATTTTCCATGTGACTATTCTTGGCTGCAAGTTTCTTTCCCTTCAGCAATTTGAATATATCATCCCAATCTCTTCTGGCCTGCAGTGTATCTGTTGAGAAATCTGCTGAAAGTTGCATTGGGGCTCAAGTGAATGTGATATGTTTTCTTTCTCTCGCTGCTTTGAGTATTCTTTATCTTTGATTTTTGATAATTTGATGATGATGTGCCTTGGTTAATTTCTCTTTGGGTTGAATTTGATTGGTGATCTCTGAGCTTTTTATACCTGGATACTGTCCTTTTTCTCCAGATTTGGGAATATCATAGCCATTATTTCCTTAAACATGCTTTCTAGAACTTTTTCTCTCTTATCTCCCTGGGAACTACTATTATGTAGAGGTTAGTTTGCTTGATAGTATTTCATAATTCTCATAGGCCTTCTGCAATCTTTTTTACTTTTTTATTTTTCTCCTCTGATTGGGTAATTTTATATGTTCTGTCTTTGAGGTTGCAGGTTCTTTAAGTCTGCTATTGAAGATTTCTAATAAGCTTTTCATAAATTTCAATAAGTTCAGTTATTCTTTATTCCTAGAATTTCTATTTGAATTAAAAAAAAATTGTTTCTATTTACTTAAGTTTCTCAAAGTTTTTCAAAATTTCACTGCATTTTCTACCCATATTTCCTTGTGAGTCCCTGAAATTAGAGGATTATTCTGAATTCTTTGTCAGACATTTGATAGATATTTAATTCTTCTGGGTCCATTATTGGAGTTTTGTTAGTTTCTTTTGGTGTCATCATATTTCCTTGAGATTGTTTTTGTTGTTGTTTTTATTTAACAATTTTTGCATGTTTTATGATGATGTCTGCACATTTGAAGACACAGCCACTCTTCCAGCTTTTGCTGGTGTTGTTAGTATTAGACCTCTACTACTTCATATTGGGACTTAATCAGTGCCCTGCCATTATTTGCCAGCCTAGGGAACACTTATAGTGAGCACTGGAACTGAAACACTGGACTAGAACTAAATTGCTGCCCTACTCTTGTTTCCTGGTCTGGGAAAGACTTGAATAAGTACTGGAACTTAATTTCCAAACTCAGTCGTTTCCAGGTCAGGGGAAGACTCCACATGAGCACCTGAGCTTAGTGGGAAGTCTGGCCAGGGATTCAGACCTTCCCGCAGATCATGCTTCCTGCAGCACTATAGTGCTGGCCAGTCTCCTCAGTATGGCACCTGCATCCCTGCTGATTGGAGCTCCAAGATTCCAGCACCAAGTGATCAGCACCCCCACTTTTTGTCCCCAGTTCACCCCAGGTAGTTCCGTCTTCCTAGCTCTCCCAGTGGTTCCTGTGGGATGAGACCTGAGTGGGCTTCCCATGAAGATTCCCAGACTGTTAGGGGGATCAAACATCCACCTCCAATTCCATTTTTCCACCTTAGAAACGGTGAGTCTGTGGCAATTCTCTGTGAGTGGCATTCTACAAGCCTAGAGAAGAGAGTGGCACAATCTGAAGTGACCATTTTTCTTAGTTATTATGGTCTAGTGGGTTTCTCCACTTTTCCCCAAGTTCTGGTGAATTCCCGGTGGTATTCTTGTCTTTTAATAGTTTCCAGTTGTATGTTTGTGGATGAAATAATGCCAGGGTGTCTTCTATTCTGCAGTCTTGCTCATGTTACTCCTTCATAATTACTGTTACTTTTTATAGAATTGTATTTAGATCTATTGGTCAGTATATTTGATTATAAGAAATTTTGACCTATTTACATCATGAGAACAAAGAAAAATTTTGAGACACGATAGGGAGAATTCCTCAGATCAAGGACTTGTGAAGGATCCTGAGAACTGTTGACCAGATAGAAACATGGTATCTGAATAGCTCTCTTGTATCACAAAAAGTTTTTAAAAAATATATTTTCTTTATCTCAAATTTTAATTTTTAAAAATATACATTTGTTTTTTCTTCTAGTATAAGGAGATCCTCACTGCATGTTTTGGGGTGTGAAATTCGACATCTCTAGCATGTTAACCTCTTGTATTATGTCAGAGTGGGAAATAAGCACAGAAAAATATAATTTATGGAGAACATTTTCTCATTTTCTGGGACCTTGTAAAGACCTTATTTGTTCCAGGTGACAGGCCCCAAGTGGGATAAAAGGCCATTATTGTGAGAAATGACAACTCAGATATAGCAAAGTTGTTGCCAGGAGTTGATGATGCAGAAACAATTTATTTTGGGCAAGATGGTATTGAATGGGGAGTCTATTAGTGGCATTTTACCATGTGAATTTCTATATGAACCATGTCTGTGGGAGCACTGCTGCATTTATTTGTGGGATGGACTGCTTTTTGTTAGTTGCCATCAATAAAATCTGTTCTGTAGCTCTTCAAAGTGGTTGCTTCAGCCGCTCTCTATTCAGGCCATAAAGATCATGAAATGAAAGCCTTCTGAGCTCCAATTAGAGTAGAATGTTATATCTCAACACAGAAGCCTTCTTCAGTAAAGTAAGTGTAAGTGTAAATTTGTTTAGTGAAAAGTACCTTTTAGAAATTGTACTTTTGAGACAGAGGCGTTCAAACTCTGACTATTGCTTACTAGGTGGGTGATTTAGGGGATACTGCTTAACTTTTTTGATAATTTTATTTCCTCATCTTTAAAAATAATGATGAAAATGTCAATTAAAAGGATGATGATGATATTGACAATAATGGCAATGATGATCATGACAATGAAGATGGCAATAATAGTAACAATGAATCTGGTGATGACGATGACAGTCTCACATAACTGTTGTAAGGATAGGACCTAATGCATGTGAAGTAGCCAGCACAGACCCTGGCCCACTAAAGGACGATCATTAAATTTCAGCTGCCCTTCACTGCTTTCCCAAACCTTTACTCTGTTTTCTGGATTTTCTTTGTGTGTATGTAAGTGTATCAGTTTTATATTGCTGCTATAACAAATTATCACAAATGTGGTGGCTTAAAACAACATACATTTATTCTCTTATACCTCTGAAGGTCAGAAGTCCAAAATCAGTTTCACTGGATGAAAATCAGGTGTCAGTAGGACCATGTCCTTTCAGAGTCTGTAGGAGAGAACCCATTCCCTTGGCTTCTCCAGCTCTACAGTGCTGCTCCTCATATTCCTTGGCTCCTGGCCCCTTTCTCCATCTTTAAAGAAATTCAGTAAAGTTGCAGGATACAAAAATCAACATACAAAAATTAGTTGCATTTCTATGAGCTACACCAATAATGAGCTACCAGAAAAAGAAGTCAGGAAATGAGCTACATTTCAATGAACTCCACCAATAGTGAGCTTCCTGAAAAAGAAGTTAGGAAAACAATCCCATTTACAATAGCATCAAAAAGAATAAAATGCTTAGGAATAACCTTAACTAGAAGGCAAAAGAATAATATGCTGAAAAATACAAAATATTGATGACAGAAATTAAAGAAGATACAACAAATTATAAAGATATCCTGTGTTCATGAATTGAAAGACTTAATATTGTTAAAAGTTCCATACAATCTAGGATGATATACAAATTCAATGCAATCCCTATTGCTATGGTGTCCCTTCCAAAATTCAGGTGTTGAAACCTAATGGTCAATGTGATGGTATTAAGATGTGGGGCATTTAAGAGCTGATTAGGTCATAAGGGCTCATCCCCTTGTGAATGGGATTAAGACTCTTGTAAAAGAGATTTCAGGCCGGGTGCAGTGGCTCATGTCTTTAATCCCAGCATTTTGGGAGGTCAAGGTAGGAGGATTGCTTGACTCTAGGAGTTCAAGACCAGCCAAGGCAACGTAATGAGACATCATCTCCATAAAAAATCAACAAAATTTAGCCAGGTGTATTCATGCACAACTATAGTTCCAGCTACTATGGAGGCTGAGGTAGGAGGATGGCTTGAGCCCAAGTGGTCAAGGTTGCAGTGAGCTGAGATCATGACACCATACTCAAGCCTGGGTGACAGAGTAAGATCCTGTTTCAAAAATAATAAAATGAAAGAGACTTTAAGCAGCATTCAGCTCACTGTCACTTCCACCTTCTGCCAGGTGAGGATACATTTCTCCCTTCCAGCAGATGCAGCAACAAGACACCATTATGGAAACAGCAGCCCTCACCAGACAACCAAACCTGCTGGCAACTTGATGTTGAACTTCCCAGATCTAGACTTGTGAGAAAATAAATTTCTATCACTATAAATTATTCAATCTATAGTATTTTGTTACAGCAGCAAAAATTTGCTAATATATCTATCAAAATTCCATTGATGTTTCCCACAGAAATAGGAAAAATACTTTTAAGACTCACATAGAACCACAAAGGACCCTGGGTAGCCAAATCAATCTTGAGAATGAAGGAAAAAGTAGGGGGCATCCTACTTACTGATTTAAAAATATATTACAAAGCTATAGTAATGAAAACAGTATGCTACTGGCATAAAGACAGATGTACAGACCAATGGAACAGAATAGAGAGCTCAGAAGTAAACCCACGCCTGTATGGTCAGTTGCTCTTTGGCAAGCATGCCAAGAATGCACACTAGAGAAAACACAATCTCTTCAACAAATTGTTCTGGGAAAATTGGATATCCACATGCAAAAAATGAAATTAGACCCTTGTATCTAAGTCCATTTTGTGCTGCTATAAAGGAATACATGAGACTGAATAACTTATAAAGAAAAGGGGTTTATTTAGCTTATGGTTCTGCAGGCTGAGAAGTTCAAGTGCATGGGTGTAGCTTCTGGTGAGGGTATTTGTGCCTCATCACAACATGGCAGAGAAGGTCAAATGGCAAGTGAACACATATGAAGAAGGGGAAACTGAGGAGCATCCTGGCTTTATAACAACCCACTCTTATGGGAACTAATCCAGTCTTGTGAGAGTTAATTCAGTCTCGTGAGAACTAATTTAATCTCACAAGAGTGAGAACTCAATACTGCAAGAATAGCACCAAGCCATTCATGAGAGATCTGCCCCCATAACCCAAACCCCTGAGACCACCAGTAGGGTCCACCTCCCAGCACCACCACACTGAGGATCACATTTGACCATGAACTTTGGTGGGGACAAACCATATCCAAACAATAGCACCTTGTCTTACCTCATTCTCAAAAATAAACACAAAATAGATTAGATCTAAATGTAAGACCTGAAACTGTAAATTTCCTAGAAGAAAATACAGAGGAAAAGCTTCATGATATTGATCTTAGCAATAACTTCACAGATATGAGACCAAAAGCACAGACAACAAAATCAAAAATAGACAAATGGGACTACATTAAAATGCAAACACATTATATTGGTAACAGTTCATTATAAAAGATAACACAGGCTCAGCAAGGTCATATTCCAAATACTATCCCTCATTAATTAATACATGTAGTGGTTATGCACAGTGAAGTAATCAGAAATCAATTCACTGTCCTTAGTCCTGATGGGGACCTCCTGTTAAGGATTTGGCAGTACTAGTGACAGAAGATAAAACTGCTTGGAATTTTATATTCTCCATCTTAAAATGCCAAGATTACCTTGGACTTCAACCTGAGATGTCACATGTGACTGTCCAGGTTGTACATAAAGATAAGAGTGCCCATTGAAGTTGGCCAGTGCACAACTTCTGTGACTGTACATGGTGGACTTTTTCTGATACCCACCAGACTAAAAACTCTAGAAATGTGTAATCCATATCTATCTTGTATTCTCAGCACCTACTGCAGTTCTTGGCATACAGTAGACATTCTCATTTAAGGAAATGAAGGAATGAACATGTGGGGATAGTTAATACAAGAACCACTAAGTAACGCCTCATCTGGTGTTACTCACATCGGTATACCCAGCTGCACATTAGAATCACCTGGAGGAGATTTTGAAAAATAAAAATCTCAGCCCAGATCCTATTGACAGACATTCTGATTTATTTCATCTGGATGAGGCTGCAGTATTACTTCTTTTTAAAGAACTATCCAGTTGAATCTACTGTGCAGCCAGGTAGCTAGAACCTGCTCATCTAGAAGAGTGGTTCTCAGAATTCATGCATTAAATTTACCCAGTGGACTTGTTAAACACTCAGGTGACTTTTCTTACTCTGTCACTCTGAGGTTGGGGGCTGAGATATTCCTTTTCTAGTAATCACTCAGGTAAGGTTGATGCTGTTGGTATGGGGAACCATGTTTTGAGAACTGCTGTTCGGGAAGACAGCAGAGAAGATAAGTTCCCTCAGTGTGCATATGTGGAAAACAGTTGGTAGAGTGATTCTGGAAGAGTGCATGCATGTTTATTCACATGTTTTATTAATATGGATATGAAAGATATTAAGCACCCATTTGTGCATTTTAAATATATCATTGTATTCCTTCTGTCCAATAGCATTTCACTGTAGACATTTTTAAGTATCAGTGTTTTAGCTGAAAAACTAGAAAATGAAGGAGGTAAATCATTACCCAAGCCAGACTTGATCTTTTCAGCATGTCAGAGTCTCATGCTTTAGAAAATCGGAGACCACCTTCACTATTTTGTGTTCCTCCTTTTCTCCATTTCTATTCACTGTTTCTGCACTGACTTTAGATGAATCTTTCATAAGAGGGCCTTGGAGTTCTCATCTTTTTCCTATGCCCCCACTAAATTCTGTGTAACAGTCTTTGTCCTTCTGCATGCCACACAGTAGTTACCTAGCTAAGATACCGTCAATCAGCTTGAGAGATTGTAAGCTGCCTAACCTAGAGTTGGAGGATAACACCACTCAGATCTTCTGAGCTTAGCATCATTATCAACTTCTTTTACTTCCACTAAAACCTTTGTAAATCACCGCAGATATATTTCAGAACTGTGCCACTTATCTCAATGCCTCCAGGCATTTCAAAGTAGTCATTTCACACTTGCCATCCTCCCTGTCCTTCTGAGTCCTCCTCTCAGCCCCAGTGTCGCTACCACCTCAAAGCCTATGGTTGTTAGCTTGCCTTGCTTGGGTCAAACACTTTGACTCCTTCCAGATGGATCCTAAACTTCCCTTCCATCCACTTTATCTAAACTGAAATTGTACATTCTTGAAATACACAGCGGCACTCAACGAATGCTGAAAATTATATGATTAAAGTAATTTGCACTCAAATGTAAATGAGGCTTGATGCTCTGTGGAAGTTTTGAATTTTAAAGAGGAGCTTTTTATTCCCAATGGCCCTAATGTGTGGGAAACATATTGGGGGAGGGGGCACCTGGGGTCAGCAAATGCTGTGGACGATTCTCTGCCCTCTTTACCTGGGCTGCCCTTAGTTTGTCTGGCACGGACTGAATATATGGCTTGAAGATTCTGGCCACACTGTCTCCTCATCTCCCCTTAGCTTTGCAAAGTGGCTGCAGTGAAATCTGCCATACTTGGATTGGCACAGCTCAAAGCTAACTGTATTTGAAACTTCACATTTCAAATCTCAAGACTTCTGTACTAAATTTAGAGTACATTTCGTTTGTGTCAAAATTTGCAGAGCACTGTCTTAGGCGCTTTCTAGCAGTTGCTTTAAAGGGTTGTCAGCTCCAGGCATTCTCTCTGCCCACATACAGGTGTTGTCACATGTTCCCAGGTGAGGAGTTAGCAAGGGTTTGCTGTAGCTCTTGGTTTGAATATTGGCTAAAAAAAAACAAAAACAAAAACAAAACACCTACATCATCTAGAGGTGGCCTTTCCCAAGGGACATTTCCACTTGTGATGATGGACTGAATATTGAAAATCATTTCTGGAAACTGTGAAGTGAAAGAAGCCACTGGCACTAAAGTGCCTGCCAGAATCAGGAGATTTTCTTTGCTTGAGGTAGGGGTTGGGGGGGGAACAAAAACGAATTCTGTATGTTTTAACTGATTTGGGGAAGTTAAAACTAGTTTATCCCCAGGGTTATGGGCTGAACTCTACCTTTTAAAAAAATTATATATTGAAGTCCTAACTCCCAGGACCTCGGAATGTGACTAGATTTGGAGATAGAGCCTTTCATGAGGTGATGAAGTTAAAATACCGTCATTAAGGTTGGCTCTAATGCAGTCTGACTGGCATCCTTAAGAGGAGATTAAGATGAAGACACACACAGAGGGACAGCCCTGTGAAGACACAGGAAAGAGAGAGGCCCTAGGAAGAACCAATCCTGCAGACACCTTGGTCCTGGACTTCCAGCGTCTAGGACTGTGAGAACTAAATTTCAGTTGTTTAAGCCACTCATCTGTGGTGCTTTGTTATGGCAGCCCCAGCAAATGAACACATTCAGATTAAATTCATAACAAGAAAGTTGTTGTCAAAGAATACATCCTTTTCCTGAACCAGCCTCTCTAGGGCTGCCCCTTCCCTGAACAGGTGGATTTCTCTGTCCAAGTCCTCAAGGGCACGACTGCCACCTCTGCCCTCCCAGCATTGCTGCAGAGAGTGCTCCTGCCATCGTCCTCTTGTCACCTGTCTAGGTTTGGTTGTCCTTGCTCTTTCCTCTTTGCGTATGGCTGAAATTAAGAATGGTGACAGAGACAAGACTATAATCCTGTCCTTTAGCCTCAGAGTGCAAATAACACAACATTAAAATCTGGAGAAAAGGAACATGATGATATATGGGAAGGACAGCCAGCTCTGTGAAAGCATCACTGGATGCTAGCGGAAACAGTGCTCTCTGAAAGCATCACTGGACGCTAGCAGGAATAGTGCTCTGTGAAAGCATCACTGGACGTTAGCGGGAATAGTGCTCTGTGAACGCATCACTGGACACTAGCGGAAACAGTGCTCTGTGAACGCATCACTGGACGCTAGTGGAAACAGTGCCCTGTGAAAGCATCACTGGACACTAACAGAAAAAGCGCACTCCCTACCAAAACTCATGCTCCCCCTTCTTCCTACGGGATTGGAGCTGGGAAGCAACTGCCCAGACACAGGCTGTGGTTTCCATCCTCTCACCCCTTGTGGGGTCCATGTGACCGGTCCCTGCTGAGGGGTGGGCAGTTGAAGTGATGCCCCTTCCAGGCCTTGGTAGTGAGGCAGGAAGTGTGTTTCTCTGCATTCGCTGCTGTCTGATTCTAGGACTTTGCTTCTCCAAGTGTGGTCCCCTGACTGGCAGCATCAGCATCATTTGATTTGTGAGATGCACAAAACCTGGGGCCCATTCCTGACCTAAACTGAATCAGATTATCTGGGGTGGGGCCCCCGCAATCTGTCTTTGAACCATCACTCTAGGTGAATCTAATTGACCTCCACTTTGAGAAACACTGGGATAGAGGACATGAGAGGTCTCCAAAAGGCAAGAACCAAGGTTCCCAAATCGCTGTGTAGAGGAAGGGCAACCACCAATCAAGAACACTGCCAGGGTCACCTACATGTGACTCCTAAGCAGGATGTAAATGCCTGTTAGCTTGGACCACTGCAATTTTGGGGTTTATTTGTTACAACAGTTAGGATTGACCTTAATGAAGGGCAGAAGAAGATGCGATTAAAATTAAGATGACAGAACCAGCTCTGGGTCCCTCATGCAGCTCTTTCCCACCATTTGCTTTAGGAAAAGAGCAAGAGTTAGAACTTCATGCATTGACATGGTCTACCTGCAACCTGTTGTGCATTTTAATTTAGTTACTTGGTAAAATTTTTAAAACCTTGTTCGGTAACTCCTCAGAAGCAAGAAGCTAATTGTTTTTCTGATGTAAAATATCAAGCAAATACAGTCAACCATTGCTACTTATGGGGAGGGTGTACGTATCAGAGCAGACCTTTCTCTGTGCCATGACTGTGTTGTGAAGTGCATTTAACATGAATGAAATATACGCCTCCCATTGGTAGGAACCAGAGCATCCCTTGAAGGCTATCACTCCCCTGGAATGAGAGCTACCTCTCAGACTAAAGTGCAGTTAGAAAGGGAGACTTGAATGGGAGGATCGTTTTATTGACTCTGCCTTCAGAAAAGGAAGGTGGTTTCTGCATGACAGGAGGTAAGGCTGCACCTCACCTTGATACGGACTGGAAGACTGGGAGCCTGAACCCACTCAAGAGCCCCTTCTGAGGTCAGCCAGATGCTGGATGTGGCCAGGCTCTGGAAAGTCAGCAGAGAATGAGATGCTCCTGCTGCCTGCAGAGATTGTGTCCCTCTCCCTTGTGGCTTAGTGCCATCAGCCCTATCATCACTTGATAGTCAGGACACATGAACCCAGAGAGTTTGCTGAGTTTTTTCGAGATGGAGTTTTGCTCTTTCACTTAGGCTGGAGTTAAGTGGTGCAATCTCGGCTCACTGCAACCTCTGCCCCCTGGGTTCAAGTGATTCTCCTGCCTCAGCCTCCCTAGTGGCTGGAATTATAGGTGCTTGCCACTATGCCCAGCTAATTTTTGTATTTTTGTAGTAGAGATGGGGTTTCACCATGTTGGCCAGGCTGGTATCGAATTCCTGTCCTCAGGTGATCCACCTGCTTCAGCCTCCCAAAGTGCTGGGATTACAGGCATGAGCCACTGCCTGGCCAGTTGCTGAGTTTTTGAAAGCAAACCTCTCCCGTAGCTGGGTAAAATGTTGGCATATTTCCTTATAAAGCTGTGTGTCCCTATTTTTTTTACACGCTTGTGATCCTATGATATACATCATTTCTGCCTTACAGTGAAATTAAAACCTGTCTTTTATTTTGTAACTAAGAGTCAGAATTCAAGAAATTCACTAGTAAAGCAATCCATTAGTAAAAATAAGAAATTAGAATAAAGGAAAATACTGTCTATTGTCCTAACTCCCATAATTCTAGAGTCTTCCTTACAGTATTTGTTTCGTAGCATAAACTTGCTTTCTGATTGAAATCGCCACGTAACTGTAATTTTGCTTTCTGCTTAACGATTTATCTTAAGTACTTTCTGTAGTATTTCATAGTCCTTTTAAATGTAATTTTTGATCCATAATATTCCATAAAACTAATGTTCCACAATAAATTATCTTCTTCTTGTGGAGTTAGTTATATAATTTTCAATTTTATAAGGGGTTTTTAAGTAAAATTAAAAAGAATAACTTGGTGCAAAAAAAAAAAAACCTATGCTATTTAAGATTGTAACTTCCGTATATGTTATAGAAGAAAGAATTTTGGGCTTGACATTATGTGACATCACAGAAAGATATTTGGTCTTTGTCCCTGGTTCTTGACACACGAGCTCCTAAAACCCTTGAGATGTCCTGAATGGTAAATGTGAAGGAAGCCTCTTGTGTTCTAATGAGGTGGTTGGAGGCCCTAGATCCCTTCAGGATGGGGGCTGCTCACCAAAAAGACCAAGCCAAAATTAGAGGATTGGTCACAATTGGAGAAGCCTCAGAAGAAATCAACCCTGTGGATACGGTGATCTTGAACTTCTAACCCCCGGAACCATGACAACATATATTTCTGTTGTTTAGGCTGCCCATCCTGTGATATTTCGTTACAGCCCTAGCAAACTAATATACCCACTGCCCCCATGAGCTCACCCCCTGACTTTTGGAGAGAGAAGAGGGGCTGGAGGTTGAGTTCAGTGACCAATGATGTAATCAATCATGCTTACGTAATGAAACCACTGTAAAGCCCCCTAAATGATGGGCTGCAGAGGAGAGCTTCTGGGTGGGTAAACACCCTTGAGTGAAGAGAGGGTGATGGATCCAGGCAGGGAGTAGGGGCTCTTTGTCCTCCCCCTATACCTTGCCCTATGCATCTCTCCTCTCATTTGGCTATTTCTGAGTGACATCCTTTATTTGAAACCAATACTACTAAGTAAAGTGCTTTCCTGAGTTTTGTGAGCAGTTCTAGCAAATTATGAAAACTGAAAGGGGAGATTCATAGGATGCCCTTGACTTTGTATCCAAGTTGGACTGAAGTGTGGGTAGCCTGGGGACTAGCTACTTGTAGCTGGCATCAGAAGGGAGGGCAATCTCGGGGGATGGAACCCTTAAGCCGGGGATGGCGGGGTCTGCACTACCTCTGGGTAGTGAGTGTCAGAATTGATCTGAAATGTAGGGTATGCATTTGCTCTTCCAGAGATAATTGGTTGGTGTGAGAAAAAAGTCTGCTCATTTGGGATCAGAAATGCTGTAAATAAAAAATAGTGCACATTGCAACAGATTTGGGTTTGAATCATGACTCTGTCACTTTCTAGCCATGTGACCTTTGTGGTCTTTGATACATTGGTTAATATCTGTCCTCCTCCTGAAAATAGGACTAATTTCTACCCTAAAAGGTGCTGGTGGTTGCTCTTTGAGGGTTAAAGGATGCAATGACATTTCAAGTCTCTTAGCACAGTGTGTCTGGAATGTCGGTAGGTACTGCACAAATGGTAAATATTTGTATTATAAAATAGCACCCCGAAAGTGGAAATACTGGGCAAGAGTTTACAGCCTTTTCTTGGGATCTTGATACCTATGGCCAACTTGCTTTCTAACATGCACACACTCATTTCAGATGAAAGCAAGTGCATTTTAAACACTGTGGCAGTTTGTAACGGTTCCTTAATTGCTGTAAATTGTATATGTTCCTTAACTAGTTGTATTTCCTCCTTGCTGCTTGCCTACTCATGTATCCTTTGAATGGAATTTAATTCAGTAAACACAAATAGTCGTCTAGCTTGTATCAGTGCCTTACTAGGTGATAGAAATGCAAGGATAATAGAATGTAGTACTTACCTGTTTGGAACTGTAAATCAACTGGGGGAGAAAAACACGTGGATCAGTACCCTCAGTGTGATACATGCAAATAACACATATGTACAGGCAAAGAGAGCAGAGAGTAATGAATTCCTTTGCTAATTTATCTCTCAACGCTTTAGCAATTTTTAAAAATTCATTTGCGAGTAGTTGACCAATTTAAATGTCAAACCAACCAGCCTTTCTGTTTTGTGACAATAACAAGTCAAAATCCAAGATTCTCTTCTTACTTTGTCTACTCTCTTTTCTTGCAAAAGCACATTCACATTTGTCTACCTAAATATATGAGAACATTCAGAACCCAAGAAGGTGGATTGACAAAGCTGAGACTCGGTAGAGACTGCATGTATTAAACAAGCAGGAAAACAACACTCAAGAGTCTACATTTTCATACACCATTGGTAGGGAAAAAGGATATTAACTGAAAAGAAGGGTGTGGAAATCAAGTGTGAGCCAGCCATATTGAAACTCTGGCTGGAACGGTGGGACGGAGGTCCCAGTTGAATTTTTCCTAAAAGGCTGCTTGGTAAACATTATCTGTAGATCTCTCCAACAATTGGGTTTACATTCAAAGAAGCAGATTGAGGCTCACACGGTGAGAAGAAAGTGTGGTGAGTTACACAGGTTGGATGGAAGGCCTTTGTGTCGTTTTTTGTGTGCATGGCTTGACTCTAAGCTCTGGTCCTGTTGTCTCTTAAAGAGGCCTTTCTCAAGGTGGCTCTTGAATATTTTTAGAAGTATTTTTCAAGGCTCCCTGCATCCAAGCATGGCACCCATATGCTGTGGGTCCTTCTCTCCCTCTGGCCCACGAGTGACTTATCTGAGAGATGAGTTTGAGAGGAGGTAGCAGCGTGCCCCTTGTCTTCTCCTCCTGTTCGCCTCTTGTAGAGTAGCCCCACAGCTTGATCTCTGTAGATGCTGTTAAAGTGGAAAGCTTCAGGTGAAAATTCCCTTGGATTGGAGATCCTCAATGTCATCTTTTGACAACATTTAGCATTTCTTGCGGTGACTTGGATTTCCAGATGACCCCATGTCGCATCTAATGCACATCTGATTTAATCCTCACAGGGCTTACTCTGCTTATTATTAAGGACTGACATTTGTATAATTCAGTTAGGGCCCATCATCTATTTAAGATTCAAGGGTAAGTGATGTTGGGGTTTTAGAGATGCCAAGACACCCCAGCCCCCTGCCTATATCTGGAATCAATTAACAGAGAGAGAAAGATACAGAGAGGGGTCAGGTGGAGATCCGTCTCTATGACAAAGTCTGAGCTTGACAATGTGGTGCTGATGGGTGACAGCAATGGCCTTGCTAATCCTAAACCCCAGAACCAAGCCAGGCCCCTGGAGCCCTTCCCTCAACCACAGGCAGGGTCTTGTTGCAACTTAACACGGGGAGAGTAGAGCAGAGCAGAGCACTGGGCATGGCCCCTGTGGTCAAGGAGGCTAGAGGGGAGAAGAAAAGGAGGCATGTTACTTTCTCTTCCCAAACTCACCTCTCTGATAAGTCACCTGTGGGCCAGAGGGAGGGAAGGACCCACAGTCTGTTGGTGCTATGTTCCGACGCAAGGTTTTTCAGCAGCAGCGCTATTGACGTTTTGGGTTGGATGGCTCTTCAATGGGAGGGACTGTCCCGCACACTGTAGGATGTTTGGCCGCATCCCTGACCTCTGTTCATTAGATGGCATAGCACTCCCCAAACCTCCCTCATGACGATCAACAGTATCTCCAAACATTGTCAATGTTCCCTGGGGTGGGGTGGGGGGGGGCAAAATTACCCCAGTGGAGTAATTCTGCTTCTTCAACATAAAGTCTCTCCAAAAAGTAAAGACTGGGAGTAGGGAATTGAAACTGCAAAAGAAACTGCAGGCAGCAACCTCCTCAGTCCCATCAGTCAGTATCCAGCAGGCTCCTCTGTTCTTTCCAAGCTCCTGGTTCATACGTCCCCTGGCCCTTGTCTCCAGCCTTCCTTCCTGTAAGTGCCTCTCCAGTGGGTTATTACGAGTGCAGCAACTACCTGGCCTTTTGCCCCTCCAGCGCCTGCATGCATGTCTGCACCCTCCCAGTGCCTGGCACAGTTTGCCATACCTGTGGCCTCTTTTGTATAGGTCAGAAAGGTAATGATTTTAGAGAAAGTTTCTCAGATATTGGAAGAAAAAATGGATGAGAGTATTTTCCCATATTAATCTTTAACTGTCACTGTAATTGCCTCAGATCACTTTGTGCATCGTCTGACCTGCCAATCACATGGATCTTACCCAGCACAGAAAAGCAGACACTCTGAAATAGTAGAAAAAATAGCAAGTGATCATCACATCCGTGGTGCTGGCTCCAAGCCCGGGACTCGCACAAAGTACCATTAAATGGTGATAATAGTCACATATATTGCTTTCTTCACATTTTGAGTCCTCTCAAAAAGTGTTTCATATTCATCATTTGTATGCATTTGTCTTGGATTCAGGCTACACTTTCCTAGTTTTATGATACAAGTAGCTAATTAGGACTAGTATGGGGGCAAAAGTAACTTATTTTGCAAAGCATGCTCCTTGAAATTGCCTCAATAATTGCATGAGCTATTTTAGGAATCAGAGCTAATGTATGATTAATTAGGGGACCCTTGTCCACATCAGTCAGGCAAGGAGCCTCCAAGGAGATGAAGTTATTGAATCAATGTATCTACTCTAAGTCAGAGAAATACGCATTCTTCTCGTGATTTCATGATTCTTAATTGGAATGAGTTAGAGACTAGATGTTGCTGAGTCAACCTTCAAGGTTCTTGGCATCTCCAACAGACATCTCTAACATTCCTCGAAAACATTTCAATACGTTCAATGTTGGGCAGTTCTAATTGTTAGAACGTTCTACTTTACATGGTGGCAGCATCTGCCTCTCTTTAACTTCATTCTTAAAGGAAGGGAGGGTCCTAGGGCCATATAATAGATTTCATTCTCCTGCCCACAGCAGTCATTGCAGAATATTCAGAATTCTATCATATTTGTCCCATATTATGGTCCCTGGTTCCTCCACCATCCTTATTTCCCTCTGTTAGGGGCTGAATGATGTCCCCCCAAAACTCTTATGTTGAAGCCTTAACCCCTGACCTCAGAAGGTGACTATATGTGGAGACAGGGCTTTTAAGGAGGTAATTAAGTAGGCCAGGTGCGGTGGTTCACGCCTGTAATCCCAGCACTTTGGGAGGCCAAAGCAGGGGTATCACAAGGTCAGGAGTTTGAGACCAGCCTGGCCAACATGATGAAACCCCGTCTCTACTAAAAATACAAAAAATTGGCCAGATGTGGTGGTGCACACCTGTAATCCCAGCTGCTCAGGAGGCTGAGGCAGGAGAAGCGCTTGAACCCAAGAGGCAGAGGTTGCAGTGAGCCAAGATCACACCGTTGCACTCCAGCCTGGGTGAAAGAGCAAGACTCCATCTTGGGGGGGGGAAAAAGAGGTAATTAAGTTAAAATGTGGCCTCTAGGATGGACCTTAATTAAATATGATGGATATCCTTATAAGAAGAGGAAATTAGGCCATACACAAAAAGGGGAATATAAACATACATCGAGAAGACACTTTCTACAAGCCAAGAAGAGAAGCCTCAGAACAAACCAACCCTGTGGATACTGCGAACTTGAACTTCTAACTTCCAGAACCATGAAAAAATATATTTCTGTTGTTTAAGCCACCAGGCTTATGGTATTTTGTTGCAGCAGCCCTAGCAAACTAATACTCTCACTGCCTCATGAGCTATAGCCTTGACTTTCCCCTCCTTATCATGAGGACTATTATTGCACCTGACTTGTGGGTTGATGGGGAATTCCATGAGATCATGCAGTGTGTGGCCTGGTATTGAGTGAAAGTGCTTCTTGTTAACATCATTCTCCTTATCACTCCTATCAGACTATCTGTGTTTAAGTGACTAATAAAAACATTAAATACAACAGAGTTAATACTAGCCTAATTTTGTGTTACTTCAGAATCTGTAAGGTTGACTTTGACCCATTCCTAAATACTTCTTCAGAACAGTCATGCTTATGGCTCACATCCCTGTTACCAAACCTTCCTTATGAAGCTCAGATTTGTTGCCTCTGACATTCTGGTTTACTGGCCTCATCCTTTAAAAGCATGAGAGAAACAATGAACAAATATGCAAATCATTTTGTTTTTAAATGCATAGAATTGGTCCAAATATGCTAGCATAAAAATAGTAGTGACTTGGGGTCATAGGTTTACTTTCTATGGGCTAAACATTTTTCTGATGGTAACAGGATCATTCCGTAATATTTTGTCACAATTTCTGTTTTGGGTTTTAGTAATCATTGAACAAGTTGCATGTGCTATATTGTTAATATTGTACTGTAGTTGCCCCAACATATGCAAATACTCTAAATCTACTGATTTGAAATCTGGAGTATTGTGAGTCGAGGGTCTTGCTCCCACCCCCTCCTCTCTTGCAGTTTGTGTTGCCTTGGCAACAGTCTTACCAGCACATCACATCAGGTGGCCTCTTACAGAGATAGCATCATGGGCTGGACAGCGTGCCAGGCTTGTCCTGGGGCATCCTTGATAGATGGTAGGGGCATTATTTCCTGCTTATCAAATCTTAGATGAGAACAGTTATGTTTTTACAGATAAGATTTGATTTTTATCAAACAGGGGAAAATGCTGTGACTGGCACTGTCTTCACACTCTCTCTTGGAAATATGTGATCCTGGGTCGGTTTAATTTAAAACATTCCAGTAATAACTTTCAGACGTTACAACTCAATTTTATTTTCAGAAGTCATCATGAAGGAAATATTTAAGAAGTCTCATTCCTCTAAGATTAAAAGCCAGCCACCCACCCCAACCTTCCAGAAAAAATATGCCTCCAGGACATTTCTGCAAATGAAGTGTCAAGTCCAAATCAAGTCAAATTTCCAATGTGGAATAATGGACTCTATTTTATAACCTCCTGTGCCCCGGAGGCTGTTTAGGGCCCATTCCACAGCTGGTACATATTAGGTATATAAGGAAAGAGACCTGAGCAGCTAAGGGGTTCTGCTCGGTGAAGCCCAAGCCACATTTCATAGGTTCTGGGCTTATTAATGGTGTGTCTAGTTGTCTTGAGAATGTTCAACTCCAGTCTGTTATGAATACTTAATAGCAAGGAGAATGTGATTTTTCTCTTTTCAGAGAGGTTTCTGTGACTCGGCGAATTCATTCTAGTGTGATAGGCAAACTGTCAAAATTAATGAATTCCGACTGAGGTTTGATTGTAGTGCGGTTGTAAATTAGCATTGATACCCCAGTGCATGTTGAATGTGCCACATTTTCACCATGGATCTGGCCTACAGGATGTCTTTGGAGGAAGTCGTTCTGAAAGTCGTGTTTTCTGGTTTGGTTTTTTTCCATTTTTGATCATAGTTTTAACTCTGGAAGAAGTATATGAAAGTAGGTCATTAAGATTTTCTAGAACACAACAAAAAAGAAACAGGAAATAAATGTTATAACGAAAGACATATTAGCAGTTTGTTTTGTTTTTGTGTGACTCTGACTTAAGGATCTCATTACTGAACCTCTATCTAAATGTTAAGTGATTATAAAGGAACATGATTCCATTTATAAGGCTGTAGAGTGAGCTCCAAGGACTTCACAGCATACCTAACCCAAGCACATCTTATTATGAGAATTTTAAATGATTATTCTGCAGCAGTGTTTAGCTCAATGGTGTTTTAAGGGGGGATGTGGACCTTTAAGGAGCTGGAAACAGAACTGTGTGTGACTGTCCTTTTTGTTCATGAGAGAGTGCAAGACTTTTTTCTCATTCTCCAAGGGGTCTGAGCCCAGACACAGTCACTGCTTAACTGACAGCCTAGCACCAAATCCCAGCTCTGTTCCTCACGACAGAGTTCACGTTTGTATGGTTTCTCATCTCTGATATAAAAATAGCAGTAAGAGCGGCCTGTGAGGTGTAGTTTGAGGATTAAAATAAGGTTTTGTATTTAGAGTACTTAGCATAATCCTAGCGCATAACGCATATTCTATAAAAGCCGATTATTCAATCATACCAAGAACAGAAGCAATAGCTACAGCTTTAAACTAAATATAAAGTTTGATAATGCACTTGGTGGTATTTTCTTGGTAGACATGGGGCTAGCAACCCATGTCAGTGGAGACTGAAATATTACCACGTGTGGACGAACCACAGCTAAGTGAGGGAGCACCCTTGGGCATCTTGGTGCTTTGCTGACCCACAATATGGAATCCTGGATAACTAATTTCCTTCTCTTCTCTTCTCTAGAGCTCTGACTTCTCACCTAGCGCAGTCTGTGAAAATAAACATCTATAGGATTAAATGTGACAATAATGGGTGAAAATGCTTGGGAAGGGCCTAAGGTGCTGTACAAATGGAAGGTGGCATTAAGAATCATTTATAGTGGGCTGGGCAGGCTGAGGCAGGTGGATCATCTGAGGTCAGGAGTTCGAGACCAGCCTGGCCAACGTGGTAAAACTCTGTCTCTACTAAAAATACAAAAAATTAGCTGGGTGTGGTGGTGGGTGCCTGTAATCCCAGCTACTAGGGAGGCTGAGGCAGGAGAATTGCTTAAACCCGGGAGGTGGAGGTTGCAGTGAGTCAAGATTGCACCACTGCACTCCAGCCTGGGCTACAAGAGCAAAACTTTGTCTCAAAAAAAAAAAAAAAATTCATTTATAATGAATGTTTAATTTTAAAACACTATCTGTCATTGAGATTTATTTATTGATATTTAATTGAATTTAGCCTAACAGTCTTGTATTCAAGAAGTATTAAATATTTGTTGAGACTCCTTGCTACATGCTAGAAACTGTTGTAGGTATTGGGGATACATCAGGGAATAAAATCAACCAAAATATCTACTTTTTAGGGACCAACATTTTAGGATAGGTTTAGAGGCAGACAGTCCAAGCAAGTATAACAAATAGGTAAATGATCTGGTGCACTAAAGACGCTGAAGGCCATGGGGAGAAAGTGCAGGCGTGGAACGGAGAGGGCGCTGCAGTAGTGGAGGTGCCACACCTTTACCAGGCAGGCAGAGCAAGCATCCCTGAGGGGGAGATGGCACAGCCAGGGCTGGAAAAGGTGAGGGAGTGAGCCCGGGAGTTTCTGTGAGTAGAACATCCCTGGTGGAGGGAGAGCAGGTACAGAGACCCAGAGGTGGGAGCCTGCAGGGGTGGTCTAGAGAGGAGGCCAGTGTGGCTGGGGTGGGATCCCCAGGGGAGGGTGGTAGGAGGTGACATCAGAGAAGGAACAAGGAACAGTGAGGATGTATCCTGTAGGAAGATAGGCTTTTACCTGGAGAATGGGGCCCTTGAAAGCTCAGAACAGAGGCCAGAGATGCCCTGAGCTGTCTTAACTGGATCACTCTCACTGATGGAGCTGATGGGTGAGTGTGTGTGTAGGGTGCCAGGGTAGAAGCAGAGAGACCCACTGGGCACTTGGGAGAGGTGATGGTGGATTGGACCAGGGAGGTGGCAGAGGAGATGGCACGAGACAGATGCGGGGTATATTTGGAGGGTACAGATAAGGGACTTCTTAATGCTGTGAATGTAAGATATGAGGAAAGCAGGGACCTCTACAGGCAGCCACATGCTTGGGTTGAGCAACTGTTAAGAACGATGCTCTTTACTTCTTTGATTAAAACTCTCATGTTGTAAGGATATTTTTGAGTGTACCTTATGTGACTCTTACTAATTTTTTTCTGAAGTACTAACAAATGTTCAGAAGAATCACATACATGAGGAGGAAGGCAAGAAAACTTCTTGAAGTTTTAAGAATACTGGATCCCAGAACAGGGGTGTAGCTGAGTGGACAAGGAAATGAGGACAATAATTTAACCGGGGTTCCAATCAACGGATTTTTTAAAGTCTTGGGTGTTTGAGACTCCTAAGTAAGCCTCTGTAGGCAGGATTTCCGCGTTGTATGTTTTCCATCATTGAGAGCCTGTGGAGTGTCATTAGTCTCCAGCTGACTGATGTAGGTGAGAATGTCTTACTTTGTTTTTCATTGTTGATAACAGAATACCTGACACTGGTATTATAGAGAAATGATATATTTGTTTCCTACAGTTATGGAGGCTAAGAAGTCCAAGATGGAAGGGCCACATTTGGGGACTCAGAGAAAAAGGAACTGGGTATGCCAGCTCAGATCTCTCCTCCTCTTCTTACACAGTCACCACTCCCACTTCCATGACAACCCACCCACTAATCAATTAACCCATTACTCTGTCAATCCATTCATGGATTGATCTATTCATGAGGGCAGAGCCTGCATGACCCAGTAACCTTTCAGTACTGCCATATTGGGGATTCAATTTCAACATGAGTTTGAGTTGGGGGCAAATATTCAAACCACAGCAGAGAACCGACAATTTGTACCGCGTCCACTTGAAAGGCACTGTTCTGCCTAGGGTTGGTTTGGGCTCCTTCTGATCATGATTGGAATCAGACGAACTCTCTAGAAACACATTCACTTACAGACTTTGCTTTCTCTGAGTATTTTATTTTCCTGTTAAAAGTGTCTCTTCTAGTGTTCAGACCCATATTTTTAAGTTATCTTTTTACACCGAAATTCTTAATCTTCCAAGTTTAGATATGGATTTACCTTGATTTTATGGACTATGAATGCCCTCTTCTCTTCTTCAGTTTTATCTATATAATGATACTACCATTTGGGGTTAGATCAATATTTATGATTTACATTATTATGACTATGTAAATATTAGCTACAGCTGAGCCGCATAGTATATTATGAACACTTTTTCTTTCTATTATAGCTTTGCGTTTTCCCTACGATTAATAATCACTTGCTTCTTTGTTTACTTAGTTTTCACTGCATGTGTTACTAATTCATTCCCCAAATTCTCCAACAGGACTAAATACTCCTCTTAATACATTCAGATGCATTAGCGTGTTTGATTGTTTATTTTTTCCTGGAAACATCTCTCCCGGAGCCTTCTTTCTGCTTTAATCTGGACTGATGTCTGCTGTATGTTTGTTGTTTTGTTATCTTTCACAGTCATTCTGGAAATTCTTTCTGTTTCTCACTTACGGTGTGCCCTCTGTTTTCTGAATATCATATGTTCTTTCTTAGTTTACAACCTTTTAATTCATTTTTAATTGCTTTTTGAAGAAGGGTACATGAGAGGTCAAAATTTTGACTTTGCATTATCTAAAGTTGTCCTCGTTTACTTGTTTGATACTTTGAGTATGAAATTCTAGGTCAGTCATGCCTTGCTTTATAAATGGCTGCACTGAGGTCCAGAAAAGGCAGGCCCTTGGTCTCCACACTCCTAGGTCAGAACCTGACAGCAGGTTCCAACTACAGAGAACCCCAGCAATGATGGCACCTTTTCTTACAAAGAAATGCTTTTTCCACCTCCACAGAGGTCTGCCTCCAGTTAACATTTAAGTGTTGATTGCATTGTCCATGCAATCAGTGCTGTGTGAGCACATGGTGTACAAGGATGGCAATGCCCCCTTTGCTGCATTCAAGGTACAAATGTTTTATCAATGAATAAAGTCACATACACAAACAGTCTTTTGATATGCAAGGGCAAAAATACAAAAATGGATCAGGTGGTATGAGTACAGGGGATGGTAAAGTCGGGTGAGTTTCATTCATGCAGTATTCCCCAATGTCCTCTGGGAAGATAGAGGAGAACCTCTTACTTGGAGCCCAGACAGGTTTTTTTTCCATCACTGTTTTGGAGACAGTAGGCATTGCTGATAAGAAAAGGCAATTGGACATCTACACTTTGTCACTGCTCCCTCATCCTGCCATAGAAGCTTCATTAAAATGGAAATAAAGGAATTTACACGCACTCTAAGAACAAAGGGGAAGAGAGGTGAGATGCTGGCAGTCATGAGATGCCAATGACATTGGATTTAACATTGTGGAGAAAGCCAAAAGAATTCATACTAGAGGAAGCCAGTGAGCCAGTCTCTCATTTAGAACAAGCCCTGGAAAGGCTGGCAAATTCGAGAGACCAGATTAGATTGGAGTCAATCCTCAAAGAGTCTTTCCATTTTTTTTTTTTTAAATGATCATCACTCATGACTTAGGGTGTATTTGCATTTATGAGAATGGTCATTTATTTTGTTTCTGAAACTTAAACCTGTGTATTACATGAAGAAAGAAATTACTTAAAACATTAGATTTTTGCAAGTCCTTAGGCCAGAGCAAAATGAAAAATGAAGCACTTCTGAACATAGTGAAGTTCTAGCAAAAGAAAATAATGCTCAACCGTATATTAGTCAATGAGACTAAGAAGAATTTATGTCTTTTTAGAATTTCACTTCAGTGCTTTCACTTAATGCTGGAGTGAAAGGTTTAATTACTGAACTTGGATTTTACATGTTTATGCTGAGGTATCACTGCAGTCTCTGGTTATAATTCATTTTCTTCTTTAATCGTAGGAGAAATGATTCAGTTGGCTTTGGTTATCGTCCTCCTCCCCTTCCCTTTATAATCTTATTTTATTGTTGCTTCACTGCTTTGTTTGTTGCTATTTCACATTGCCATGTTTTTGCACATTCAATTTTGTTATTTTTTCCTCTCTCTTCAACTCTTTGCCTCTTAATCTGCAGAAAGCAATTCTGTTAACATTATTGTGATGTTATCTTTATTTCTCACTCTGTTATTTCTGCTGATTTTCTTCATTTGTAATTCTTTACATAACTCTGCACTCTTTCTTCATTAATTGGTTCTATTCTTGTTCCCCAATTTTTATGCTTCCGAATCCTAAGGAGCGATTTACATCATTTTGGTTTCTTCATGTGCTTTACTGCCTGTGATCATAATGCTCACTGTGTCTTCTGCTTCTTCCAAATCACTAGCCACTTTCATGCGTTTTGAAACCTTTGAGCTTAAAATGTAAATGCTGGAACGTAGCAAACCACATACATATTATTCATTACAGAGTCTGTATTCCTCTCTGAAAATGTACGCTTAACCCTTAGCAATGTTAATGAGAGTGACTTTCATCCATCCAAAGGGATGGAGAGACTTTTATCTCTAAAACGAATTCCCTATACACGTATATGGAAATAATTCTCTAGAAGGGAATTGCAAACAATACTCAGATATTTTCTGGGTAAAATACTAATTTATTTTTACTTTTGTTCTCCAGAGCTTTGTAAAACCCATTGCAAAAATCAGGCTTTTTCCTTCTTGTTGCAAAATAAGTACAAATATTGGATAAAAAGAACATTCTTACACAAAGTAGCTAAAATCTCAGAAGTGTGTTCTTATAGCACCTCAGAAATTCTTTTTGTCAGCCACTCATCCTTGTGGTCCCTTGATATCTATATAATGGAATTTAGATTATAATAGATGATGTATATACAATGCAGATCAAGTGTTACTTCTTAAAAGGAATCTCTTTAGTTATATATAGTATGAAAACCATAATATTTTTCTTTTAAACATTTATGCATTCAATAAAAAATCTGAGGGCTTCTCTTATGTATTAGCCAGCACACCAGCTGTCTCTAAGAATAAGATTGCATCATCTCGTATGAAGTGTGCTGCCCCTCTTCTAGATTGCGTTGTAGTGGAGTGCACATGCAAAATAGCTACGAAAACAGCGATGACAATGTGATGCAAGAAGCTGAAAGGTAGGACGTTGTGTCTAGTATGAAAGGTAGAAGACCAGGAATAAATTCTAAGGAATCGGTGTTTAACTGACATTCAAAGAATGAATAGGAGCTAGTTGGATAAAGAAGGTGAAGTGTTCCAGCAATGAGCCTAGTACCAGTGCAGGCCCTGAGTTGGAAAGGGGACTGGGGACCTAGGACACTTGAGGAGACCAGCGTGGCCAGACGCTGGTGTATGACAAGTGTGAGATGACATTGAATTTTTTCTACTCACAGTTTATTAACCTCCAGTATGCTTGAATGCAACTTAAATCTCAACAAAAAGCACTGATATGTTACCCTAACGGTAATTAGCACTTAAAAAAAAAAAAAAAAAAAAAAAAAAAACAGACCCAGCTTTCAGTTCTCCTTTTGGATTTTATGTTTTTCACTTTAATTCCAGCAGATTTGCTTCATGTCCTTTGAAGCTCTTTTATTAGGTACATACACATTTAGGATTGTTATGTCATCTTGATGAATTGACCACTTTATCATTCAGGAATAACCATCTGTCCCCAGTAATATTTCTTATCCTGAAATCTACTTTGATATTAATATAATCACTCCAACTTTCTTTAGAGTAGTGTTAGCTTATATTTTTTCTATTGTTTTTTCACTTTTAGTCTAGCAGTTTCTTTATATCTATAATAGAACTTCTCCTGGATAGCGTATAGTTAGATCTTGATTTTTTATTTAATCTGACAATATTTTACTTTTAATTAGAGTGTTTAGGCAATTTATATTTAATGTGATTGTCAATTTGGTTTAATTTAAATCTATCATCTTGCTAATTGCTCCTTTTTTCTATCCTCTGTTCCTTTATTTTTCTCTTTCTTGCCTTCTTTTGGATTAGTGGAGTATTTTTTAAATGGTCAATTTTATCTGCATTAAAGGATTAACATATAAGTTTTGTTTTTATTTTGCTTTGTAAGTGGTTGCTTTTAGAGTTTACAATGTCCATCTTCAAAGTAACATGGCTTACTTTAAAATAATATTATATCACTTACTTTATAGTAGAAGGACCTTACAACAGTACATTTTTATTTCCTCCTTCCTCCTGCCTTTGTGCTAGTATTGTTATTCATTTTTGTCTATATGTTACAAACCGCACAATGCATTATTATTGCTTTAACAGTAGTGTATCTTTTGATGATTTTTTAAAGTGAGAAAATATGATTTTATTTTCACCCACATGCTTAACATTTTTCTCACTCTTCGTTTCTTTATGAAGTCACAAATTTCCATCTGATATTATTTCTTTTCTTCCTGAAAGATTTTAACATTTTTTGTATTGCTAGTCTTCTGACAATGAATTCTCAGCTTTGGAATGTCTAGAAAGTTATTTTGTCTTTATGAAGTGTTTTTCTGCATATAGAGCTTTAGGTTGACAGTTTTTCTTTCTTTTTTTAAAAAAATATGCTTCACATTTCTCTCTCCTTGTCTTCTAGTTCGCATTGTTTCTGATGAGAAGTCTGCTGTCATTCTTTTTATTTCTCTAAATGTTACATGTATTTATTTTTTAATCTGGTTGTCTTTAAGTTTTTTTCTTTATGCTGAATTTGAACAATTTAATCGTGTCATGTTGTGGTTTTCTACGTGCTTCTGTTTGGTGTTTGTTGAATTTGATGAATAGTTGAGTTTCTAGTATTCATTAAAGTTTGAAACTTCTGTATATTAATTGTTCGATTTTTTCTCTGTATCTCATTTTCCTCCTAGAACTCCAACTATATGTATATTAGGCCAAATGATATTGGCCCACATCTCACCAGTTTTGTATTTATTGTTTTTAAGCCTTTTTACAATTTGTTTTTCTACTTGGGTAGTTTTAATTGCTCTGTTTTCTGGTTCATTGACAGTTTCTTCTGAAGGGTGTAATCTGCCATTAATCCTGTTTGTCTAATTTTCATTTCATATTTTACATTTTGAATTTCTAGAAGTTCCATTTGACTTTTATTTGCAGCTTGGCTCTTTGTATTTTCTCCATTTCTCTCATCAGTGAGCTCTTCCTTTTTCCTACTGTCTTGTATGTATTGACAGAATATTTATAAAAGTGATGTTAATATCCATGCCTGCAGATTCTATCATCTTTCATTTCTGTGTCTTTCTATGCAATAGTTTACTCCTAATAATACACCATATTTCCCTTACTGTGCCCAATTTTTATTGAATGACAGACATCGTAAATTTTATATCATTGATTGTTTTCTATTAATTATCATCAAAGTTTTGTTGTGCAGTTAAATTACTTAGACTCAGTTTGTTCCCTTCTAGGATCACTTTTAAATTTTGTTATGATTAATTTGGCCCTTGTGTCTGTGTGATGCACTTCTGAGTACTCGATCTGATGTTCCATTTATTAGAAGTTGTTTCTTCTTTTCCTGGTTGAAACATGAACTATTTTCTCCCCTGTGTGAGCTTCACAGATTTTCACCCGCTTCTTTCTGGTGTTCCTTATCCAACCTTGGTAGTTTTCTTACACACATGCAAATATCAACACACAGTTAAGGGCTCATCAATGGGAAGCTTCTTCGGCTCTCTGGAGCTCCCTCTCTATATAACTTCCTTCTTTCCACTTTGTAAATTCTAGCAGCCTTAGTCCCCGCAAGTGTCACACTTGGTCCCCCTAACCCCACAATATAACCAAGTTTTATTTACATTTCCTCCTTTTGGAATTATCTTAGAAACTCAGGAAGTAAGCTGGGGCACTCATAAGGTCCACTTTATTTGTTTCCTTCTTTCATGTTTTGTTGTTGTTATTGTTGTTCTGTACTGCCTGAGAGTTTAGTTAAGACATGGGGTAAATCCAGTTCTTGTATCTGTTTTTGTTTGTTCATTGTTTTATGATGGATAGAGACAGAATTTCATATTTCTAAGTGATGACAGTTGCAACATCATTTCAGGGCTTGGGAGTAGATAGAATAATTGAAATATATTAAAGTTAAAGGCAAAATTGCTATAACATATAAGCACATTTTTATAACCTGACTTGGAATCACTTCGTAGAAGCCTGGAATGCTTTCCAAGTCATTATGAGCCCATCATTTAACTGATTTGTGATTGCCTGATCCAGATGACACTGAATTTCTAAGCATTTATCCAAATAAAAAACCATTTTGGAGCCTCAGAATCAGCTAAATGTTATGCTTTCTAGATATGTTTACCTGAGGCTAAGTTATATTCCCTTTCATTTTGGAAGACCTTTACATAACCAGTTCATTTTAGTAAGCATACCCACTCACATATTCGTATGCAATCAATAAAGGTAATTTGAACCCAAATGGCATTTCCATTCAAAATGAATGTACCCAGTTTGCAAATTCGATAGCCTGTTTTAGTTCTCATGTTTTCTGACCTCTCTGAAGCAATTGACAGTGTTAAAAACTGTTGGTTAACATCCCAAAATGTCTTTTTGTTTCTAAGACATTACTCTCTAGGATTTGAGCTACTGATCTCCTAATTTCCTATTTATCTCCTTCATGATTCTTTTCCAGTGTCTTTAAACTCTTTAAATTTTTAATTGAAATGTTAAATACACACAAATCACTGTGTACACATGCAGGGTGCCCAGCACCCAGATCAAGAAAAAGAACATAGCCTGCACCTTGTACACCACCTCATGCCCCTTTCCATTCTCTACACCTGATCCCACCCCCATGGGCAACCTTTATTCTCACTCTCAACATCATAGATTAGTTTTTCCTATTTTGATGTTTGATATAAATGGAACAATACAATCCCTTTGGTGTCTTTTTGCTTTTCTTCACCATTATAGCTGTGTGATTTATAATATTTTATGTGCAGATTATTCATTGTTATTGGTATGTAGGGATTCAACGTGCCAGTATATCACAATATATCAATTTTATTATTGATTGGTATTTGGGAACTTTTCAGTTTGTGACTCTTACAACTAGTTGCTGCTGTAGATATTCCAGCATGGATTTTTTGGTGAACATATGCATGTGCTTTTGTCGTATAAATGCTTAGGAGTGAAATTATTGAGTCACAGTGCACAAATGTGTTCGCTTTATTAGAGGCTGATAATTTTCCACAATAACTTTACGGATTTACATTCCTACCTGCATTGTTTGAGGGTCTTCTTGCTCCACAGTCTTAAGACTCTGAATATATTCTGTCTTTTCCATTGTAGTTATTCTGGTGGATGTGTAGTAGTACCCAATTGTACTTTTAATTTGCTTTTTCTTGATGACCAATAGCAGTGAAGCACTTTTTAATGTGCTTATTTGGCCATTTATATATTGGCCTTTGTGAAGTGACTGTTCACAGCTTTTGTGCGTGTGTGTGTTTTGTTTTGTTTTTGTTTTGTTTTGTTTCCTTTTTTGGAGACAAGGTCTCACTATGTTGCTCAGGCTGGAGTGCAGTGGTGCGATCTCAGCTCACTGCAACTTCTGATTCCCAGGCTCAAGCAATACTCCCACCCCTGCCTCCTGAATAGCTGGGACTGCAGGAGCATGCCACCATGCCCAGCTAATTTTTGGTAGAGAGAGGTCTTGCTATGTTGCCCAGGCTGGACTTGAATTCCTGGGCTCAAGCGATCCATCCACCTCGGCCTCCAAAAGTGCTGGGATTACAGGCATGAGCTACTGCACCGGCACTTTTGTCCGTTTTTGTTGGACTATCTTTTTATATTAGTGTGTAGGAGTTCATTATGTATTTTGGGTACAAATCTTTAGTCAAATATTATTTTCCTACCTTATAAAGCACTACCTATCCCTGAGGATTTACTTCTGGTTTTTGTCTCTTCTTGTTCTTTACACCTGATATGGTTTGGCTGTGTTCCCACCCAAATCTCGTCTTGAATTCCCACATGTTTTGGGAGGGACCCAGTGAGAGGTAATTGAATCATGGGGGTAGGTCATTCCTGTGCTGTTCTCATGATAGTGAGTGTCACGAGATCTGACGGTTATTATAAGGGGAAGTTTTCCTGCACAAGTTCTCTCTCTTTGCCTGCTGCCAACCACGTAAGACGTGACTTGCTCCTCCTTGCCTTCTACCAGGATTGTGAGGCTTTCCCAGCCATGTGGAACTATAAGTTCAATTAAATCCCATTCTCTTGTAAATTGCCCAGTCTTGGGTATGCCTTTATTAGCAGTGTGAAAACAAACTAATACAACACTTTCTTGGAATATCTCACCCAGTGATAGACTTCCATTTCCCTGGCTGCCAAATCTGCCTCTAGGGTCTTGGACTGCTATTTCCAATTTGCTATTGGGTGGCCCAAGGGCAGTGCCCTCTTTACCTTAGTGAAACTGACATGTCGTTTCCTGTACCAACCAGCTCTGTCTTGTAGGCTCTCTTTGTAATAGTGTAACTGTGCAACTGGGCATGCAAGCAATTACATGTGCCTCGTATTGACTTTTTTATTTTCTTCACTCTTATTGCTCCCACATCCCTGCCCACCAATGCTGGTAGGATCATATCAGACATATCTATAATTAGGCCTTTTTTCTCCCTTCACACCACCAATGCCCAGCTGGCCTAGACCTCCAGCAGAGCAGTCTAGCCAGACTTTCTGCCTGCAGTCTTCTCTCCCTGTCTACTCAGAGTTTACTTTCTCCAACTTCAGTCTGGGAAATTGATTGTTCTTTGTCAAAACTTTCAATGACTCCCTACTTTTAAAAATAGCTTATTAAAATATAATGTATATACCATAAAAAGAATCCACTTAAAGCATACTGTTTAATGGTTTTTAGTATATTCACAGATATGGTGCCTTCACCACAGTCAATTTTAGCAGATTTTCATCACTTCAAAAGAAACCCTGTACCCTTTAGCTATCACCCTCCTATCCTGTCCCATTACCCCAGTCCTAACCATAGGTAAGCCACTGATTGACTTTATGTCTCTACAGAACGCCCTCTTCTGGACATTTCATATGAATGGAATCATATGTATGTGGCCTTTTGTTGCTGTAATCTAGGGTCATCCCCATTGTAGCTTGTGCCAGTGCTTCACTCCATTTTATTGCTGAGTGATATCCCATTGTATGGGTAAGCCACATTTTGCTTACCTATTCTTCAGGGGATAGACACATAGGCTGTTTCCACCATTGGCTATTATACATAATGCTGCTTTAAACATTTGCACACAGTTTTGTGTGGACATATGTTTTCATTTCTCTTGGGTATGTGCCTAATTGTCCTTATTGTCTGCAGGGCTAAGCTCATGCTTTTTAGCTTGGGACCCGACACTCTTTACAATCTTGACTTTATAATCAGCACCTGGAAGGTAACCTCTTGCAGGTCAGTGCCCTTCCACACTTTGGTTATTAGTGTGTCTGCTGGTCTTGGCACAGTGCCAGGTACATGATAGGTGCTGAAGAGTGTTTCCAAGATAAATGAATCTGAGGAACCTGTAGCTCCCTCTTCAAATCATGCAACACTTTTAACTGTGCATTGAATTTCCTGCTTCCCAGCACCTTTTTATTTCTCTCCTGACTGGGACAACTCAATGTCCTAATATTTTTTAAGACTTCTGCCTAGAATGTACTTTTCTTTCCTCCTCTGGAAAGTTGTTTCCATTTTTCCTAGGTCAGGTTAGTTTCTCTATCACTTATGCTCCTGTTGCATTTTGTGAATGTTTCTGTCACAACGTTCAGCAAATAGAATTATAATTGACCTCCTTACGTGAACTATAGTACCTTTCAGACTAAAATTTCCTGGACAGTAGTACCAGGACTTGTTCTATCTTGCATTACTGGGCGCTTCCACAAGACCTGGTACCTAGTAGGTGCTCAATAAATATTATTACATCAGTGAATGCTTGTGTCATTGTCTACTGCAAATTCCTCCCACATCTCCTCTTTTCACCCTGCCCTGTGTGAATCTTAAGAAAAGCTAAAATATTGACTTATTTTCTTTTTGGTGTAACATTCTTCTCTATGTTTGTCACTGGAGCCTTGGTTATGCCATCTGTTACAGCGATGTAAAATATTGAGAAGTCTGCAACTGAAGAAACAGTTCTCCAAGGTCCCTCCCCTTAGCTCCGTTAGTGTTGATACCCCAGGATTTTCAACCCTGAATTTCACAAGATTGTGCTGAATGTTTCATTTAGCTTTCTGTTCTGAACCCACGATTATTTTTTAGGAACTTTCACACACACACACACACACACACACACACACACAAATTCACATTAAGGTTGCCTCTGCCCTTACTGGAGGAAGCAAATGTTACTGTATTAAAGAGCAGGAGGCACTCTATAAAAAGAAGTGCTATTATTTAGGCAGATGGATGGTCCCTTAGATGGAAGAAACAAAAGCTGTTGGAATATAGTTTGGGTTTTCTTTTGCCTGTGGCCATATGATGTGTCTCTTAGAGAATGAGTTTATGTTACATTATTAAACCCAGTGGCATGAAGGAGAAAGACTAATGTAAGATTCTTTAAAAATATAAGGAGAAGTGACAGTAATCCCCTGTAGGTCGCTTATCTCTTTAACTACAAAGATTAAACATTTATTTATCATTTTTTTCCTGCAGTCATTTAAATAACTTCACAGGCTGGCTTGTGGAATGTGATTTTCAATAAGAAACTATACATTTAATTAAGCAATGTTTCTTGTATACATTTACATTTTTAAAGTCTTGCTATTCTTAACAAGACTGCTTTTAGGATACAAGAGGATAAATTCAAATATGACCAAATTTTGCTTAGTTCAAATTACCCACAGTCGGGTTGATAGAAGAATAATGTAGGGAAAAAAAATAAAAGAATCCTGGTGGAATTAATTAGCCTTGAAGAGTGACAGTTACCTCATTCCTAACAATATGTTTGGGGTAATGTCAGTTTCTTAGAAAGCTCAAATGTAAAATTACAGTGCTACTATCAGCATTTTTATTTGAGTTGAAAACTGCCATGTTGAACTATTAACTATGCTTCTGATCTGAGCCGATTTCTTAGTTAGCAATAATTTTCATATTCTGACTTATGAAGCATTGCTAAAGACTTTAGTTATGGTTGGGAGAGAAAACTATAAAACACTTATGACTTGATGAACACCCCTGCCTCTCTTCTCTGTGGGTAAGATCTATCACTTGTACAAAATGTATTTTTCTCTGCCACCTTTTGACGAATGGTGTTCACTGTGTTTCCCAGCTTAGCCATAGCCCCCACTGGCCCTGGAGGGCAAACTCTTGGTTTCTGCCAGCGATGGAGACCAAGAGAAAAAAGATGGATGATTCAAGTAAGATACCTGGAGGATGCTAAATCTCATGGACACAGCTTCCCCTGGATCTGACTTTCCAGAATACAGGCAGGCATATAATGAAACTAGTGTAGTGATGTGAAGAGGCCTCACCTATTCTTGTATGAGTGTGAAGAGTGAAACTTTCGCGAATTGTTGTCTTGGTTCATTTTCTGCTACTATAACAGAATACACAAACTGAGTAAATTATAAACAACAGAAGTTTATTTGGCTCATGGCTCTGGAGGCTGAGAAGTCCAAGGCCATCAGGTGAGGGTCATCCTGGGTGGAAGGATGGAAGACAGAAGCAAGTGCTCAGGATAGAAAGAAAATGGGGGCAGAATGTATTATTGTATAGGAGCTGACTCCTGTGATCATGACATTAATCCATTTATGAGGGCTCTGCCTCTTATGAGTCACCTTTTTGAGGTCCCACCTCCCAATACCATTACCCCGGCAGTTAAATTTCAACATGAGTTTTGGCAGGAACATTCAAATCGTGGTATTCTGCCCTGGCCTCCCGAAACTTCTAACATACAAAATGCATTCATTTCATCCTGGTACCCCAAAAGTCTTAACTAATTCCAGCATCAATTTGAAAGTCCAAAGTCTCACCTAAATCAGATATGAATGAGACTTAGGCATGATTCATCTAGAGGCAAATTCCCTCCAGCCTTGAGCTATGAATCAAAGCAAGCTATCTAATTCCAAAACTCAATGGTGAGATAGGCACAGGATGAACGTTCCCATTCCAAAAAGGAGAAAGAGGCAGGAAGAGGTGACAGGCTCCAAGGAAATCTAAAACCCAACAGAAAAAACAACCTTAAGTTTAAAGCTGGATAATAATCCCCTTTAATTCCATGTCCCTCACCCGGGGCACACTGGGATGGGGGATTGGGTCCCCAGGGCCTCAGGAAAAGCTGCTTTGATGGCTTTGTTGGGCTCTTGGGCTCAGTTCACCCAGAAGCTCTCATGGGTTGGAGTCTTGTGCCTTCAGCTCTCCCAGGCTGATGTTATGTGTTGGTAGCTCTACAATTCTGGGGTCTCAGGGCCAGCCCCACTTCCGTGACTCCACTAGGCATTACTCTAGTGGACAGTCTCTGCAGCAGCTCTGGCCCATTAGTTCTTCTCAGCACCGCCCTAATGGGGACTGTTTGTGCCAGCTCCCCCTCTAAAACAAGTCTCTGCCCAGGGCCCCAGGCTTTCTGGGAGGTCTTTGAAGTTTAAGTGGAGGAACCCATGCCCCACAGCTTTTGCATTCTGTGCACCTGCAGAATTAACACAACATGGATGCCACCAAAGTTTACGACTAGTATCTTCCAGAGCAGCAGGTTAAACCAGGCCTGGGACCACCTGAGTCATGGCTGGGGCGGCTGAGGAATACTTTGTCACAATGCAGGGGACAGGTCCCGACACAGCTCGGGTAGCAAGCCATGGAGAGTGCCCAGGCTTAGTTATTAGATCATCTAGTTATTAGATTAATGTCTCTTCTGCCTCCCCCTACTTCTTCCTTTATTGGGACAATCTAAAGTTGGTGCTTAGTGTTTAAATGACTGGTTACATGACCATTTAGTTGCTTAACAAGACGTAGTGCTAAAATGCATGAGCTCATTTCACGATACCAATTCTTGACCACCACATGCCATTCTCATAACTTTCCAACAGTTCTTCCTAATGAAGTTCTTTCTAGGCTATAGTAGCCCAGGAATCTCATTCCACTTGCCCCACCTCATCCCCACACCAACATACTTATTGATATATTTACTAAACTTAAAGAATGAAGTTGTGCCATGTGTACTGTAAGGTATATTTGTGCAAGGAGAGACAGCAATCCCTCCCATCTCTCTTTAATAAGGTTAGGGGTTAACCTTCTTGGTTTTACTAAATAGAAGTCTACATTCCATATAGGCACACGAGAGCAAGTTTTCCTAATGTAACTATGACTCAGCACACATCTCAAGGCCCTGCAGGATTCTGTGTCATTGACCACTGTGTTTATACTGATAAACTTTTCTATAATTGAAACCTTTGGCCCTGGTGATATTTCCATCCTATATGACACCAGTGAAAAGGAAGAGTTTTCATTGGTGCCATATATGGCCTATAACAGCCAGAGTGACCCTCAGATCTCATCCCAGTGGTGGACCTCTTAGGTAGATATCATTGGCCAACATCCCCAGGGAGGTGTTGGTCTTCGAGTGTGATATCATCCACGTTGTTATTTCTAGCATTGTTGAACAAGACACTTCTTGAGATGCACAGATTGACAATAGCTTTTGATGCTTACCCTCATCAAGGAGAAAGAGGGTCTTTTCAGGGGCCCCTCTACTTTGGGGACATCTATACTCTGTGGCTCTCACAGGGGAGCAGAATTCACATCAGTATGTAGGCCTTCCTGTTCATAATGGAAGGGGGCCACAATTTGTAAGCATCTCTCTATATCAGGACCTCTGCTAAAGGCTTTCGTCTGTACTCCCCACCTTCTCTCTTTCTCTCTTTCTCTCTGTCTCAACTTCTAACAGTCAGTTCCTAAACTAACTCCAATCTACTTAAAAGAGATGTAATTTTGTGAAATAGAAATTCCAAAAATACTTCAAAAGGTTACATTATGTTATCAACAGAAGTTTGATATACTACGTGAATTATGAGATGGAAAATGAAAAAATGGGGACAGTGAATGCACCAACTAACAATTACGAATCACACACAGCTTGCTAGGCATTAGGTTTAGGCCTGTGAGCTCACTGAATATGTGAAGTTTAAAAATCAAAATGTTTATATAATAGATAAATGTTAGATTTTTACATGAGTATGTTTTCATAAAACAAACTACATATTGTCACTGTCCAGATTCAATGGGTTCCCAAAAACATAACAGCCTGAAAGTCTTAGTTGTGTCATTGCCTTATTCAATGTAATAATTATTGCTTGTAAAAATGTTTTAATCCAGTGATAATCTAGATGTAGTACTTTCTTCCATCTTGGTGTATTTTATTTATTGCTCGTGCTATATTGGGGAGCTCATATGGGATGTTAGTTGGCACTTTCTGATCATTTTATTTAAAATAGAAAAACATCTCAGAAAGACATGGTTGTAGAGGGTAACTAGCAGAGCCTCAGTTGTTGTCTCATGTTGAGTTATCTGAAGGGAGATGCTCAGAGGAAGAGTTGCACGCAGAAGGCCTCCTGGGAGTGTGTTCTCAAGAGACACATCAGCAAGGATGTGAGGAAGGCAGAATGAGTGGAGGGAGAAGCTTCTCTGCAAAGTTCTGGCAATAGCCGTCTCAGGTGGGATGCACCTTCAGCATTGTTGCAACTTAACATGAGGGGGCCAGGCCTGTGGAGCCACCTTTGACCAGTCATTCCCTGCAGGCCTCAGACAAGGCAGTTCCCTGTAAGTGGGGCTGGTTCCCAGTGTGGGACTCAACAGAGGACCTGCTGTGGGGCAGGGTACATTGGCCCTAAAGGGGAAATATGGAGAGAGCCCCACAGTGTCCACTTCAAGTGGCAGCAGGAAAGGACGTGCTGTGAGTAGAGTCAACCACATCTATCCAGCCTTGTGCCAATGCTTGGATGCTGTGCTTCCTAACAGCAGGGTGGGGACTACCTGCTACCCTCACATTTAGTGAGCAGGCTAAATCTTATTATAGGGTGAGTCCAATCACCTTTGTAAATAGTGTTAATTTCTTCATCTCTTTCTTACCAAATCATGTCAATTAACTACAGGCAAAGTGAGGGGCACATGTATCTTATCTCACAGACTTAGTAGCAACCCCAGCACATAGCAGGAGCCTGTAACCCCTCAGCCCCACACCGTGGAGAAAGACTAAGTCTGGAAGCACAGGCCACAGACCCACTCTGTAGAGAGCTGCCTCTAATCCCCACCCAAATGAGGGGGACTGTTATGCCACATTTGGTTCTAAGATGAGGAAACATAAATCACAGAAGCCTTCATCAGAAAGACTGAATCTAGTTCTGCCACCTTCTAGCCCTGCGTTCTTGCTCAAGTGACTGTATCCTGTGTCCTTGGTCAAGTGACAGCCCTGTGAATCTGCATGTCATTGTCTGCAAAGTGGAGCCTTTGTTTACCTAGCAGAGCTGTTGTTCATCTCGAGTGTTATAAGATTGTCTGGTATGGAGTACTATGAAGCATCCAATAAATGTTATTCCCACCTCTGACCAGTGAAGTTCCTTTGAAATATCTGGGGCTTCTCTTCTTTCTTACAAATACGTAACTAGTTATATACCTGCTTTAGAAAGTCACAGAGAAGCTCAGATGGGTGACAAGTAGGCCTTCATTATATTTATAAATCTTTTGTTTAACTTGTAAATTCTGGAAGTAATGTTTTTATTTGTTCACATAACCAACACTCCAGAAAACCCTTGTTATTGGCCCTTACATGAATTAAAAAGCTAAATGTGTATGAACACTTTTGTTGTTATTTACTTGTAGAAGTGGAAAGAGAAACAATTTAAATGAAAAGAGCAGGAAAACAGTTCATAAGAATATGCATAAATTGTGCATTCACTGATATTTACTTGTGAAGTCTGTATAGAACCATGGAATTATGTAGATGATGTATAAGAGAATGAAACAGTTATAAAAATGGTACATTTTATGTATGTACACTTTAACATGATATAATTATATAGATAAGGCATGGAGGCAGGTGGACCAGAAGGGAAATGTAAAACTCAAAACAGACACTGTAGGCTGGTGGAGTTGAGTCATGCTTTTGTCAGAATTCTCTTTATTGTTATGTCCTATTTTAAATAAAAAAGTGCATTGTTGATTTGACATTCTATTTTCTGATAATAGTGCTTTTTTAACATGGTTTACTCTGCAAAGAACCTAAATTTACAAGAAAAAGACAACCCCATCAAAAAGTGGGCAAAGGATGTGAATAGAAACTTCTCAAAAGAAGACATTTACGCAGCCAACAAACATGAAAAAAAGCTCATCATCACTGGTCATTAGAGAAATGCAAATCAAAGCCACAATGAGATACCATCTCCTGCCAGTTAGAATGGCTATCATTAAAAAGTCTGGAAACAACAGATGCTGGAGAGGATGTGGAGAAATAGGAATGCTTTAACAGTGTTGGTGGGAGTGTAAATTAGTTCAACCACTGTGGAAGACAGTGTAGTGATTCCTCAAGGATCTAGAACCAGAAATACCATTTGACCCAGCAATCCCATTACTGGGTATATAGCCAAAGGATTATAAATCATTCTATAAAGACACATGCACATGTATATTTATTGCGGCACTATTCACAATAGCACTTGGAACCAACCCAAATGCCCATCAATGATAGGCTGGATAAAGAAAATGTGGCACATATGCACCATGGAATACTATGCACCCATAAAAAGGATGAGTTCATGTCCTTTGCAGTGACATGGATGAAGCTGGAAACCATCGTTCTCAGCAAACTAACACAAGAACAGAAAACCAAACACCGCATGTTCTCACTCATCAGTGACAGTTGAAGAATGAGAACACATGGACACAGGGAGGGGAACATCACACACCAGGGCTTGTTGGGGGAGGGATAGCATTAGGAGAAATACCTAGTGTAGATGATGGGTTGATGGGTGCAGCAAACCACCATGGCACGTGTATACCTATGTAACAAAACTGCACATTCTGCACATGTATCCCAGAACTTAAAGTATAATAAAAAATAATAAAATGCTTCACATGTGATTTTCAATTTTAATTAAAAATGTGACTAATTTTATTTCATAATAACCCTCAGTATACCTAGTAATGAGAGCGATTTGATCCCAGCAACAAGATCTAGGCATTCATACATTCAGCTTCCCTTTTACTGAGAGCCCAGTGAGAGCTGGGCGCTATGCTCCAGGTAATAGTGGGAGTAAATCAAGACCTTGTCCTCATGAGGCTTATCTCTAGTGGCAGAAGATAGACAATAAGTGAATACAAGCTATATAATACACAGTCCAATCATGGCCAGTGTGGGGACAAAACAGGGCTTGGAGCATGAGGCAAAAAACCAATCTATTTAAAAATTAGCATCCAGGATAACTTAACAGTTTGTGTACAAAATGTGAAATTAGGATGGCGCCTTATTTTTTAGCATCAGCCTGTCTGCTCATAACATTTTGAGAAAATTTGAGTTATTTGGTTTTATTTGAGCCTGAGCCTCATGATTAATTTTCAAGATAACTTTCTGAGGCCAGACATTGAACTGCAAATGTCAAAGGCATGTTTTACTTACCCATGGATCCCTGTGTTGTCTTCTTGCAGTTTTCAGTGAAGACCTACACTCCAGCCTCTACTTTGTCAATGCATCTCTGCAAGAGGTAGTGTTTGCCAGCACCACGGGGACTCTGGTGCCCTGCCCCGCAGCAGGCATCCCTCCTGTGACTCTCAGATGGTACCTAGCCACGGGCGAGGAGATCTACGATGTCCCCGGGATCCGCCACGTCCACCCCAACGGCACTCTCCAAATTTTCCCCTTCCCTCCTTCAAGCTTCAGTACCTTAATCCATGATAATACTTATTATTGCACAGCTGAAAATCCTTCAGGGAAAATTAGAAGTCAGGATGTCCACATCAAGGCTGGTGAGTACAGCTCTGGGCTTTGTTTTTTCTGTGCCTGCTTGGGGTGGGAGGACAATGACAATGACAAATAGCAAACTGCCATTGCAGCAGAGAACTTATGAAAACCCCATCATCAGTTCATTCTGACCTTGCTGATGACTTCTTTAAGATCTCCTTGTTTAGATTTCAGAGTGCCTTACATTGTTGGAACTAAACCTTGAAAGCAGCGATTAGCAAGTTGGCAAGTTCTAACATCCCACCCTCCTTATATTTTGTCTAATTTGATACTCTAATTCAAATTTTCAGCGTCTCAAATCCAATGTGTTTGTTTCCACCCCTCCTTTTCCCCCCTTGCCCTTCTCCTACCCCATCCTAGGGGAGGAGAAAGAGAGAAAAAATATGACAAATGGTTGAGCTGGAATAAAACCATAGCATCAAGATGTACTGTTATGGAAACAGAATCAATCTAATATCCTTGCTTTCCTTGTGAAATAGAAAGGCTATTTTAACATTTTTGACTGTATCACATGTTGCTGAAATGTTGTTGGTGCATAAATCCTGAATGGGCTATGTTCCTTTTAACAACATATTGTGTCTTTTTTTAATCACCAATGCTACAAGTCAACCCAGGAAAGAATACTGCCTGAGATACACAGACATCAAAGGCTATATATACAGGACAGATTGTGTGGTTCTATAGATTTAACAAAGCCCTGCAAAACAAACTCACAGCTAGACTCCTGTTAGCAAACAGCATTTTAATTTTTTTAAGTCTAGCTCTGAAATACTTGTGTAGACTGACATCATATAATAACAGGGCAAAGAGAATGTGACTTTGATTTTTTTCTTATACACCAGGTAGCTGGGGGAGCTTTGCAATAATTTCTTCAGTAAGTGAGTAGGTGCTGGTAGAAGACATCACAACATGAGAAAAATATGAGGTGTTTCTGAATCCCTGCATATGATCTCTTTGATGTAAGCCATCAAACATTAGACGATGACTCATGCTGCTAGCTAGTCATTTTCCCAACTATATTTTGATCTCTGTGACATGCTCATGAATTCCAAAACCTGCATGAGGATTCACATAAGGAAGAACAAAAAAAGATTGTCTTTAATCAAGATATATGAAAATTTGATGTGTCAAATAATTACAATAAAGCAAATGCAATTTGTATAGGGACCTCTAAACCTGACAAACAGGGAGATATAGTGAATGACTTTTACTGGGAAGACTGCACATTTTAATGATGTGTTATAAAAGCGTATTTATAATCTACAAAACACCACTTATAGGGAAACCTGGAATTTCAAACAACTATATCTGTATGTATTAATCTGTTATGTCTGCCTTGGATTTTCTGTCAGATAAAGAAATGAAATGCTTACTCCTGTTTTAACTATCGTCTTCTAAATTAGTCATAGAATTCATTGTTTTTTGCATGACACTGAAAGTTTTAGAGCATGGAAATTGCATCATCTTGTCTGGCATCTGTGCTACCTGCCTCTTCCTACCCAGTTGTGCTTTCAGTCTTTATGTGCTGGTGTTCTTGACGTCTGAAACCCTATGGACGATGAATCCAGCATTTATATGACTCCTGTATGAGTTTGAACATGTAAGATGGGCAGTCATATTACCCAAATCAAATTTCTCTCCTGATTTCATTTTGCTTTTTATTATGAACACATAATGGTTATAATAATCTTTAGGTTGTTACACTGGATACTTGAAAATCTTTTTTCACCCTGTTTATGTAAATGTGGGTACAGAACTGGAAGCTTGTTAAAAAAGGCAGATGAAGGGCATAAATGCTACCTTTTTTTGACAGCTGAAGGGTAGGTTTGAAGGCAATGACTGCTCACTCATGGGGCATCCTGTTTTGTATCAGGTCATCCTAAATGTCTAAATATCTCTGTAGATTGGTATTTGGATTTTCCTGGAATAAGTTTTTAGGTTGAATGACGTCATAATCTTTCCTTTGGCAGCACAAGGGATTCTCATTCTTAATTTTCAGAAACTTTGACCTAGGTCTGGGTGCTAGCAATTGAAGGAAGGTTTACTCATCATGTGTCATTAATCATCAATCCTAGTTCTAATGTAAGATATTTTCTTGCTTATTCTAAGGGCTGGAATGCAGGTGGGCCACTTGAGACAGTATTGCTCCTTACCCAGGCTGCCTTTGCTACATAGCAAGTAGCAATCAGCCGCATGATCCTGGGCAAGTCAGTGGATTTCTTATGATTGTTTTCTCCTTAGCAAACTGTGCTTTCTTTTTTCTTTTTTTTCTTTTCTTTTCTTTCTTTCTTTTTTTTTTTTTTTTGAGATGGAGTCTCGCTCTGTTGCCCAGGCTGGAGTGCAGTGGCACAGTCTCGGCTCACTGCAAGCTCCACCTCCCGGGTTCCCGCCATTCTCCTGCCTCAGCCTCCCGAGTAGCTGGGACTACAGGCGCCCGCCACCACGCCCGGCTAATGATTTGTATTTTTAGTAGAGATGGGTTTCACCGCATTAGCCAGGATGGTCTCGATCTCCTGACCTCATGATCTGCCCGCCTCAGCCTCCCAAAGTGCTGGATTACAGGTGTGAGCCACCGTGCCTGGCTGCAAACAGTGCTTTCTAACATTTGACTAGAACTTTTGCTTGTGGCCGAGATGGAGGTGCAGGAGCCACACTTACCCTTTTATCTGAAACAACCAAAAACCAGTGTCCTGAGGCTGATATGGTTTGGCTCTATGTCTGCACCCAAATCTTATCTTGGAAGATAATCCCCATAATCCCTGTGGGTCCTGGGAGGGACCCAGTGGAAGGTCATTGAATCATGGGGTAGGTTCCCCCTTTCTGTTCTCGTGAGAGTGAGTGAGTCTCACGAGATCTGATGGTTTTATAGGCATCTGACACTTTCCTTGCTGACACTCATTCTCTCTCCTGCCACCTGTGAAGAGTGCCTTATGCCATGATTGTACGTTTCCTGAGGCCTCCCCAGCCATTCAGAACTGTGAGTTAATTAAACCTCTTTTCTTTATAAATTACCCAGTCTTGGGTATTTCTTCATAGCAGTGTGAGAACGGACTAATACAATCAGCTAAAAAAAAAACCAAACAACAAACAAAGCAGACAAAATATCTGAAGCAACCATTTTCAAGGCTGGACCTCAGGCAGGAGAGGAAAGCAAGCCTTAAGGAGCTGGAAATAAGTTGTGTCCTATGATTGCCTTATGCTTCAGGATAAAGAATATCCAAATCTGCACAGAAATTTGCATAGCAACTTTATTCATCATTGTCAAAAAATGGAAGCAAGAAAGATGTTCTTCAGTATGTGAGTGGATGGGGTAAAGAGTCTCTCCTTGACTAACTTTGGAAAAGCTCCTCTGAGCCCTCCTCTCAGCGAGTCCTCGACCTTAGCTTTTCATGTCTGGTCTATGGTTCCCAACTTTAGCAAGAATCCTGCTAAATCATCCCCTTACTCTTGATACTTGATCACTCTTGATATCTGATCAAGTTCTTCCTGTCCCTTCTTTGATGTATACATGTTTGACCTGACTTTAGCAAGAATCTTTTAGGCCAGTTTAGCAAGAATCCTCATACCTTTGATGTCTCCTCTTTCTAATTTTCCACCCACTGGTCCCCTCACTGTGTTCATTGGCTATAAACCCTCACTTATCCTGGTTGAATATGAAGTCAAATTTACCCTTCCCTATTGCAGTGATCATAGATGACTCCCACTGGAATAGACTTGAAGATAATCTTCCTTATCTTTCTAATAAGTGTTAGGACATTTTTTCTGTTTTTTAATTTTTAATTTTTTTTTGGAGAGGACTTTTCCATCTCTTGTCCATGTCGGAGTGCAGTGGTGGGATCATGGCTCACTGCAGTCTCAACTTCCTGGGCTCAGGTGATTCTCTCACCTCGGCCTCCCAAGTAGCTGGGGCTACAGGCATGAGCCACCACACCTGGCTAATTTTTTAAAAAAATTTGTGTAGAGAGGAGTCTCACTATGTTGCTCAGACTGGTCTCAAATTTCTAGGCTCAAGCCATCTGCCTGCCTCGGCCTCCCAAAGTGTTGGGATTACAGGAATGAGCCACAGGGTCCACCTACAGTTTTTCTTTAACATTATACAAATTATAGTATAAAATGGAGTATTGGCCAGCAATAGAAAAAATGAACTATCAAGCTATGAAAAGATATGGGGGTAAATACCTATTACTAAGTGAAAGAAGGCAGTCTGAAAAAGTGACATAGTATACCCTTGCACCTACTTGACGTTCTGGAAGACATAAACTAGAGAGACAGTAGAAAGATCAGTAGTTCCCAGGGGATAGTCAGGAGGGAGGGAGGGTTGAACAGATGGAGCACAAGGGATTTTTAAGGCAGTGAAACTCTTCTGTATGATACAATACTATAATGGTGGATATCTGCCATTATGCATAGAACTTACAACATAGAGTGAAACGTAATGTGAACTACGGACTTTAGTTAATAATAATGTATAAATATCAGTTTATTAATTGTCACAAATGTATCACACTAATGTAAGATGCTAATAATGAGACAAATTGAAGAAGGTGGCCAGAGGGAGAATATGGCAACTTGCTGTGATTTTTTTTCTCTAAACCTACAATTGCTCTAAAAAAATCAAGTTTGGAACAAAGCAATGGAACAAAGCTGGACAGAGAATGACTTTGATGAGTTGAGAGAAGAAGGCTTCAGTTGATCAAACTTCTCAGAGCTAAAGGAGGAACTACAAACCCAGTGCAAAAAAACTTAAAACCTTGAAAAAAGATTTGACGAATGGATAACTAGTATAACCAATGCTGAGAAGTCCATAAATGACCTGATAGAGATGAAAACCATGACACGAGAACTACTTGACAAATGCCCAAGCTTCAGTAACTGACTCGATCAACTGGAAGAAAGAGTATCAGCGATTGAAGATCAAATGAATTAAATGAAGTGAGAAGAGAAGTTTAGAGAAAAAAGAGTAAAAAGAAATGAACAAAGCCTCCAAGACATACGGGATTTTGTGAAAAGACCAAATCTGTGTCTGAGTGGTGTACCTGAAAATGACGGGAAGAATGCAACCAAGTTGGAAAACGATCTGCAGGATATTATCCAGGAGAACTTCCCCAACCTAGCAAGGCAGGCCGACATTCAAATTCAGGAAATACAGAGAACGCCACAAAGATACTCCTCGAGAAGAGCAACTCCAAGACACATAATTGTCAGATTCACCAAAGTTGAAATGAAGGAAAAAATGTTAAGGGCAGCAGAGAGAAAGGTCAGGTTACCCACAAAGGGAAGCCCATAAGACTAACAGCAGATCTCTCGGCAGAAACTCTCCAAGCCAGAAGAGAGTGGGGGCCAATATTCAACATTCTTAAAGAAAAGAATTTTCAACCCAGAATTTCATATCCAGCCAAGCTAAGTTTCATAAGTGAAGGAGAAATAAAATCCTTTACAGATAAGCAAATGCTTAGAGATTTTGTCACCACCAGGCCTGCCCTACAAGAGATCCTGAAGGAAGCACTAAACATGGAAAGGAACAACCAGTACTAGCCATTGCAAAAACATGCCAAACTATAAAGACCACCAATGCTAGGAAGAAACTGCATCAACTAATGAGCAAAATAACCAGCTAACATCATAATGACAGGATCAAGTTCACATGTAACAATATTAACCTTAAATGTAAGTGGGCTAAATGGTCCAATTAAAAGACACAGACTGGCAAATTGGATAAAGAGTCAAGACCCATCAGTTTGCTGTATTCAGGAGACCCATCTCACATGCAGAGACACACATAGGCTCAAAATAAAGGGATGGAGGAAGATCTACCAAGAAAATGGAGAAAAAAGGCAGGGGTTGCAATCCTAGTCTCTGATAAAACAGACTTTAAACCAACAAAGATCAAAAGAGACAAAGAAGGCCATTACATAATGGTAAAGAGATCAATTCAACAAGAAGAGATAACTATCCTAAATATATATGCATCCAATACAGGAGCACCCAGATTCATAAAGCAAGTCCTTAGAGACTTACAAAAAGACTCAGACTCCCGCACAATAATAATGGGAGACTTTAACACCCCACTGTCAACATTAGACAGATCAACGAGGCAGAAAGTTAACAAGGATATCCAGGAATTGAACTCAACTCTGCACCAAGTGGACCTAATGGACATCTACAGAACTCTCCACCCCAAATCAACAGAATATACATTCTTCTCAGCACTACATGGCACTTATGCCAAAATTGACCACATAATTGGAAGCAAAGCACTCCTCAGCAAATGTAAAAGAACAGAAATTATAACAAACTGTCTCTCAGACCACAGTGCAGTCAAACTAGAACTCAGGATTAAGGAACTCAATCAAAATCACTCAACTACATGGAAACTGAACAACCTGCTCCTGAATGATTACTCGGTACATAACAAAATGAAGGCAGAAATAAAGGTGTTCTTTGAAACCAATGAGAACAAAGATACAACATACCAGAATCTCTGGGACACATTTAAAGCAGTGTGTAGAGGGAAATTTATAGCACTAAATGCCCACAAGAGAAAGCTGGAAAGATCTAAAATTGACACTCTAACATCACAATTAAAAGAACTAGAGAAGCAAGAGCAAACACATTCAAAAGCTAGCAGAAGGCAATAATAACTTAAGATCAGAGCAGAACTGAAGGAGATAGAGACACAAAAAACCCTTCAAAAAATCAATGAATCCAGGAGCTGGTTTTTTGAAAAGATCAACAAAATTGATAGACTGCTAGCAAGACTAATAAAGAAGAAAAGAGAGAAGAATCAAATAGATGCAATAAAAAATGATAAAGGGGATATCACAACCGACCCCACAGAAATACAAACTACCATCAGAGAATACTATAAACACCTCTACACAAATAAACTAGAAAACCTAGAAGAAATGGATAAATTCCTGGAAACATACACTCTCCCAAGACTAAACCAGGAAGAAGCTGAATCCCTGAATAGACCAATAGTAGGCTCTGAAATTGAGGCAATAATTAATAACCTACCAACAAAAAAAATTTCAGGACCAGATGGATTCACAGCCAAATTCTACCAGAGGTACAAGGAGGAGCTGGTACCATTCCTTCTGAAACTATTCTAATCAATGGAAAAAGAGGGAATCTTCCCTAACTCATTTTATGAGGCCAACATCATCCTGATACCAAAGCCTGGCAGAGACACAACAAAAAAAGAGAATTTTAGACCAATATCCCTGATGAACATTGATGCAAAAATCCTCAGTAAAATACTGGCAAACTGAATCCAGCAGCACATCAAAAAGCTTATCTGCCATGATCAAGTGGGCTTTATCCCTGAGATGCAAAGCTGGTTCAACAAATGGAAATCAATAAACATAATCCAGCATATAAACAGAACCAAAGACAAAAACCACATGATTATCTCAATAGATGCAGAAAAGGCCTTTGACAAAATTCAACAGCTCTTCATGCTAAACATTCTCAATAAATTAGGTATTGATGGAAAGTATTTCAAAATAATAAGGCCGGGTGCGGTGGCTCAAGCCTGTAATCCCAGCACTTTGGGAGGCCGAGACGGGCGGATCACGAGGTCAGGAGATCGAGACCATCCTGGCTAACATGGTGAAACCTCGTCTCTACTAAAAAAATACAAAAAACTAGCCGGGCATGGTGGCGGGCGCCTGTAGTCCCAGCTACTCGGGAGGCTGAGGCAGGAGAATGGCGTGAACCCGGGAGGCGGAGCTTGCAGTGAGCTGAGATCCGGCCACTGCACTCCAGCCTGGGCGATAGAGCGAGACTCCGTCTCCAAAAAAAAAAAAAAAAAAAAAATAAGAGCTATTTATGACAAACCCACAGCCAGTATCATACTGAATGGGCAAAAACTGGAAGCATTCCTTTTGAAAACTCGGACAAGACAGGGATGCCCCCTCTCACCACTCCTATTCAACATAGTGTTGGAAGTTCTGGCCAGGGCAATCAGGCATGAGAAAGAAATAAAGTGTATTCAATTAGGAAAAGAGGAAGCCAAATTGTCCCTGTTTGCAGATGACATGATTGTATCCCATTCACAATTGCTTCAAAGAGAATAAAATACATAGGAATCCAACTTACAAGGGTTATGAAGAACCTCTTCAAGGAGAACTACAAACCACTGCTCAATGAAATAAAAGAGGACACAAACAAATGGAAGAACATTCCATGCTCATGGATAGGAAGAATCAATATTGTGAAAACGGCCATACTGCTCAAGGTAATTTATAGATTCAATGCCATCCCCATTAAGCTACCAGTGACTTTCTTCACAGAATTGGAAAAAACTACTTTAAAGTTCATATGGAACCAAAAAAGAGCCCGCATTGCCAAGACAGCCTAAGTCAAAAGAACAAAGCTGGAGGCATCATGCTACCTGATTTCAAACTATACTACAAGACTACAGTAACCAAAACAGCATGGTACTGGTACCAAAACAGACATATAGACCAATGGAACAGAAAAGAGGCCTCAGAAATAATACCACACATCTACAACCATCTGATCTTTGACAAACCTGACAAAAACAAGAAATGGGGAAAGGATTCCCTATTTAATAAATGGTGCTGGGAAAACTGGCTAGCCATAAGTAGAAAGCTGAAACTGGATCCCTTCCTTACTCCTTATACAAAAATTAATTCAAGATGGATTAGAGACTTAAATGTTAGACCTAAAACCATAAAAACCCTAGAAGAAGACCTAAGCAATACCATTCAGGACTTAGGCATGGGCAAGGACTTCATGTCTAAAACACCAAAAGCAATGGCAACAAAAGCTAAAATTGACAAATGGATCTAATTAAACTAAAGAGCTTCTGCACAACAGAAGAAACTACCATCAGAGTGAACAAGTAACCTACAGAATGGGAGAAAAGTTTTGCAATCTACTCATCTGACAAAGGGCTAATTTCCAGAACCTACAGAGAACTCAAACAAATTTACAAGAAAAAAACGACCCCATCAAAAAGTGGGCAAAGGATACGAACAGACACTTCACAAAAGAAGACATTTATGCAGCCAACAAACACATGAAAAAATGCTCCTCATCACTCACCATCAGAGAAATGCAAATCAAAACCACAATGAGATACCATCTCACACCAGTTAGACTCGCGCTCATTAAAAAGTCAGGAAACAACAGGTGCTGGAGAGGATATGGAGAAATAGGAACACTTTTACACTGTTGGTGGGACTGTAAGCTAGTTCAACCATTGTGGAAAACAGTGTGGCGATTCCTCAAGGACCTAGAACTAGAAATACCATTTGATCCAGCCATCCCATTACTGGGTATATATCCAAAGGATTATAAATCCTGCTGCTATAAAGACACATGCACACGTATGTCTATTGCAGCACTATTCACAATAGCAAAGACTTGGAATCAACCCAAATGTCCATCAGTGATAGACTGGATTAAGAAAATGTGGCACATATGCACCATGGAATACTCTGCAGCCATAAAAAAAGGGTAAATTCGTGTCCTTTGTAGGGACATGGATGCAGCCGAAAACTGTCATTCTCAGCAAACTATCATGAGAACAGAAAACCAAAGACTGCATGTTCTCACTCATAGGTGAGACTTGAACAATGAGATCACTTGGACACAGGAAGGGAAATATCACACACCAGGGCCTATTGTGGGGTGGTGTGGCGGAGAGGGGAGGGATAGCATTAGGAGATATACCTAATGTAAATGACGAGTTAATGGGTGCAGCACACCAACATGGCATGTGTATACATATGTAACCTGCACATTGTGCACATGTACCCTATGACATAAAGTATAATTTAAAAAAAAGAAAAAAAAAAAGTCAAACTAATGATAAACTTTTTAAATTGAGGAGTAAATTTAACAAAGTCACTCACTGAATTTTTATGTCTTGTAACAAAAGTTGGAAAATTAAAAATTAAAGCCCACTATTTACAATAGCATTAAAAAAAGAAACATTCTATAAATACAAAGGCATAAATAGCTTAAAAGTAAAAGGATAAAAATGATACACAATCCTCATCAAATCAAATCAAACTAATTAAAATAAAACATTGAAAGAAAGCTAGAATAGCCACATTAATATCAAGCAAAGTGTATTTCTAAACCAAGACTATTACTAGAGTTAAAGCAGTTCATTTCATAATGTAAAGGGGGGTGGTTAAGAGGATATGACTATTGTAAATGTTTATGTACCCAACAATAAAACTTCAAAATACATAAAGTAAAAACAGAACTGCAATGAGAATCAGACATATCAAAAATTATAGCCAGAGATTTCAATACTCCTAGTTCAATAATTGGTAGAAGTAGACAGAAAATCAGTAAGAATAAAAGAACACTTGAATGACACTATCAATCAATTTGATGTAATTGACCTTTAAATAAAGAACATTCTATCCAACAGTACAATATAAATTCTCTTCTGAGACACACAGACATTTACTAATATAGACCATACTCAGAGCAATAAAACAAATCTCAGATAAATTTGTTTTAAATTCAAGTTGTATAAAATGTTGTTTGATCATAATGAAATTAAATAATTACTAACAATAACATCTCTGAGAAATAACCAAGCATTTGAATGCTAAATAGCACACTTTTAAATGATATGTCAAAAAAAAAAAATCAGGAAAACATTTGAAGAAAGAAATTAGAAAGTTTTTTCAACTGAATAAAAATGAACACACTATATATATGAATTTTGGGGATACCACTAAAATAATAATTAGGGAGATTTTATTGCTCTAAAAAACTTAGTAATTTTTAAAAATGTCTTAAATAGTGGTCTCAGCATCCATTTTAAACTGAAAAAGAGGATAAAACTAAAAATACAAGCAGAAGGCAAACAATGAAGATCAGAGTGGAGATCAACAAATTGTAAAACAGAAACAATAGAGGAAATTATGAAACTAAAAGTTATTTTTTAAAACATTGGTGAAATTAGTGTGTTTTTGGCCAGAAAAGTGAGAGAGTAGGTAAATGACTAATACCAAGAATGAGGGAGGTAACATCCCTATATCTTCTACAGGTATTAAAATGGTACTAAGAGAACATTAAGAACAAGTTGATGAAATAAAATATTTTTTGAGAAACACAAGCTATCAAGACTCACTCAAGGAAAAACAGATAAACTGAATAGCCCTATATCTGTTAGAGAATTTAAATTTATTGGTAAAAACTTTTCTACAGTAAAATTCCTGGCTCAAATGGCTTCACTATTGAGTTCTACTAATCCTTTAAGAAAGAAATAATAATTTTGGCCAGGCACAGTGGCTCATGCCTGTAATCCCAGCACTTTGGGAGGCTAAGGCAGGAGGATCACTTGGAGTCAGGAGTTCAAGACCAGCCTGACCAACATGGTGAAAATCCATCTCTACTAAAAACACAAAAATTAGTCAGGTGTGATGACACATACCTTTAGTCCCAGCTACTCAGGAGACTGAGACAGGAGAATTGCTTGAACCCAGGAGGCAGAGGTTACAGTGAGCCAGGATTGTGCCACTGCAGTCCAGCCTGTGTGACAGAGTGAGTGAGATTCCATCTCAAAAAAAATAAAAATAAAAATAAAAATTATAAACAAATTCTTCCAGAAAATTGAGGAGAGAGTATTTCCCAAATCATTTTATGAGGTTAGCATTACCCTAATACATAAACAAGACATAAGAAAACTAAAGACAAGTATCTCTTCTGACTATAAATGTACAAGTTCTAAAAATTTAACAAATTGAATCCAACAACATATAAAAAGAATAATACATTATGACCACAAAGGGCTTATATCCATAATGCAAGGTGAGTTACACATTTGAAAATTAGTGTAAATTATCATATTAACATATTAAATGTAAAAACCATGTGATCATTTCAGCAGACACAGGAAAGCATTGATGAAATCCAACATCCACTGATTTAAAAAACTCTCAGAAAACCAGCAGTAGAAAGGAACTTCCTCAATCTGATAAAAAGCAACTACAAAAAATCCTGCTATAGCGAACATCATACTTGCCAAAGAGTAAATGTTTTCACCCCCAAATGAAGAACAATACCAAAGCGTACACTCTCACCACTTCTATTCTACATCGTACTGGAGGTTCTATCCAGTGCAATATGACATGATGTAAACAGATGTGCTGTGACCCAGACCTTCTTGTTTTATTTCTAGAGCATAGGCAAAGTAGTTTTGTCATAATTTTTAAGTAGATTTGTCATAATTTTTAAGTAGATTTGTCGTAATTCTAAGAAATAATTTTAGAATTATTGAAATGGTAAATGAGCATTGACTTCATCTTATTCATCAGTTGCATTAACCCTTAAGAAGAGTCAGCTTGTTTTTTGAAGCATTGAGGCTAAGTATTGACTTCTCCTCTCTAGCTATGAAAATCCTGGATGGCATTTTCTTTTAATAGAAGGCTATCTTCTGTGCATTGAAAATATATTGTTTAGGGCAGCCACCTTCATCAATGACCTTAGCTAGAGTTTCTAGATAACCTGCTGCAGTTTCTCCATCAGCACTTGCTGCTTTACCTTGCATTTGTATGTTATAAAGATTGCTGCTTTCCTTAAATCTCAGTAGCCAACCTCTGCTAGCTTCTAGTGTTTCTTCTGCAGCTTTCTCACCCCTCTAAGCCTCCCTAGAATTGAAGAGAGCTGAGGACTTAGTTTGATTTAGGCTTTGGCTTAAGGCAGTGTTGTGGCTGGTTTGATCATGTATCTAGATCTTCTATCTACTCAAATTTTCTCCACATCACCAGTAAGGTAGTTTCACTTTCTTATTTGTTCTCTGAAGTAGCACTTTTCATTTCCTTCAAGAACTTTTCCTATGCATTTACAAATTGACTAACTGCACAAAAGGCCTAGCTTTCAACCTGTCTTAGCTTTTGGTATGCCTTCATCACTAAGTTTAATCATTTCTAGATTTTGATTTAAAGTAAGATATATGAGACTATTTCTTTCACATGAATACTTAAAGGCCACTACTGTAGGGTTATTCATTGGTTTAATTTCAGTATTGTTGTGTCTCAAAAAAAGGGATGCTTGAGGACAGCGAGAAAGATGGAAAATGGCATGTCAGTGAGGTGGGAAGAGCACATATCACATGCATTGATTAAGTTTGCTATCTTCTGTAAATGTGGTTTGTGGCTCCACAAAACAATTACAATAGTAATATCAAAGATCACTGATCAATGATCACCATAACAGATATAAAAATAATTTTAAAAGTTTGAAATATTGTAAGCATTATCAAAATGTGACTCAGAGACACAAAGCGAGTTCATGCTGTTGGGAAAATGGCGCTGATAGACTTGCATGATACAGGGTTTCCACACATCTTCAAATTGTAAAAAACATAATCTCTCTGAAGTACAGTAAAATGAGTATTTCATGTGAGAAACACACATACACCCATCCAGATGCAAAGAATGGACTCAGAGACACACAGCAGCAGAAGCGACTCTTTTTTTTTTTTTTTTTTTTTTTTAGATGGAGTCTCGCTCTGTGTCCCAGGCTGGAGTGCAGTGGCACAATCTCAGCTCACTGCAACCTCCGCCTCCCAGGTTCAAGTGATTCTCCTGCCTCAGCCCCATGAGTGGCTGGGATTACAGGCATGCGTCACCACGCCAGGCTAATTTTTGTATTTTTATTAGAGATGGGGTTTCACCATGTTGGCCAGTTGGTCTTGAACTCCTGACCTCAGGTGATCCACCCACCTCGGCCTCCCAAAGTGCTGGGATTACAGGCGTGAGCCACCGCACTCACCCAGCCAGAGCAAAACTTTTAATGATGGTCTTGCAAGATCCGGAGCCTGGTAGGCAGGCACACCCAGGGCAGTTAGAGCAGGTAATTTATTGCCTAGCAAGCAAGTCCCTCCCCCAGTTCCTCATTGGTTGAGTCCTATGGAGTTACGATATTCCTGGACATCGCCTAAGTTTTATTATCCCCCTTATAAGGTTATAACCCAATCCCCTTCCTCACTTAAGTTTTGATTTCTCAATAACAAAACTTTCTTCCCTTTTGTGGGCTGACCTCTCCTCTACATTCTGTTTGCTTATTGTGACCTTCTAGGTGCATGAGCCATGCAGTTTGTTACATCTGCAGGCTGGGTGCCAGTACTTAGATTTATTATGCCTTGAAAATGGACCATTTAAAATGTTTTCTCACATTCAGTGCTCTCAATGTACACCAACTGTGTGATCTCTTAATAAATAAGCTGTGTGTGTGTAATCAAAGTAAAGTTGATTTCAGTTTTACATAACTTCTTATAACTGTAAGTTGCTTTTTGTAAGCTTCATGGTAACCACAAAGTAAAAACCTATATTAGATATGCTAAAAATATGAAGAAGTATGAAAGAAACTGAAGAGGATACACACACGCAAAATGGAAAGATATTTCATGCTCATTGATTGGAAGAATTAATATTGTTAAAATATCTATACTACCCAAAGTGATCTACAGATTCAGGGCCGTCCCTACCAATGACATGCTTCACAGAAATAGAAAAAAAAAATCCTTAACTTTGTATGAAACCACAAAAGACTCTGAAATGCTAAAGCAATCCTGAGCAAAAAGAACAAAACTGGAGGTATCACGCAGTCTAATTTCAAAGAATACTACACAGGTGTACTACTGGCATACTATAGCATAGTACTGACATAAAACAGACACACAGACCACTGGGATAGAATAGAGAATCCAAATATAAGTCCATGCACTTACCCCCAAATCATTTTTGACAAAGGTACCAAGAACACACATTCAGGAAAGGACAAGCTCTTTAAAAATTAGTGCTGGGAAAACTGGGTATCTATAAGCAAAAGAATGAAACTAGATCCCCATCTTTAACCATGTATGAAAATCAACTCAAAATGGATTAAAGACTTAAATTAAGTCTTGAAACTATGAAACTACTAAAAGAAAACACTAGGGAAACACTATAGGAAATTAGTCTGGGCAAAGATTCTTGGGGTAAGGCCTCAAAAGCACAGGCAACAAAAGCAAAAATAGACAAATAGGATTACATCAAGCAGAAAAGCTCTGCACAGCAAAGAAAATAATCAGCAAAGTTGAAGACATAGCATACAGAATGGGGAGACTATTAATATTTGCAAACTATCCATCCAATAAGAATATAATGATGGATGAAACTGGAGGTTACTATGCTAAGTGAAATAGGCCAGGCTCAGACAGACACACGTTACATGTTCTCACCATATATGGGATCTGGAAACGTGGATCTTATGGAGGTAGAGAGTGGAATGGTGGATACCAGAGGCTGGGAAGCAAGGGTATGAGGAGAAGGGATAAAGAGTAGTTGATTGAGGGGTATAAAAATGCAGTTAAATAGAAGGAATATGTTCTAACATTTGCTGCCACAATAGGGAAATTATAGTTAATAATGGTATATTTTTAAATTGCTAGAAGAAAAAAAATTTACAGTGTTCCCAACACAGGGAAAAGATTGAAGTGACTGATATTCCAATTACCCTGATTTTATGATTATACATTTTATACGGGTATCAAAACATCACATGTACCCCCAAAATATGTACAACTCTTATATCACAATGAAAATATTTGATTAAAAAATAAATAGGCCTGATTTTGTTTCAAAGTCATATTACCAGAGATTTTTTTTCTGATCTAAAAAGATGACAAATTTTACTGAATGAAGGCTCAAATGATTACAGTGGAACCTGCTGGCATCCCTGAATCAGATCCCCCAAGGTCTGTGCGCTGGTTGCCAAGAACGTGAACCTGAAGCCTTCAGAAGATTGCTTGGTCACTGGAGCCATTCACAGAAACAAGAGTGGGAAATGCCTGGGAGTTCCAACCTCCTGAAGCCAGCCCTAAGCCAATGACAGACAGCTCAACAACAGGGAATCCCGGCTCCTCTGCATGGCCGTGCATGTCAGGCGTGGCTGGGACTTCACCTGAAACCACACTCCTGCTTTGCTGGTTCCCTCCCTGCCCTACTCACACTCTCTCTACCTCTCAGGATTGTGTCCCTGCTCAGTCGCTTGAACCCAGCTCCTCCTCTTGGGGTCAAATAAGGAGAAGGGACGGGAAGTGTGCCGTTTTCTTCTGATACCTGTTCTCTCTGAGCGAGCTGGGGTTCAGAGCACCACAGTGCTGTCCCTGCTTTGAGAAGATCTGGGCTTTCAGGGGAGAGCCTTACTTAGGACACCAAGCACAGTACTTAGATAATACTCTTATCTTCTAATGCAGATGTCAGTCACATTTAAAACAAAGTGTATTTTTTTTGCCAGCATCTCAGGTTTCTAGCCCAGTCTCTGTTACAAAGTTAGCAGCAGTCAGATGTAGAATGAAGATCAAAGCTGCACCCATGTCTTCGGGCTGACTGTGGGCTCAGGAAACTCATATGGCCCTCTGAGAGGTATACCCCCATAGACAGCAATGTTGGTGTCTTAAGTTATGGGGGCCTCAGGAACAAACAATGCTCTGTTGCAAAGATCGGGAGCTTTAATAAAACCCTGATTTGCATTTTTTTAAAAAACTATAGATAGTGGCTATAAATTCAAATGTACATACATTTGTACATCACATATTCTGTAAAAGGATTAGAAGTTCTCCCAGAATGGAAGATCTTTCTATATATTCAGTCTCAAAATATGTATTGAACACCTCCTCTGCGCCAAGTATTTTCTAAGGTAATTTTTTAAAGACTCGCTACAGGGGCTGTCTTTGTGGAATGAGTAATTGAATAAGGAGAAGGGACAGGGAGTGCGCAGTTTTCTTCTGATCCCCATTCTCTCTGAGTGAGCTGGGGTTCAGAGTACCACAGTGCTGTCTCTGCTTTGAGAAGATCTGGGCTTCTTAGGGCTGACCTGGAGGTTGGAGAAGCAAAAGTCACACAGGTTTAAAATTGTGACTGATGAGGTGCCCTGGTACTGGTGAGGGCAGTGAGTAGCTAGAGAGGAGAAAACTCCATGATATGTGGGTAAGTGCTGGGACTGAGGGGTTTCCTAGAATACTGGACATTGGGTAGTAACACTGGAAATGTCCCCAATCAGTCACCCTGTATTTTTATGGTTCCTGTGATCCTGTCTAATGTGGGGCTGTACACCTGGTGGGAAGGCATTTCCTGTATCTCCCGGTAAACAGGTGAACATCTTATCTTTTCACTTTCCTGTGTGATACATGAAACTTGACCCCTTTCCTTGATTTCTATTAAAAATTATCCTACTTAAGTCATTAATGTTTGAAGCAGAGTCTGCGGAAAGTTTGGGGAGACAGAGTGATTTTATTGCCAAGAAACAAGCATCACACAGACAAAGGAGCTTACATTGAAATCATACCCCTGCTTAGGGGCCCCATCCCTGTGACAGTAGACTCTCTCTCTGTTGGCCAGTCCCTCTTTCTCCTCTGTCCTCCATCCTCCTCTTCTCTTCTCTGCCTTCTGCTTCTCACCATGCCCAGATTCTCACTTACCGATGAGTTTGATTAGTTTGCCTGTATCTTTGTAATCGCTTTCTATTCTATGATTGTAGACCTCAGTTCTCAGCAAAGGTTTACTTATGCAGGAGCCTTCCTGTACAAAGTCAGTTCCCTCCTCCGGGTGTAAGGTTGTTGCTGAGGTCAGCCTCTTGGGTGCCCTGAGTTTTTGCCTAGTGGACCTCCTGTAGGAGGTGTGGAATTGCTGCCTGGACCCTCACCTCATGCTGCATGGGGATTATAGTGGTGGGGGTCGCAGAAGATTTCAATACTTGGAAAAATCTCTCTGGTTAGAGACCAGAATGAAGGAATTCTCCAAGTTGGGAAAAAAAGGTTAACGTTAAAAATGGAAACTGGAGAGGAAGGCTCTGGTGAAAGACATGCTTTACTGTGAAAATGCTCAGCGTATCACACGGTTAGCCAAGCCTTAACAATCCTCTTCTAAAGCACTCACCTCTGCCTACTGGGGGATTTCCCTTGAGAAATTCACCTTTAGCTTTGTTGGTGTGTTAGCACCTTTTGAAACCACGTTCGTGGCCAGTTTTCATGGCACATATTTGTCCAGTAAGTGATTAATTCTTTAAGTGAGCTGGTATATGATAGACAATAGATTACTCTGTGGATATCTTAGAAAATCGTAAACTTATAGGATTTAGACTTTGAAGAGGTTCCCACCACAATGCCCTCATTTTAAATTTGAGGAAAACAAAGCTCTAAAGAAGTGAGGCTGGCACATCTAATTGGGACTAGATTCATCAATGTCTTATTTCCCTGGAGACAGATCTTCCCCAACCCTGGGGATCCATCTCTGGCTATTGGTAAATGTGGCCTTACCCAACCTGCTTCTAGCAGACACTGTTGAATTTTCACCAACATTAACTGATTCACCACAATCATCCTGGGGGGGCAGGTGTTACCAACACCATCCCCTTGGTATAGATGGTGAGAGGATGTGCTCACTGCCTCACAATCAGGGAGTGGCTGAGCTTGGATTTGAACCCAGGGAGTTGGGCCTGCTAGGTAGGCTCTCAACACCAGTACCACCCTGCCTGTGAGCCTAGACATCAAGGACGTGGACGTGCACTCTGCACTCTTTCTGGGATGCTGCTATCATTGGAAGTGTTTGGGCAGGCTGTCTAATCAACATCCTTCCCTAAACAACGGGAAGCAGGATCAGTGGTTCCCAAACTGCTTTGAAACTGTCATTTAAAAATTTACTGATGAAAACTTATTTTAATTGTCTCTGAGTTTTCAAGGCTGTCCGGAAAAAAAAAAAAAAAAAAAAAAAAGCTTTGCTCAAATTTTTTATTCATTTTTTGCAGTCAGAAAAAAAAAAAAAAAAAAAAAAAAAAAAAAACATTCTTCCTCAGCCCTTAGAGGACCAGGAGCAGTTTGCTATCATCATAACTCTGCAGAGCCAGCAACTTTTCTTTCATGAAGCTATTTCCTATCTCTTGATACCTTCAAGGGGTCTATTAACTGTTTTAGATTATACTCCGGCCTCTTGGTATAGAGTGCAGTGTATTTTTTTTTTTCTTCACCCAGGCTGGAGTGCAGTGGTATGATTGTAGCTCACTGCAGCCTCGACCTCCCAGGCTCAGGTAATCTCATCTCAGCCTCCCAAGTAGCTGGGACTACAATCACACACCACCGTGCCCAGCTAATATTTTTTGTATTTTTAGTGGAGACAGGGTGTTGCCATGTTGCCCAGACTGGTCTTGAACTCCTGGGAACAAGGGATCCACCCATCTTGTCCTCCCAACGTGGTGGGATTACAGGCATGAGACACCTTACCCAGCCATGTATTGTTAAGGGAATGAATGTTTTCTTAAGTCAGGTGATGAAAGACGTGAAATGTAGGTATCTTAACTGTGTTCCAGAAAGATATGTTACACAATTGATGTGTGTGTGTGCTGCAATGTATATATTACAATGAGATACTCTCAAAATGAACCTGTGGACTGTGTGCCTTACTGAGGTCCTCTTTGTGCCTTCCAGTTTTACGGGAGCCCTATACAGTCCGTGTGGAGGACCAGAAAACCATGAGAGGCAATGTTGCGGTCTTCAAGTGCATTATCCCCTCCTCGGTGGAGGCGTACATCACTGTCGTCTCATGGGAGAAAGACACTGTTTCACTTGTCTCAGGTAGGCTTTGCATCTCCAGGGTGCAGGACGCCATGCTCACCTTCTGAAAAGGTTATTTCAGAGATGGAATCGGGTCTCCATTTATGTGTTCATTATAATTCAGAATTAGTATTCTTAAGGTTGATGCTATTTTGTAAGTAAACCTGAAGTAAGTGTTTGGCTTATAATGCTTGATTCAGACGTCCTTTGGTGAGTTGACTGATGAAGAGAAATTAGTTACCGGTGCTGTAACTGTAGCCATTATGTTAACTTTTTTGAGAAAATTGTGGTTTTATGTTTGCTTCTAAAAACAAGGTAGTAATATTTTGCATCTGTGAGAAACCTCAGCATTGCACATATAGCTGATATTCTGAAACTAAAACCTGGAAAGCGGAGACCCTGTTTTCATGCCCTTTGGGTGTTTTCCAGTGTCTTGAGAGTTATGTTGTATCTCTGACCTATTTGTTGAAGATTCTACTAAGAATATATATGTAGCACTGAAATGTATATTTGCATTTGAATAATTTGTTGGCTTATGTTTGGTATCTAGAAAAGATTTTAAATTTAGCCTCCAAGAAACTTCAGTTCTTTATTTCTAACGGTGTTGAATTCTTGCTCTGTGCTATTGATTTCTTGCTGTGTTATTTACCTGAAAAGGCTACTGTCCGCGTGATGTGTGGTGTTCCTGTTCTGTACATCCTTGGGTAATGACTGTTGGCGTATCCTGAAATGTGTGTTGGCTGCTTTTGGAAAAGAATTGTGAGGAGCATAGTCTGTGTTCCGACGTGGATTATAAATAGTTGCCTTTTTTAAACATGTCTTTATGACCTCACATGCAGATGCACACACACACACAACACATGTTAACACACCTCTTGACTAAGCAACATTTTATCAATTTATAGAGAGAAGAATTTGGAACTAAACCCTCATGCTGACACACCATTTTTGTTTTCAGCCTATTGATTAGCTAGAGAGGTTGGTTACTGTACACCAACGACCAGAAGGCATTTAAAAGATCCAAATCAAAATTGAAATACATTGCCATCATAGCACATTACAGGAATCTAGGATATAATGGAACTCTTAGTTTTTATCAAAAAAAAATTGTCTTTACAGTGAATTCAAAACCCCTCATGCTTCAATGAACAATACATTCCTTGCTGTTATGTTGATTAATCATCATAATTTAACTTAGGGTATTGAAAAATACTAAGCTTAATAGCTGAAATGTGATTGTGATCATCAGAATAGAGACTCACTTATACACTTTTATTTGCTAATTTTCTATGTTGAAACATCTTCATCTTCTCTCCTTAGGGGTCATGTTGTTTTTCTTAATGGCAAATGGAGGGATTTGATGACAGTCATCTGACTAAGTTCGGAGTCAGACGGGAGAGGCCCTCAAATTTATATGGCAAGGGAGTATAGATTCAGGGAGGGAAAGAATTGGGGTCTATCTTTTCAGTCTTCCAGACTCAGGGACCTAGAATGGAGACTTCATCAACGTTTAACCCTATCATCCAAATTTGTGGCCTCAGGGTCTGCTCTGGCAGAGGAAGAGACGATGGGAGAATTACAAACACCTTCTTAGTGCTTCCACTTGGAGGTGACACATGTTATCTCTGCTCATGTTTAATTGGACAAAGTAAGTCTCATGGCCATGCCTGACCTCAATGGGGCATGTGCCTGAAGGAAGAGAAGAACTGGAAATCTGGGTGAGAAATTGAAATATCTACCAGGAGGATTTCTTTAACTTTTATTTTAAGTTCAGGAGTACATGTGCAGGTTTTTTACACAGGTAAACTTGTCTCATGGGAGTTTGTTGTACAGATTATTTTGTCACCCGGGTATTAAGCCTAGAACCCATTAGTTATTTTCCTGATCCTCTTCCTCCTCCCACCCTCCACCGTGAAGTAGGCCCTAGTGTGTGTTGTTCCTCTCTATGTGTCCATGTGTTCTCATCATTTAGCTCCCACTGATAAGTGAGAACATGTTCTACCAGGAGGATTTTTAAATATATGTGGTTATGCATAATATGTTTGTTCTTTTGTTTCCTAGACGTCTTTAGTTAGCAGCATCCTCATGTTCATGTTTCACCTTTTTGCAATCTCTGTGAACAGACTTTATTTTCCTTCAAATGTGAACCTAATTAAACAAAAAAAGGAAATGTATATCTAGTGAGGGGATGATGCTGGCATGAAGAATATAGAGTTTATGTCTCTCTGATAGGAACTGTTAAAGCCCATGTCCTCTCCTCAGTCAGATATTGGAGCTTCATCCTTTCATACAATTTTAAACGCAAAAGTTTTGGAGAAGCACTTGGCTTTTACTTCACAACAGCATCTAGAAAGTAAATACAACACAGGTGTTTATCTTATTGAGGAATACATCATCAGTAAGAAGCTTTGGTTTGTTTGTAAGTAAGTCATTGAAAGAGAGAGAGAGAGAGACTTCATATCAGGTCGTTCACCCTGAGTCGAATAGACTTGTCACTAAAAATGACCTTGTAAATGACAACAAGGCCCCAAAGCAGTGGCATGATCTGCTTATAGAAAGTCTGGAAATTGAACATTTTACCTGACTTCTATTGCTCACTGCTACAGTCAGACCCTGTTCCCAGTGTCTGAGCTCCACCCATCAACAATGCCCAGAAAAGGAGGTCATGAAGTCACTGGAGGTGACACATGGTTTAAAACATTGGAGATCTTAATAAATAAACCATGCTCAGGAGGTTTAGGTGGAGAAGGGTTATATTTCTCTCTGGTTACCAGGACAAGGCACAGATAAGGACAGAGGACAACCTCCCTCCCCCATCACCCAGGCTGTGCCAGGGGTGGAGGGCGCTAAAAGGAGGACCCTCCCTCCTCCATGCTGGCCGGGGCTGAGTCACTCTGGGGAAGCACCGGGATTCTTGGCTTCACGGAATGACCTTGCATGGCACAGAAAACCCCAGGAACAGAGGGACTTTTTCTAAATTAGTCCTGACCTTCAGGGAAGCTGTCCTGAATACCATATGCACAGCAGATGATCTGTAAAAGGTTAATTTGTCTCTGTTTTGTATATAAACTCTAACTCCTGCTGAACTAGTTTGGATTTATTCCTTGGCATGGCCGTCTCCCAGGTCCCTCTTCCCGGATTATCAAGTCATCCCAGCCTGCTGAGATCTGGCTGGGAAGTTTGTCCCAGGAAGGATTCCTACTCTGCACAGATCACTTCCTTTAGTGGTTGATTCTCTCCGTGGAGAAAAGCGATTAACTAAATCAGCCATGGAAATAAGCCTGTGCAAGCATCTTAGTGACTGAGTTGGGAGCAGGTATAGGAGTGCCAGAGAGCTGACCTAGGAAAGCTGGGAGCTGATGGCAGTCAAGAGAGGGTCCAGAAACATGATTCACAGGCCAAGGCCCAGGGTGCCCTGCTGGGCTCCCGGGAAGAGTGTGACTTGTCAGCCTGGGGGATACTTAGGTGCTCAACCTTGACTATTGGGAGATCCCTGGGAAGGTCAGAGCAGCAAAGGCCTGCTTCGAACAGATGAGCTTGGAGTTGATGTGAATCTCTAGGCCAGGGGACCTTTGGAAATCCTGGTGAAGGTAAATGGGTGTTTGTCTTCTGCAAATTCTTTTTTAATGAAAAGCAAAATTAAATATGTTGGTGTATTTCCCTAAAAAGAAACAACTTGGTTTCTATTAGTGTGTCTCACTAGGTGTTGCCCTTTATGTTGGCTAAGAAAACAAATGAGTAAGTTATTTTCTTGAGAAGCACAAATGCAGTGTTTGTCAGGGTTTAATGAGGGTCGTCCATTGTCACGGTTGCTTTCGGGAGCTTACTGCACATTAGGGCCTGCATTGATTTCTTTCCAGGGCAGGCTTCGGTTGGCCTGAAGGTAGACGCAGGAATCAAGTTATGCCTCTTCATCATATGAGGCCATGAGGCTACCAATATCAAGGACATTAATGAGTTCATTGATTTTGAGTGACCTTTGGAAAGAATACCCCAACAGCCGAAAAGTAGAAATCCCATAATTCCACCAAATGGAGGAAAGATTAATAATATCTGATGTTGCTTTTCTGCCTGCCTGGGCTCTTCCCTGGGCCCTGGGGCCTCACAGGGTGACCCTTCCCTCTGGTATGATGGATGGGGGTGGGGTCGTAAATGTGCAGAGGAAAAACATTTCAGGGACAGGCACACAAGGTGCCATCAGGTGACCTCAGTTAATATGACAGATCCTGACCTATTGTCTTCTTACCTCTCTAAAATGAGCCAGGAAAAACAAGAGTCATGATGTCCATGTGGATTTTTTTCAACATCCTGATCACTTATCCTAAGCTGCAATGAAATCCTTTTAAATGCCATAATATTAATGTAGCCCAGTAAAAATATAGTAGCTTGAATAGCGACGTGCTTTTGGAGGTGTTGCTGATGTGGAGATACATAAGACACCATCCTGGAAAAAAACAATATCACCGGCTTTATATTTGGGTTTCCCTTGACAAGCCTGTTGTGAATTTCCTCCCGATTAGGGAGGCCAGCAATAAGAGAGCCCAGCCTTCCGTTTCTGTTTCTTCTGATAAAATTGTGAGAATCTCACCAGGGGTTTAGCTACATTAACATCAAAGACACAGCCCAAGGGTAACTGGATTTGGAAAACGGAAAAAGCAAACATTTTACTATTCCCAGAGAAACTGCCTCCCTCTTTAGCAGTGGCCCAATTTTCTGCTGTCATATTTCCTATCTGAATACTTCTATTAGTGATGATTCAAGGAGAATTTTATCTCTTAGGATCACTGAGTTCAGGTCCAAGGATGATTATCTTCTTTCTGTGTTTTGGGTAAACATAAACAATTTTCTACCCACATGAAATATCAAAGGACATAAACCAGCCACTTTACATGAAACATTTGCTGTAATTCTTCACTGCCACAGTTGGGTCCGGGCATCATAGATAACACAAGACTTGGGCTTTAAGAAGCACTCCCTCCCCAGGTCTCTGCAGAGATGGTTTCTGCAGTTGAGATGCTGGGGAAGGTTCCTGCACTGTCCCTCTTGGGGTGTTAGTGCTGCAGTGGGCACTTAGGGGCTAAGGCTGCAGCTACACACATAGTTTTGCCTGGAGAAGTAGAGAAGGTTTCAGAAAGGAGGTTGTGATTTAAGAAAACCTTTGCATTTTAGACAGGGGAAAACCAATTATAGGTGCAGCCAACCAAATTAGACAAGGCTGCCCTTAAGCACGTTTCGGCAAACCAGATTGGATGCCATGTATTCTCATGAGGGAAGGGAGGCAGAGCAGCACAGCTGTTGGGGGACCTGAGGTTCATGCTGTGGGGGGCCTCCACTTTGTACACTCTTGACTATAGAAGTTAACCTTCCCTTTCTACGGGACTTCTATTGTGATTTTATTGCTCCTCACTGAGCATTTTCCAGACATCTGCTATGCTGTGGCTGCTACCTTGTGGAGACCTGAGTCTGCCCTCAGAGAGCTTATGAGTAAAAGAAATGAAATCAACATTAAAATGATGTAAAGTTAAAAAAAAAAAAACAACCAAAAACCTAGAGTCATCTGAAAGCCTCATCTTTGATTTTAAAAGTGCCAGAGAGTTGCAGAATTAAAGAAGCATTTCTTTAACATTCACTGGAAAGAAATTCATAGGACCAAATGGAAAGTATGAAAGGAACATTTTTCTATCTGTTATCTACCTAGCTATCTGTCTTTGTATGTATCATCTAATCTTTTATTTATATTGCTTTTAGTAAATAAGAACCTCATTTTAAACACTGGAAAGTATTCTTAGCTCAGAACATGCACACCAGACTGGAATTAGAAAGGCACAGAGATGTCATGCTTTCACCATGCTATATTTTTGGGAGTGAAGTAACCAAGAAATAGGAAGAGAGGGCCCTGGTCTCTTTCTTTTTTTAAATCATTAATTATGTTATACTTTTGCTATTTAAGTCTGTCGCTCACTAAATTAGTTTTTGCATGTTACCCCGCTGTCACTTGAAAGTAATTAAAAGCTGGTTGTTTACAGCTCTGGAGAGCCCCCGCGTGACACTAAGAATGGGGGTCATGTGAGTCTCCAAACAGCTGCTAGCAAGGCTCCGAAGCAGCCGCAATAGCAGCTAGTCTGCAGGGCCTCAGCCTGCCAGTGGGAGACCTGCGCCCATTCTGAAAGCGGCAAACCGTGTTTTGTGGAGTACAGCCCGACACAGAGAAGTACGCGTTTGACTTTTGAACTACCGAAACAAGTAGATAGACACATAGAGATAGGTATGTTAATACTTTTTCTTTAAAAAAAAAAGCAAGAAAAGAAAGCATTGGAGCAAATTTAGCCCAGAGGATCTCAGGAGGGGTGTGTGTACATGTGTGTGATGTGAGTGTCCACTTATGTGTGTGGTGTTCGGTGTGGTGTGTGCATATGTGTGTGTGGTGCATGATGTGTGTGTGTAGCATGTGGGGTGTGTGCGTGGCATGTGGGGTGTGTACTCTGTGTGTATGTGGTGTGTGTGTGTGTGCCATGTATGGTGTGTGAGCTCTGTGTGTGGCATGTGTGTGTGGTGTGTGAGCTCTGTATGTGTGTGGAGGGTGTGTGTGTGTGATGTGTGTGCTCTGTATCTGTGTGTTGCGTATGTGTGTGTAAAACCTCATTTGTTGGGCCACTAAGTCACACTAAAATGCCCCTTGATTTCCTATTTTAAGTTTCTGGAATATGACTTGAGTGCAGTGCTGACTCAGGTTAGCTGGGTGACCTAAGGCAAGGCATTTCTGTCTCTCTCGTTGTTTTTTTTGTTTTGTTTTGTTTTTGCCTCAGCTTCCTCCCGTGGGTATACAGTGATTTCTCTGGTCCTCTCTCATAATACGATGTCAGGATATTAAAATTCCAAATTGAATATTCCACCTATTAAGCCAACTACTGTCTAAGTTATTTTTTCACTTTCTTAGATTTAATCTTGTAGGATGTTATATGCGCGTGTCAGGGGTCCCCAAGCCCACCCTCAGGTTTGGTAATTTGCTGGGAAGACTCAGCATGTAGCTGCACCCATGACTGTGACTTAATACAGGAGAATGCTATGGAGCAAAAGCAGCAAAGGGAAAAGGCACATGAGGTGACGTTCAGGGGAAAGCAGGCCCCAGCTCTCAAGAGTCTTCTCCCTGTGGAATCACTCAGCATACACTTAATTTCCCCAGCAATGAGTCGTGATAAGAGGTGCAATGTCGTCTACCAGGGGAGCTCCTGGAGACTCAGTGGCCAAGGTTTTCTTTGGGGGCAGGTCACGTGGGCACCCTGGTATGTTCGGCATGTGCCAAAGTTCCAGACTGTAGAAGGAAGGCAGGTGCTCATCATGAACTGTATTGCTTATGCAGTTTAGGCAGCGAGCCACTCTTAGGGTGGTGGGAACCCTTCCAATATCCCTGTTCCCAGATACCAGCCAAGGGTCAGTCTTGCAAGCAGCCCTTCATAAGAGTGACAGTCTCAGACCTACCGTGTTAACTCTTCTCTGTGCCATGCAACTTTTTAAATAATGTTGGCTCATCTTCATTTTCATACATTCAACAATCACTTTGCATATGCTCATCATGAAATGCTGGAGAAAGCAAATGAAGAAAATCTCTATTTTGTGTACTTTATTGCCTTGTACCCAAGTATTTCAAGCCTTAAGAAAGGTCTCATCTCAAATTATTTTAAGGTCCGAAAACACATTAACTGATACTCTTCCCTTGCTCCACCTAAGTGTAAATGGAGTTCATTTTATATTCCGACATTAAGGATCTTCTGCCTTCTCTCTCTCTCCCTGTGATGTTTGGTTCTTTCTAGACATAGGAAACAGATGGCCAGCTAAGTCAATCAGATGTAATTTGGACACAAGCATATTCTCTGGTCTGTTGTTCATCTAGGAGTTTTCCTTTCAGGAAAGTTCAAGAGAATAACAGGATCATTTAGAAAACAATGTCATGCAGTGATAAGCAAATGCTGTTAGATTATTATTATTATCGACAAACTAAAATAGATATCACAAATCAAGATTTGCGTAGACAATGTGCCACAGTATAAGAAAACAGGATTTGAGATTAAGAAATGTAATTTTTGACTCAGTATAACTTACTAGCTACTCAAGAAGTCAGTGTGAACTCAAGGTATTGTCAAGAGCAGAGATAAAGGTGGGTTGGACGAGGCTCATGGTGCTGTGTCCTTTGCACTGGGCTGGACCAGGTGGAGGAAGGTCTCCTCAGCAGATGGGTTGGTTGGCCTCCAGAAATCCATCAGGTGGCACCACCATGGCTGTAAGCCCTTTGTGGCTCTCCTTCTGAGCAGTTGGGACAGGACAGTAAACTGTCCAGCAGCCCAGACTTCCTGTCTCCTCAGCAACCGCATCACCTGTGGAATCCCCAATCTAGGAGCCAACCCCCTTCCCTGCTCCACCGTCAGCCTACGGAGCGTTCCTGCAGTCTGGGTACTCTGAGCATTTATGCCAGTCCGCGATCTCGGCTCACTGCAAGCTCTGCCTCCCGGGTTCAAGCGATTCTCCTGCCTCAGCCTCCCGAGTAGCTGGGACTATAGGCACATTCTGCCACACCTGGCTTTTTTTTTTTTTTTTTTAGTAGAGATGGGGTTACACGTGTTAGCCAGGATGGTCTTGATCTCCTGACCTTGTAATCTGCCCGCCTCGGCCTCCCGAAGTGCTGGGATTATAGGCATGAGCCACCATGCCTGGCCTGGTTTTAACCGACTCTTCACTTCTTGTCCAGATGCTCAGGTGTTGTTTGCTGCCCACGTCTGTATAGCTGAAGAGGTCTTTCCCGAGCTTTTTCTCAGCGTCCGGGAGCACCCCATTCTCAACTCTGCTGCACCTACTCTCCAGCGTTCAAAAGATCGTAACTTTTCACTCTGCAGGGGCTGAGAACAGCTCTCTCAGACAACCCTTTCTACCTCCAGCATGACTCAACCCCAAGTTCTCTCCCACAGGAAGAGATTTCCTCTTTCCTTCCAGCTTAGCCTCCCACCATGCTGCCCTCCTGGTCCCTTTCCTTGCTCCAACGTTCTAGGACCTCTTTTCATCAGCTGTGCCCTCTGTTGCTTCGGACAGCTTCTCTTTAGTAATTACTGTATTTCTTGTGATACAGGTGCTCAGGTCCCCCAGTTTTAAAGAAACCTTTTCGTTTGCCGACTTTCATACTTTTTTCTTTCTCTGTCTTTACTTTTTTTCTCTATCTTTACTTTCTTCCTTCCTTCTTTCTTTCTCTCTCTCATTCACTCCTTTCATTCTTTCTCTTTCTTCTGGCAAACTGTTTTGAGAGAATAGTTTATCCTAGTGAGTATCTTGGGCTCTGCCTGTTACACGCTACTGAAATTCACTGCTTCAGGATCACCCGTGACTTCCAAATGTTAAATCCCAAGGCTGTCTCCTGGTCCAGTTTCTCTCTGACCTCCCTGTTAGATGTACACAGTTGACCTACTTCCTCTGTTGGTTCCTGTATTTGGCAACTCTGGCTGCCAAAACAAAATATCACACACCGGGTGGCTTAAACAACAGCAAATTATTTCCTTATGGTCCTGGAGGCTAGAAGTTTGAGATCAGGCTGCCAGCATGGTTAGGTTCTGATGGGGGCCTCGTCCTGGAGTGCAGATGGACACCTTCCTGTTGTCCTTACATGACTGACTCTCTCATGTTTCTTCTTGCAAGGACACTGATTCTATCCGATTAGGGGCCCACCCTTATGACCCCATTTAACCTTAATTGCTTCCATACTCCAAATTACTTAGTAATTACTGTATTTCTTGTGAAACAGGTGCTCAGGTCCCCCAAATTTAAAGAAACTCTTCCCTTTTCCTTTGTCAACTAACTCCCCTTCCTTTCCCTTCCTTCCTCTTTCTTTCTTTCTTTCTTCCTTTCTTTCTTTTCTTTTCTTTTCTTTTCTTTTCTTTTCTTTCTTTCTTTCTTTCTTTCTTTCTTTCTTTCTTTCTTTCTTTCTTTCCTTTTCTTTCTTTCTCTTTCTTTCTTTCAGTCTTTCTCTCTCTCCTCTCTCTTTCTCTCTCTTTTTCTCTACCTTTACTTCTTTTTTCTTTCCTTCTTTTTTCTTTTTCTTTCTCTCTCTCTCTCTCTCTTTCATTCTTTCTTTGGGGTCAGGGCTTCATCACCTACAATTTCAGGGGACACGAGGCAGTTCATAGCAGTTGCCCTCCTTTGGTTTGTATCAAACCACACTGCCTGGTTGATCTTCTCTCCAATGATTTCTGTGCTATCTCTTTCCTTGAGTTCACACCTTCCCGACTCAGAAATGTGTGTCAATCTAAAAGTCCAGCCCCAGCCACTTTCTGTATTGGTCATTTCATCATCTCCCAGGGCTTCATCCATGACTTGTACCTGTGTGACGCTAACTTCAGACCTGCCTTCTCTCCTGGTCCTGCTTGTTCACTCCCGCTGCATCCCTCTGGCCACCTCCAACAGAGGAAACCTCCCCCATGACCACAAAGGAATTTCCCTTTGCTTTACTCATTTATTATTTAATATAGTGACTGTATTAGTTTCCTAGGACTACAAAAAAAAAAACAAAAACCAGGAACTAGGTAGTTTCAAACAATAGAAATTTATTTCTTCACAGTTCTGAAGTCCAGAAGTCCAAAGTCACAGCGTCAGCAGGGCTGTGCTGACTCAGAGGGCTGTGGGGAGGGTCCCTGTCAGGCCTCCCAGCACCTAGTGTTGCCTGAGGTCCTTGGCTCCTTGGCATCCTTCACTTGCAGAAGTCTCACTCCATCCAGTCCCTCCCTCTACCAACATGTGACTTTCACCCTGTGTGTGTCTTTGCATTTCTTCTCCTTTTCTAATAAAGACAATAGTCCTATTGGATGAAGGGCCCACCTTATTTCAGTATGGCCTCGTGGTAACTTAAATGATTACATCTACCACAACCCTGTTTGCAAACAAGGTCACATTCTGAAGCTCCAGAAAGGACATTTTGGGGGGAAGCTATTTAGCCCACTATGATTACAAATTCTTCCAATTCTTTTTTGGCCCTCTCTCACACATATTTTATATCTTTCCATCTCCTGCTTGACACGCAGTAGACAACTGATAAATATATGCTCAATGAGATTCTTTAAAAAAAAAAAAAAAAAAAGCATTTGTAAAGGAAGGAAACAAAAAGCAGACAGTCCCATCAGGGTAGCCAGGAGTGCCGGTGCTCCAGGCCCTGTGCGTCCCTGCAGCCCTGTCCCCAGCAACGCCAGCATCCAGCTGGCAGCCACACCACCAGCTGCTGCCGTCCCAGCTGCAAGTAGCCTGGTCTGTGTCAGACCGGGCTGGGGGCCAGTAGGGGACAGGATCCAGGCAGTCCTGGACCAAGCACAGGGCGCAGGCAAGCCGCTTCACCTGCATTTCAGATCCTCACGTTCGGGTGCCATGGCTTATTGGGCATCTTCAAGTCCTGCATTTCCTTCCTCAAAACGAAAAGGGGGAAATTTGTTAATGGACAAACGACTCATCAGTTTCCCAAATGATTAGTAGTCTGAAAACATGTGCATGAAAACATTGTCTCAAAAGTTACCCTTGATTACAACATTAATTCCAAACTAACTGAATTTGTATTGGATAAACTGTCACCTATGGTTGGAACTTCAACAACTAGATTCTATTTGCAAAGTTGTATTGACTATCCAAGGCTCAGGTATGGGGGAGGTAATGAGAGTATTTACAGAATATTTCAGTGTGTGTAGTTCCTGAAAATACAATGCTGATGCTGAAAATATTGGCTGTCCAGAATTGGGCTCTATGAGCTACAGAAAATCCACAGCACACACTGCTCTGCAGTAGAGCAGAGTCAAAATGTGCTTTGAAAAGAAGCTATAAGCAGATACAGTAAATAAGCAAAAATGCACGGATCCTGTGTGCTCTTAGGGATGGTTTCAGGGTGCTGCACGTCTTTCATTTTGCCAGCAGTGCACAGCAGGGCTCGGGTTTGCACTCAGAGGAGCCTGGCTTTGGGTCCCTACTGCACAGCTATGAGAACTTCCATAGTTAAAGACCTCTCTGTGGACCTGGATACTGTGTTTTTATAAAGATGAGGAATGCCATCCATAACTGCAGTTCCAGGCCAAGTGAGGTGCTCCATGAATTTGAACATAGCTAAGCAATTCCGGACCTCTCTAGGTGTGCATTTCTCTATAAAGCCTGTAGATAGTGTGGAGTCTGAAGCCAGTGTCCAGGTCCATACCCCATATTCAACTTGGACTAAGTTATGTAACCTTAAGTCAGTCATATAACCTTGCTGTGCCTCAGTTTCCTCAACTGTAAAATGGAAATAGGAATAAAAATAACATAGTAAGATTGTTATGAGAATTAAATGAATGAATATAAAGTTCTTAGTATAGTGCTTGACATTAATGTTTGCCATTGTCCTTCTGCTGCTGCTGCTGCTGCTGCTTATTATCTTCTGTCTAAAGTGTGTGTATCCCAGAAACCAGAAGATCAGGATACTGTGACTTCAAAACAAATAGGCCATTATTTGTGTGATGCTTGTTAGGAAGTAAAAGAAAAGTAATTCTATTTAAGAATTGCTGAAATGCAAGGTGTGCTGAAGAAGTCATGGGGAAATAATCCAAAATCCTTCAATTTCAACATAAAAGCATTAGAATGCTATTGAACCAATAATCTGTAGGATTTTAAAAGAAACAACTCTTTACTTATTTTATTAAAATGTTTATTTTTCTTAAATAGCAAAAGTATGATATAAAATGACAATAAAGCAGAATGAAAGGATCTTATTTTTTGCCTTAACCATCACAGCTAAATCAGAGTATGTATTTGCAGTTTTAGAGGATCTGCAAAGGGACATTTGGGAGCCAGTTGAGACCTATGGGAAAAAACCAAATATCCCCAGAAAAAAAAAAAAAAAGCTTTCTGTGGAAAAAAAAAAAAAGGTTAGTATTTACATTAAAATACTTGTAGCACATTTCAATTATTGAATAGCTAACAATTCTATGGTATGCACATGTCAGGTTATACCTAAAAACTTCTCGACAACCCTATTAAGTATTGACTGTTGTTGGCCCCACTTTACAGATGAGAACACTGAGGCAGAGAGAGCTTCAGTAAGTGACCCAAGGTCCTTTCTTGAAATTCTCCCTCTCTGAAGGTAGAGATTTTGCCTTTTCTTAAATTTTCTTTCAGTTTCCTATAGTACGTACATGCATAAGAGCCAAAAAATACTGTCGACTGAATGATACACCACTTACAACAGTCAGAACCCTTGAAACTAGGGATTTATTTAAGCAAAAAAAACCATTTTCAAATAATATGATCCAAGACTTAACCTTCTGAATATTTGACATATTTAGGACATTTTATTGTGATTTGAGGGCAATATGCTTTGTTTTTTGAAACAATATTGTATAACTAGAAAAAAATCAAAATAGATGAAATTGTCAGGGACAGAAATAATTTCTTAATTTTACTTAACATAATCCCTTCCCACCAACCTCAAGGATAACATTTCCATTCCAGACACATAATAGAAGCTTAATACATGTTTATGGAGTGAATCTTGAATGAGCAACTTTTCCATCAGAGTGGTGGTGTTACTTCCTTTTACATTCTTCATAATGCTTTAATAAGACCTTTTGCTTTTCTATATTTTTTTCTACCACTCTAAAATAAAATTTCACATCAGCCTCTCCTCCCAATGCAAAGAGTGCCTGTGTTGGCCAATCAGGGGCAGCCTGGGATTTCACAGCTGACATCTCCTACGTGATGCTGTTCTGAGGGAAATCGAAATTTCAAATTCCCAGTATTTATTATTCCCAAAACAAAAGCTGCCTTCTTTTATTTTCATGAAATGATTTTATTGTTGCAACCACCTATAGCTTTACACTGCAGCATTTGTTAAAAAGCAGGACAATGCAAGTCATGGTGATGCTGACACGCCGAGCCCTTGAGAGGTGCGTCACAGCCTTTCCTGATGCCCTGAATCCATAGCCACGCCATGATCCTCAGAGTTCACTTTCAGTTTTTTATCTAAAGGGACATATGCATTTGGTGAGCACAGAGTGTCAGCCTGTCATGGATAGCTTTTGTGTGTGAGGGCATGTTGTTTCAAACAGTAATCAATATGCTTCACCAATTTATGATGATGGATCTAAAAACAGTAGAATTTCTGTGTGGAGAAGCATTGGGGTGTCTTTTTGAGCTGGATGTTCAAAAAGACACCCTGGAAAGGTTACATGGGGGGAAGGGACAGCAGGAATGACCGTTGCTGAGCCAATCAGATCACCCGCACGTGTCCACATGAGGATGCAGATATCACCTAGATCAGTCTCCCGTCTCTATCACTGGCTCCGATTTCTCATTGGAGAATTATTTTATAGATGAAGAAAGCACCCAGGTGTGAAAAGTCACCTGAGCAGGGAATGGTGGTGCAGAGACTCCAAGCTGGGATTTTGTGGTGACTGTGTCTGCGCTAGTCCTGTGTTCAGTTGAAAATTTCTCCATTACTGTCATTGAAGCACTTATACTAGGTAAGGCAATGCTTTTAAAGTTGCATTTTAAAAACTATGTGACCTGTTTTAAAAAGGCACAAAAGAGATAGAGACACACCAGATATAACTTAAATTATAATCAGTAGGCTTATTATACTGAAGGAATTACAAAGACTAATGGGGTTCTTTTAATTATTTATCTGAAAGAAGTTCATTGAAAACTGTACTTCTCAAAATGATTCATTTTGAAGTAAACTTATAACTGAGCTTTACTTCAATATCAAATATTTAAAATATAATGCAAATAATATGTTGTATATCTGGAAATGTTTACCTGTAGTTTCCAAGAAAAAAACAACAACAACATATTTCTATATAAATATTGTCTTAGTCTGTTTGGGCTGCATTAATAAGTTACCATGGTGGCTTATAAACCACAGAAATGTATTTCTCATAGCTCTGGAGGCTGGGAATTCTAAGATCAAGGAGGTAGGTAGATTTGGTGTCTCATGAGGGTTCTCTTCCTGGTTCATAGACAGCTACCTTCTCATTTTCTCACATGGTAGAAGAGGTGAACGGTGTATCTGGGGTCTCTTTTTATAAGGGCCCTAACCTCATTCATGAGGGCTCCACCCTGCTGACCTAGTCACCTTCCAAAGGGTCTACCTCCCTATAGCATCACATTCGGGTTTAGGTTTCAACATAGGAATTTTGGGAGGTGGGGAAATAGATCTTCAGTCTATATACATATTTTTTTTATAGATGGAAATATCCTTAGACCAGTGTTTCTTGGCTTTTTGGGGGAATCATGTACATGTTGAGTAAGTAATAAAAACTATGGGGCAGTGGATCTTCAGAAGAACACACCAGTGCTGAAAGCTGCAAGAGTCCAGGCCTTTTTTGCTTCCCTTCAACCTAGTGACTATCCGCATTCCCTCACCCCCCGTTCCCACTTGTCCTTACCCAGATTAACCAGGGATTCGTACTCCATTAAAATGCCTGATATAGATGTTGGATCGTGTCTTTCTTTTTTTCAACCTAAATTGCATTTTGAAACCTTCAGGCACACTCTTTTCTCTGATCCCTTATTTGTCCTGGTTTCCTCTGCTGCTTTTTATGCACACATTTTTTTTTCCTCCTATGCCCATTGCATTGTACCAGTATCTTTCACTACAATTGTTCTTGTACCAGGAAAAGTAAAGGGTTTTTATAAAAAGCCTTCATCAAGTCATTTTCAAACTGCAGATGATACAAGGAAAGAAAGGCCATACTGAGATTCCCCCCCGCTAATTAGATAGTGAAATTTTTAGTTCTCAGCATTGTTATCTGTTCGAATTGAAACCCTATCATTGAAAAAGCCAAATGAACTTGAAATTGAGGAGGGCCATTTCCCAAAAGGGAACGCAGCCAGGCTGAATCCCTCGGTGGAGAGCCAGGGTGCAGGAGGCCCGGATGCACGTGACTCATTTCCACAGTTCTGATTTCCAAGCGAAGTAATTTGTTCTTTTAAAAAATTATTCTGGGATTCAAGATTAAAAAAAAAAAAAATCTGTATTGCCAAATGCTTACCATGCATGCCGAAATATTGAAGAAATGTATATCTCAGACTTGCAGGTAATTTTGAAATGATCCACAAGGATTTATTCAAGGTCAGTAAATTCTGTGTTGGCACTTTCTGTGTCAGTCTATGCTCCACACTGTGTCCCCATCAAGTCAATTCCTCTGATGCTGAATCTACTCTATTCCTTGCCTCTAAGTAAAAAACAAAAAACAAAAACAAACAAACAAAAAAACAAGCAAACGAAAGAACAATATGGCAATTGAAGTCTTAAGCATTTCCTCTTTTACTGAATTCGACACCATTCCATTGCTAAGTGAAGAAAACCTGAACATCCTATTGCTGGCCATGCCTCCCAGGGTTCTCCAGTAAACGTTTTCCATGAAAGCCTGAAGTCCATTTTTGATGCAAAACATACAGAACCTCTGGGCTCCATGAGGCCTGATGCATGACTTTGATAGGACTCTGCACATGCTTAGTTTATGGTCCTGAACATGTGCATTTTCCTGAATGTCTTGTTCTTTGTTTACTGGCTTTGACTTGTTGATGTAAGATGAATCCACATATGTTTCTCTCTTGTTTTATCAAAATGTTTAAGTGTCTTTAGTTTTATATTGAGATTTTAAAAACAAAGCTTTTCTTGCTGGTAAGGATATGGATAATTACTTTCTTGTCAAGAAAAATGGTGAAACTGGAAAACTAATTTCACGTATTTAAAATACACATTTGTTGCATAGTTATCATTGATCAGTTTATAAATTTTACACCTTTTTGGTGGTGGGAAAATATATTCATAGTGACTTCTATTTTAAATTCTGGATCTAAGATGAAGCTGCTTTTTACTAATAGTGGCTATACAGTATAGGTACCCTTGTAAAATGGTTGTGCAGAAGGAGAATAGGAAGGACTATAGATATGTGATTTAAGATATTTCTGTTTTGAAGGGTTAAATTTAGAAGGCAGCACAAGGGTCAACTTGTGTAAACTCTGTGTGTAAAGCGAGGATATTCAAGGTGACAGGGATCAGAACCTCTGTGAAGGTTCAGTAAAATTATTTGTGCACATCGGGTTATTATATAAGGATGTAAAAATCCAGTTTTATGGCAAGATTTATTTGTTAATTCGTAACTCTCATATGTGATCCGAATTTAAAAACTGGAGGACACACTCATAACAATTTAGAATGCGGCTTTTCTTGTGATTTAAATTGGACTTATTTTTCTTTAGTCTCCAACTCTTTCTTAGAAGAATTATGGTGCAGCAGAAACTATAAAGGAGGGACAGTTATTTGAACCTAGTTACAGAAAGGAAGTTATTGGCGTGGGGATTCTGTAGGAGGGACTCTACATTGGATGCAAATGAAGGAATAACTGGAAGAAGAAAGGAGAAACAAATAGGCCCAAGTATACATTTCACTGTGTGAACCCATAATTCTCTCTGATGGCTGCATGATTAATTCAAAGATTTATTGATTTTTCCCTTCTCTACTCCAGCCTGCTGACCTGGTTTTGTTGACAGGTTTGTGTGGATCAAGCCAATCTGACAGATGAAAGTGTGCTACCATATTAGTCCCCGTGGTCTGGAACAAATATTTTATACCGTGTCTTTATCAACAGTAACCGAACACATGTGAGGCATCCGTCAACACGCCTTCCCATGCCATGCCATGCCATGAAATAGACTCAGGGATGCCAGCCCAACAGCAGAAGCAGCTGGGATTATTCATTTTAAGGAACGTGCATTGTGTGTGTGTGTCTGTGTGTGCACGTGTGCGTGCATGTGTGTGTATGGTGAGGTGGGAGTGTGGAAGTTATGGCATTTTTATTCTTAGTAACAAATATTAACTGACAGTTAGCTTTTAAAAATACCTTTGTGGGCCTGGCGCTGTGGCTTACGCCTGTAATCCCAGCACTTTGGAAGGCCAAGGCGGGTGGATCACAAGGTCAGGAGATCGAGACCATCCTGACTAACACGGTGAAACCCCGTCTCTACTAAAAATATGAAAAATTAGCCGGGCGTGGTGGCGGGCACCTGTAGTCCCAGCTACTCGGGAGGCTGAGGCAGGAGAATGGCGTGAACCCGGGAGGCGGAACTTGCAGTGAGCCGAGATTACACCACTGCACTCCAGCCTGGGCAACAGAACGAGACTGTGTCTCAGAAAACAAAACAAAACAAAAACCTTTATGATACCTGAGATTTGCTTCAAAACAATCCATTGCTAGGGGTGAAGGTGTAGCCTGAATTGATAATTTCTGAAGCTGCAAAGAAATAGCTGAGGCTGGGTAATGTATAAGGAAAAGAAATTTAACTGGCTCACGGTTCTGCAGGCTGTAGAGGAAGCATGGTGCCAGCATCTGCTTCTGGGGAGGCCTCAGGGAGCCTTTACTCATGGTGGAAGTCAAAGTTGGAGCAGAAAGTTCACATGGTAAAAACAGGAGCAAGAGAGAGTGAGGGCAGAGCTGCACACTTTTAAACAACCAGGTCTCATGAGAACTTACCATCCGCAAAAACAATTGCGGATAGTGCCAAATCATTCATGAGAAATCCTCCCGCATGATCTAATCACATCCCCAGACCCCACCTTCAATATTAGGAATTACAACTCTACATGACATTGGGCAGTGACACAGATCCAAACCATATCACCAGACCACCCATGATATTCTATAGAATATAATTTAGAAAAAACTACTTTCCAAGGTAAGGCCACTAGAGGCGATTTGCATAAAATTGGGGTTGTTTTAAGCCTTGGGTTCAACAATTCAGGGTTAAATATGAGTTAGATGTTTTCACGGGACCAAACACCATTTATAGGTCTTGAATAAATCTGAAATTTCTACTTTTATAAAGTCTAATATGTAGATACACTGGGTTTCATTGGATTCTAATTCTATTTTTTGTATTTTGGGGGGGGGCATCATTTTTATCTTTACTACCGTAAAACAAGACACCATCACAGCCAACTCCAAATGGCCAGGTGTGAAGTGGAAGGAAAGATGGAATAAGAGTGAACCAGCCATGTGTAGGTGCTCAGGTGGAGGGAACTGTGGTTGGTGGAAGACCCCTAAGTGGAGTAAGCTTGGATAGGTAGCCGGAGGAGGGAAGGGATGGGGCAGGGCCAGCCTGCATATGAAAGGCCTTCTTGACTAAGGCAACGGCTTTGGATTTTTATGCAGGAATAATGGCAAACTGTTGAATTCTGGGCTGGGGATTAATGTGACCAATGTTGCTGTGTGGAGAACAGTACGGGGTGGAGAGCAAACATAACCATTAGATGAGCAGTAGGAGGCTGGTGGAGACTGACTTGAGGACAGAGAAAAAGAGGACAGATGCGAAAGATGTTTGGGGAAGCTTTGATATGTTGGCTGAGAGATTAGATGTGGGGGTGGAGAAAGACAGTCATCAAGGATGATTCAGGTTTCTTAAGGAATTTAGTGCATGTTGGTACCATCAATAGGTGTAGAAACTCTATTATTTAAGGTTATCAATCAGAAATTGAATAACGTTAATAATAGGCAAAGCCCTATAGGCACTCTGTTCTTGGTGTATGAGTGTGTGTGGAGGATGTCCTGTGAGCTACTTAAGCTCACTATAAATATCTTTCTGAAGCCTTCCTTGAATGTACTATTCTGGCCTCCTACCTTTGCTCAAGCTGTTTTCTTGTTTGTTTCGCCTTCAGCTTCATCTTACTCATGCTAAGTCAGACTCATCACTGACTTCACACGTTTTTTGTTGGCTGATTTCCAGTTAGTCAAAATAAAAGGAAGTGAATAGTTTTGGCCTTTGAAGCAAAAAGGGACACAGGGACCTCTCTTTCCAGCTTCATGGCTTTATAAACTCTGGATAGAGCAGTTGATGGTCGATTTCTCACAGTAATTATTAGGCACTATAATTTTGCTAAATTTACTTAAGCTAAACTAAAGACCATCAAGAGCACCTTCTATGGGCTGATATTGTGTCCCTCTCTAAAATCATATGTTGAAGTCCTAATCCACAGTGCAACTGTATTTGGAAGTGAGGCACTTCAAGAAGTAATTAAGATTAAATGAGGGTATCAGGGCAGTCCCTAACCCAATAGGACTGGTGGCCTTATAAGAAGTGGGAGAGACACCAGAGAGCTTGCTCTTTCTCTCTCTGCCATGTGAGGACACAGTGAGAAGGTGGCTGGCTGCACATTTGGAAGAGAGCTTTCACCAGAAACACAGTGGCTGGAAACTTGATTTCGGACTCTGGCCTCCAGAACTGTGAAAATATAACTTTCTGTTGTCTAAGCCATCCTCTCTGTGGTATTTTGTTGCAGCAGCCTAAGATGGCTTAATACAGCACTCTTTTGCTCTTTTGTCTAACTGTGGTTTCTTGGAGAACTGCTGTCTTATGTTCTTCTTACTTCCAGTGGTCATTCAGTTTCCATACAGTTTCCATGTAGTCTAACGTCAATTCATCTTTATAAATTTAAACTATTTTTCCATTTTGCCCATAGTCATCCTTTTTTTTTTTTTTTTTAAAGGAATCTTGCTCTGTTGCCTAGGCTGGAGTGCAGTAGTGCAATCTCGGCTCACTGCAACCTCTGCCTCCTGGGTTCACACAATTCTTCTGCCTCAGCCTCCTGAGTAGCTGGGACTACAGGTGCACACCACCACGCCTGGCTAATTTTTGTATTTTTAGTAGAGACCAGGGTGAGTTTCACTCTGTTGGCCAGGCTGGTCTCGAACTCCTGACCTCGTGATCCACCCGCCTCAGCCTCCCAAAGTGTTGGGATTACAGGCATGAGCCACTGTGCCAGGCCTCTTTATTCATGTTAGCGTATGAAGACTTTTTTATTTTTTCAGGCTAGTCTGTTCACCTTTTCTTTCTTAGAAGAAATTCTCTGTTCTCCTTATAAGTTGTACAGTGTTCAAACTTTGGATCATGTCTTTTTCTCTCTTTGATCTCTTTCTAAATATCCCTTTATTTAAAACTGTGCATAAATTTTCCCTAAAATCATATGGTGAGGAAAATGAACTTTTACATTTCTTCAGGAAAGTAAACCTGGTCAAAGACTACAGTTTGGAGAAACTTTAGACACTCGTGTATGTGACTAGAATGTGGATGTGAATGGTGTCTTTTTAAGCTTGTCTCAGGCTTTCATATGGCAAAGTAGTATTTTAAAGTTCTTTTTAGGTCCTACCTTTACCTTAGGATGCATTTTCTTATAATCTGATAAAGATATTTTTTAATGGAGACTATTTTCTGTTGTACAAGTTACATGGCCAATGTCAATTTGGCTTTTCTGTTTAAGTTGATTGTGTTCTGATTAGGAATGCTAAGTCACCTATGCAAAAGCATCTGAGAACTAACTTAAAAACATTAATTATTGGGGAAATATTTGTACACCCATGTTCATAGCAGCAGCATTTGCAATCGTCAAAAGATAGGAACAGCCCAAATATCCATCACCCAATGAATGAGTAATGTAAATGTAGTACATACATTCCCTGGAGGATTTGGCAGTCTTGAAAAGAAAGGGAATTCTGACATATGCCACAACAATCTTGAGGATATTATGCTAAGTGAAATAAGCGTGTCACAAAAAGACAAATACTGTGTGATTCCACTTATATGAGGTATGTAAAGTAGTCAATTTTTTTTTTTTTTTTTTTTTGAGACGGAGTCTCACTCTGTCGCCAGGCTGGAGTGCAATGGCGCAATGTCGGCTCACTGCAAGCTCTGCCTCCTGGGTTCAAGCGATTCCCCTGCCTCAGCCTCCTGAGTAGCTGGGACTACAGGTGCCTGCCACCACACCCGGCTAATTTTTTGTATTTTAGTAGCGATGAGACTTCACCATGTTGGCCAGGATGGGCTTGATAAGTAGTCAAATTTATAGAGGCAGAAAGTTAGAATGGTGGTTACCAGGGGCTGGAGGGAAAGAGAAATTGAGAAACTGTTTAATAATTACTGAGTTAACACTACTGAACTGTCCCCTAAAAATGGGTAAGATAGTAAGTTTTATGTCACGTGTACTTTACCACAAATAGCTTAAAAAACATATTGCACCTCTTCTCTTAAAATAGCTGCATGGGAAAACTGATTTTATTTGTAAGTAAAGACCTAGATGAATTAACTTGAAATAGTACTATATTATGGCATTATATTTTATAAACAACTTCCAAAATCATAATCATAATTATTTTGTCCTGTTATTTTTTTAAAGGATGTGTTTGATGGTATTGAATTTCTATTTTTTTTATTACAGCCATATGTTGAAAAAAGTCAAGCCTTAGAAAATGAAAAAGAAGTATATTGTAGGCTTAAAAATTATAACAACATGGCCGGGCGTAGTGGCTCATGCCTGTAATCCCGGCACTTTGGGAGGCTGAGGCGGGCAGATTACCTGAGGTCAGGAGTTCGAGACGAGTCTGGCCAACATGGTGAAACCCCGTCTCTACTAAAAATACAAAAATTAGCCAGGTGTGGTGGCGCAAGCCTGTAATCCCAGCTACTTGGGAGGCTGAAGCAGGAGAATTGCTTGAGCCCAGGAGATGGAGGTTGCAGTAAGCCAAGATCAAACTGCTGCACTCTGACGGAGCGAGACTCTGTCTTAAAAAATAAAGCAAAACAAAACAAAAATTATAACAACATTTGGGAAAATAGAATGATAGTAATTTTGTTAGTCTTTATATTCTTTAACACTTTGGTGACTGAACAATAGACAACTAGTACATAAGCTACAGGAAAGCAGAGATTTTGGTCTGTTCTGTTAATTTCTAGCCTAGTAGCTGGCACATAGCAGGAACTCCATGACTGTTCATTTAATGAGTACATGTTGAGGGTATTGAAGTACTAATTACTCTTTGAGCACATGGATTGTGGAAGTGTAGAGACCAGTCCGCAGTTCTCCTAGATATAAGGAGCTTTCCCTGTGTCTCTTGATCACATAATTATTCATCAGTGAGCTCTTTGTTGCTTTTGTATCTCAGGGTAAATAATTTAAATAGATCATATAGGTAAGCCACTGAAAATCTCTCCACTGAGAGGTGGAGAGATTCGTCCAGGGTCTCAGAATAAATCACTAACAGAATTGTTCTGTGTTCAGGACGCTAAGTGATGCAAGAAATATTTAGTGACCACCTACTCTGTGAAGGCCTTGAGCTTGGCTTTGTGAATATAGCTATGAATAAGAGAAATACACAATCCCTGCACTCAAGGAATTTATAATCTGGTGTGTGTGTATGTGTGCTTGGCAGGGAGGTGATATAACTGCTTCCTGAACTCAATACAATCTTTTCATTACAGAGCCTGATTTTAGCCCCAATTTCTGTATCTTTTCTTTATTTTTTCCCAGTCACTATCTTTTCACTGGACTATACTATGGAAAGGAAGTGGAGTCCTTTGGCATCTCTGGGTGGTCTGGAGTGATCTCATCTTCCAGGAAAGCTGTTACACAGTCGTTAGTTTCTGAAAATGATACGACATGCAGCTCACTGAAATACAGTTTATTAATTCAACAGATAAAGTTTTATCTTCTAATCTCCCAGAATAGTACTTAAACAGTTTAGTGCACATGAATTACCCGGGAATCTTGTTAAAGAAAGCAAATTCTGATTCGGTAGCTTGGTGTAGGGCCTAGGATTCTGCATTTCTAGTGAGCTCCCAGTTGTTGCTGAATCTGCTGGTCCAGGGGTGGTATTGTCAGTGACAAGGCTGCAGGTTCTTAGCCCTGGTTGTTCATTACAATCCCCTGGGTGGATTTTTACAAATACCAATGCCCTTCAAGATTTGCTTTGATTGGTCTGGGCTTGGACTCCAGCATTCGTATTTTGAAAAGCTTTCCAAGTGAGTTTTATGTTCTACCAGCACTGAAGACCACTTCCCTGCACACAGACAACTGGTGCTGCCTGTCATTGTGTGTAACTGAATCCACTGATGTGATTTGGTGCATATCAGTATCTTTTATAAATGCAAGGAAGGCTGGGGAAATTGTCATATGACAGCACCCATTGTGGAGACTAGTGTGCAGCAGTGTGTTTGCTGAATAAGTGAGCGAGGCAACCAGTCGTTTTCAGACACTGTAGATGATGGCTACTCACTGGATCCCAGTCCTGTTCCCTGGAGCTCTAGCAACAGTATTTTGTAATTCTAAACATGCTGACTATGGGATAGCAGAGTTAACAGAAGGAGACTGGGGCCTTCTACTTCCAGATAAAAATTTAGAAAGGTATTAAAAAGAGCGCACTGGGGAAATAAGTTTTGATCTATGATAGAGAAATAAGATAGTCAAAAACCAAACCAAAGAAATTCAGTTCAGAGTGGAGAGGTGTATTAGTTTGTTCTCACACTGCTATGAAGAAATGCCTGAGACTGGGTAATTTATACAGAAAAGAGGTTTGACTCACAGTTTCAAAGGCTGTGGAGACCTCAGGAAACATAGAATCATGGCAGAAGGCAAAGCAAACACGTCCTTCACATGGCGGCAGGAGAGAGAAGTGCAAAGGGGGAAACAACCACCCAGGAAAACAGCACCCATGACAACAACCACTGGGGCTTTACTATACTTATAAAAACGAATCCTTCCCTCTGGAAGCCTCCAGCCTGACTGTAGGCAGAAGCAGCCATTGCCCATGCAAGGTGAGGAAGAATAGGTGTTGATGAACAGAGTGGACTCAGGTCATCATTGGTGAGGCAAAAATTCTATCAGGGATGAAACTGTCAGCAATGGGACCACCTGGAACCCAAGCTCTGCCACTTTCTTGCTGTGTGATCTTGGGTAAGTTACTTAGCCCTTCTGTTCCTTGGTTTTCTCCTCTGGAAAATGAGGATGATACCACTCTGCTCGTAGGGTAGTTTTAAAGGTTAAACGAGGTACTGCATAGAAAATACTCATCTCAGGGCGGGGCATGCACAGTGCATGGGTGTAGCTATCATTGTCCTCATCATACTGTGTCCAGAATTGGTGGGTTTTTGGTCTTACTGACTTCAAGAATGAAGCCGTGGACCCTCGCAGTATTACAGTTCTTAAAGATTGTGTGTCTGCAGTTTGTTCCTTCTGATGTTCAGGCGTGTTGACAGTTTCTTCCTTCTAGGGAGTTCGTGGTCTCACTGGCTTCAGGAGTGAAGGTGCAGACCTTCACGGTGAGTGTTACAGCTCACAAAGGCAGTGCAGACCTAAAGAGTGAGCAGCAGCAAGATTTACTGCAAAGAGCAAAAACACAAAGCTTCCACCTTCTGGAAGTGAACCAGAGTGGGTTGCTGCTGCTGGCTAGGGCAGTCTGCCCTATCTTTATTCCCTTATCTGACCCCACCCACATCCTGCTGATTGGTCCATTTTACAGAGAGCTGATTGGTCCGTTTTGACAGGGTGGCAATTGGTGCATTTACAATCCCTGAGCTAGACACAGAGTGCTGATTGGTGCATTTACAATCCTCTAGCTAGACATAAAAGTTCTTCAAGTCCCCACCTGACTCAGGAGCCCAGCTGGCTTCCCCTAGTGGATGCCCTGTCAGGGCCTCTGGGGGAGCTGTCCGCCAGTCTCCAGCCCCACAACTGCACTCCTCAGAGTTTGGGCTGTGGATGGGACCAGGTGCGGAGCAGGGAGGTGAGCTGCAGGTCCTGAGCCCTGCCCCGCCGGGAGGCGGCTGAGGCTTGGTGAGAATTCCAGCGCTGTGAGGGCAGGCAATGCTGGGGGATCCGGCACCCCCTCTGCAGCTGCTGGCCAGGGTGCTAAGCGCCTCACCACCCGGGCCGGCAGCGCCAGCTGGCCGCCCACCCGGAACTTGCGCTGGCCTGTGAGCGAGGCTTGCAGCCCTGGTTCCCCGCAGGTGCCTGTCCCGCCACACCTCCCACAAGCAGAGGGAGCCGGCTGTGGCCTTGGCCAGCCCAGGGAGGGGCTCCCACAGTGCAGCGGCAGACTAAAGGGCTCCTCAAGCGTGGCCAGAGCTGACACTGAGGCCGAGGAGGCGCTGAGAGGGAGCGAGGGCCGCCAGCACTTTGTCACCTCTCAATACTTAGAATGCTTTTCTGTGGACACCCATCATCAGTATGTGTATATCTTCATCAGCAGTGAAGAGGACAGAAGCTCCTTGATGCCTTCCCGTCATTTTGGAGATGTGGTTTGGTCTTCTCAGGTTGCCATTAAATGGTTGGCAGTCCCCACTGAGAGGAGGGAGGCAGACAACTCCACAGGCACCTGAGGAGTTGTCCCTCTAGCAGATGTGAGCCAGGAGAGACATCTGCCAAACTGAAGCTGGGGAAAAGCCTGAGCTGATTCCACACTCTAAGTCACCTTAGGGCCCGAAGAGCAGGTGGCATGAGATACTCAGGGAATGTTGTGGCAGTGTGCCTAACCATGGTTCTGTAATCTTCACACCCAAGGTCATGGCAGCCGACAATTTCTGTCTTCTGGGTAAGATGGGGGTGTATCTGTCCGTGGGCATTCATTCACTGATTCATTCAAAGTGGATGGATTGGGCATTGCCATGGACCAGACCCGGCACAGATGGGGTGCTCAGGGTGGAACAGTGAGTAGTAGTGCCAGCTGCGTCTGTGCTCCTGGGCCTGTGGTCTTGGGGAAGACCTCAGGTAATCATGTAAATAATGATCTGCTTACAATTGTGAGACCCACTGGAAACGAACAACAGGAGTGGGGGCTGTACAGGGAATTTCAGGGGACCCGGCATGTCAGAGTTCAGGGAATTTATCCCCTGGACAATGACAAGTTGTCCTTTAGATTGGTTAAAAAAAAAGAAGTGTGGAGAGGACATTCCAGGCAAGGGGAACAGGTGCAGTGGGCACTCACAGAAGGCCAAGGGGACAGCTCTGTTCCACAACAGCCTGCTCAGAGTCCAGTTTGCTCCTTGCTCCTGATTGGAGATTTTTCACATACTGTCTCCCAGCAGAGCATTCTGTCCACAGGTATTGATAGTGCCTGGCTGGTCTCTTCTTGTCATTCAAGTTGTAGTTCAGGAAGGACGTACCCAGAAGGCTGCTTTTGACCACTCACTCTGAATTTGCCACCTCCCCACATCCAGCCTCTCTCTGTGTTTTCTTTGAAATTCTCCTGTTTCTTTATTCCTTTGCATGCTATTTATAAAGAAAAGAGGTTTAATTGGCTCACACTTCTGCATGCTGTACAAACTCAGCACCAACGTCTGCTCAGCTTCTGGTGAGGGTCTCAGGAAGCTTGCAGTCATGGCGGAGCACACACACCACATGGGGAAAGCAGGAACAACAGAGAGAGAGAAGAGGAGTTTCCAGACTCTTAACCAGCTCTCCTGTGAACTGAATGAGAACTCATTTATCACCAAGGGATGGGACCTAGTCACCTCCCACCAGACCCCACCTCCAACAATGGGAATCACATTTCCACATGAGATTTGGAGGGGACAAACAAGCCTTATCACCTGTGTACCAATTTGTTGCTCCTCCTCTGAACAAAAGTCCTCAAAATAGGTTCTTCGTCACATCCACTGTTGTCCCTTATTTTCAGGACAGTGTCTGACAAGTAAGTAGTGGGCATTCCACATCTGTGGAGCAATGGACAGTGGTTCCCAGTCTGGCCAGATTTCCCTAACATAAAAGCATGAAACACTTCCTCTCTCAGGTCAAATGCATGGAATGATTTTGCAATGCAATTCTCGGCACAGCTGACTTTCCTTGTTGCTTCTGCTGGTTTTGGTCACTTTCCCTGGGGTGCTGTGCCATCAGGAGCAGGGGCCTCCTCTTTCCTCTCCTCTCTGTTCTCTCCAAGTGATCTGCAACTTCATCCTGGGGGGAAACAGGGCAGAGACCTTCTTCCTCAATTTCTGATTTTGCAAGGTAGCAAACTCACATGGGCCTTGATAACAACAAATGAAGAGTGACCAGATCTTTATAAATATGATGAGAAAATACGATGGGAGTCCTAGTGGAGAGTCATCACTTACTCCTTCCATGCCAATACAGATCTCCCCACAGACTTTACCACTGGTTCTATATATATGCGATGCCAGTGGGAAGGTATTTCTCAGCTGTTAGAATAATCCATTTCATTTATCCCAGGCTATAGATAAGGGGACATTTGTAGGAGAGGGGAGACAGTTAGGAAGAAAAGACTGGCTTTGTGAATAGAAATATGTTATTTATGCATATGTTGTAGCTTGACCAGACTTTGAGCAGACTGATATCTGAAAACATATTTACAAGCATGTTATAAACTCATAATTCTAAAATATTGTATTTTATTTTGCATCTATAAACTGAGTTTTGAATTTGTATTTGTATTAATTTGTAATAATTTGTATTATTCAGAACTCTTGACTGCGAGTGACAAGGAGGAACGAAAAAAAAAAAAATCTTATTGGCTCATGGAACTGAAAACTCCAGGAGTAACTGCCTTTAGGCCCAGAAGCATCAAGGTGTCCAAAAACTGACAGGAGCACCTCTCCCCCTTGCTGTCAGTCTTACTGCTCTTGGAGTACTCTGGTTTAGATTGGCTCCTTGGCATACCTAGCACAGCACATTGCACACCACCCCAGTGACAGTAGCTCAGTACAGCAGAAGGGAAGAGTCTTCTTTCTCCAAAATCCCTGAGAAGGGTCATGTCATACGCCCATCTGTAGACAAGTCACCATGTCTAGGGACATAGAGATGAGATTTGGAGGGGACAAACATCCAAGCCTTATCACCTGTGTACCATTTGTTGGTCCCATGCCCATAATGGATGGCTGCTTGAAGGAAAACACAAGTGCTCTAAGAGGGAGAATTGGATACCCAGAGACAAAGGCTATAGATTTGCATGATCCAGTGTTGAAGTGGTGGGAGGAGAGTGCCGGCAACATGGGCAATTTCACATTGTGTGTGACTGGCCTGTGCATATGGAGGTGTTCAGTGACCTGGTCCTAGACACTCCTGCTAACAGGACACACACATACTCTCTTACACACATACGTGTACACACCACACATGCATACATATACACCACACACACACACACACATTGACATACACTCACATGCACATATGGCACACACACGCCACACACACTGACATATACTTACATGCATACATACCACACACACCACATGACATACACACCACACACATATGCATTACACATACTAGCATATACACACTCGTATGCACACACACACACATATCATTGACAACTATGAAAAGCCCCTGCATACCCCAGAGCCCCTCAAGCTGGGCTTCTGATGATACCTCAGACACTCTCCCCTTTTTATTTTGTTTCCCATTTACTTCCTACCTTACTCTGTTCAGGCTGCTGTAATAAAGTTCGATAGACTGCATTGCTTAAACTACAACAGCTCATTTCTCATGGCTGTGGAGGCTGGAAGTCTGAGATCAAGATGGCCACAGGGTGCTGGTGAGGGCCCTCTTCCTGGTGGCAGAAGCTGACTTCTCCTTCTTTCCTCGCCTGGCAGGGAGCAGGGAAGGAATTGAGTGGTCTCATGGCTCCCCAAGGGCACTGATTCCATTCTGCCCCATCTCCTATAGCACCATGTTTGGGGAGCAGGGTTCCAGCATATGATTTTAGGGGGCACAAACATTCAGCCCCTAACACTTCCATTCTCATTAATTGCCTTCAGAGAGAGCTAAGCTAATCCTAATGGTAACTTTGGGATAAAGCAAAACTTTGAGAAGACTACATCTGATATCTGCTCTTCAGTGCACGCTTGTTGGGAGAAGAGTGTTAAGATTTGGAGTTTGCATCACTTATGGCCAAAATAGGACACTCCTGTATGTCTGCTCTTACATTTAAATATACCACTCTCAATGTGAAGCATAGAACTCCTGCTGTTTAAGAAAGAGCACATATTAAGACTGACATGTCTGTCATGATAATAATTTTGATAGGGGATTAAAACAAGGAAAAAAAAATGTACAGAACTGAAGGTGAAAGATAGCCAGGATTAGACCTTTCAATATTAATAGTGAACTTTCTTTACATATTTCTTACATAATAATCAATGCTTATAAATTCTAGTGTTTTTGTCTTTTCACAGTGTTTTTTTTGTTGTTGTTGTTGTTGTTTGTTTTGTTTTGTTTTCAATGTAATGTGCTTATTCCTCAGGCTTCAGGGCTTCAGGGTACCTCTGTAACACCCAGTGCTGATGTCCAGGGGCTGCCACGAGGCTGGGCATGTTACTTTATGCTCTAACCCTATGTGTTCAATAAGTACTTTAAAAAAAATAAGAATATCCTGCTAGGCATATTTTAAGTAATAAAAATCTCACTTTTAGGGTTTTCTTCCTTCAAATATTAATTTACTATATTATTTACACTTATTTGCCAAGCAGGGAACTTTTGTTCAAAGAAACAGGAGCAGTTTTAGAAGCTGAAGTTAAACACCTCTTATTTATTTTCATATTGCCTTTTGTCTCCTTTGGGCAGGCCCCAAAGCAGACATTCTGCTTATAAAAGAGAGCTTAATGGCCTCCCTCCTTCTCTCCCTGCCTGAAGTCTTTCTAGAATTTGGAAATGTGTTCATTTTGTTAGGGTGATCTGTTCTCGTTAATGATTTTATCAGTCTAAACTCCACTAAAAACAAAGAAGCAAATCAACACAATGCTAATAAAGTCTGCTTGTTTTCTAATCCTAAGAAGAGGCAATAAATTAACCTACATTTTTTATTTTAATTATAAAACCTTTCAAATAGGAATGTTGTCTCTCTTATCCTTACTCTCATTCTTGTGCCTGGTACAGAGCAGATATTTTGTGAGGGGTATTTTTGTTGTTGAATAATTGCATTTCAAATACACAGAAAAGGACAGAGAATTACAAAAACAAAAAACACAAAACAAAAACCAGGTACTTAGGCCCAAGGTAGAGTCAGATGTTTATGTTTTGCCACATTTCATTCATTCATTTTTTCATAAATATGAGTGTTATGAACATCTTGAAACCTTTGCAGTGTATTTGTGAATCTGTAAACCATAGAAACTATCACAGTGTATTTTTAAATGCGTGTAAATGATATCGTGCATGCTGAGATTTTTCTGAGATTGCCTGTAAATCATTTCAATCAAAATCTCCCTACTTTCTGTGGAAACTATGTAACAAAATGCTCTATTTCCAGAAGCCTCAAGACCAAGGGTTAGTGAGCCTGGGGTGTTCAAATGTCATCAGAGTCCGAAACAGGCCCTTGCTTGGGCTCAAACTAAACTGAGTTAAGAAATTAGCCTGGAAGGGAGAGAAGCTGATGTCAGATCTTAATAGGATAACATTGCCATGAGTTCTCCTTGCAGCAGAGGAGGCTGCTTTTCTTCAGCAATTATGTATGTTTGAGATGTATGTTTCTTTTTTCACTAAGTTTCTGTTACTGTTGGTTGATTTTGACCACAAGTTGTTTTCTTGTTGCCTTGACTGTCAAGGACATGGAATGGCAGAGGGATTCTTAGGTCCACAGACAGTGCATGCTCTCAGCTTAGGCAAGCCTCAGGCGCTGTGTGTGTTTCAGAATTGCTCACATTTTAGATAGCTGTCTAAAAGTAAGCTTTAGCATACTCTGCATGTTTTCTGCACCCTTCCGGTGGAATGTGGGACAGTGACGCTTCAAGATTTCTGCAGCAGAACTGTGGAATTTTTATTGTGGGTGGAATGAACAAGGCTCAGAGAGAACCTCATGTTCATTTGGGCCATGTTTTGGCAGCAGGTGAATCATGAAAATACTTTTTCATTTTTGAGGTATTTTTGGATTGTGGGATTGCAGAAAAGGGATTGCAGATGGGTGTCGTCATTGTTACAATATAAATTTCTATAACTTCTGGCCAGTTGATAGAATTATCCCTTGTTTTTCAATGTTGACTCCTATCCCTCCCTACCTCTTTCCCTCCTTCTTTGATTTCTTCTTTCCTTTCTTTCTTTCTTTCTCTGTTTGGTGGTTTCTTTAGGATTTGAAGATAGGGCACAGCATATGATCTTTAAGGACTCAGAGTTTCAAGTTAAGCATATCTGTGGCCAAATTATCTTTCTGCTGCTCATTAACTGTGTGGCCATTGTTCTGTGTAACTTCAGGAGTTTCAGTTTCCTGAGATAATCATATCTACCTCCTGTGGTTTTGGGAGGATACAGTAAGGTGATGGATGTCAAAACATTTAACACAGTCCTTAGCATATAACTAGCACTCGATAGATGCCCACTGCTATTATTGCTGCTGCTGTTATCATATACAGCACGCGGCATTGGCTATTCTCTTTTAAGCAATGAATTTATTCATACTCAATTTCTTTAACATTTTTGAAATGCATCTGGTCTTTGCTTACAAGTATGTTATTTGGCAACCTGTCTGAAAATATTATTCATTATGGTTGCTATCATCGGCTTTAGCTTTAAATGTTGCTTGAAGGCCCCTGGAACACAGCCATGCTTGACCATGTGCGGAACATGATGCTGTTCCCATCAGGTACAGCCTAATAGGGGTGGATGGATGGATCAATCGATAGATACGTAGATAGATAATAGACAGGAAGATAGACAGGCAGATAGATGATAGATAGGCATATACATAGATAGATAGATAATTGATAGATACACAGAAGAAAAATGGATGATAGATACTAGAGAGGCAGATAGATGAAACATAGATACATAGATAAACAGGCATATACATAGATGGAGAGATAATTGATAGAACACAGATGATAGATAGTAGATAATAGATAAACAGAAAACAGAGAATAGAGGGAGATGAAAAATAACTAGAGCGAGAGAGAGAGAAATGAGAGAGATGATAGATACTCATCTGATCACCAAGCAGCTGTGAACAGAGGATGCTCTGAAATGTGGGATTCTGTATTTGCTGTGAATAGGAGTACATCAGACAATCCTAGAGGCGGAAGGGAAGAATGCATGGGGCCAAGGTTGTTTCTTTGCTAAGAAATCATAGCCTTGCCAGAGTTTAGTTGCCTCCATTTTTATCAAATAGTTAGAAACACGACTGTTTTTTGACCCTCAGAGGCACATTGGTGACATCTGCGGGGGCAGAGTTACTGATTATTGTCCATCTGTATGTTGCTGAGCCTTGCAATCCTGGTTATCCCAAGATGCCTCCCCTCTTCCAAAGAAGCACTTACACGCTCAAGTTGATTACTGCAGGGGCTTGAAGACGAAGCCTCATTTGCCCGATTATCAGAACAGATGAGGTGTGCACACAGCCTTTGCAACTTTCCATTCATCTCAGGAACTAAAATGTGTATTAAGACTAATGTCTTAAATTTATGATTTTATTTGATTCTTTATTCAGCAATTTGAATATTGTGGTTGATTACAAGTATATAATAAGCCTTTCTGTGATTGGCATTTTCATTTTTCTGGGTAAATAAAGTGCCTCTTGATCTGTTTTTATTTTTCTTCCCACCCCCACTCCCCCCATCAATTTTCTTTCCCTTGTGTTTCTCTGCACATACCGTGGGCATCCCAAGGGGACCGTAGTCTTCTTGTTCATGTTTCAGACTTGAAAGTCGTATTCAAATGCAGCCATATTTTACAGATTGGAAATTTTGCTATAATTAAGCTTCATGAATATGAAGATTCTTGTAGAATTCCCAGGATGCTCCATGGTGAGGATTTGCAATGAAATTTCTTCTCAGCTCACTGTGACCTATTAGAGTGTCAGTCTGGCTCAGTTTCAACATGGTGTTTACTCTTAGGAAGTGCAAACCACATATTAGCTAATTTTTAAGCCATGGCAGAAGCAGCCTGAGAGGCACATGTGTCCAGAGGGCTTGACAAAAAGCTAGAAGGTCAGTGTCTTCACAGATCCATCGAGGTTCAGAAATTAAATGATAATTTTGTAAACCAGGCAGGAAGTGACATTTGTACAGTTGCCTTTGATACGTTTTCTTCTGCTGTGTTTGGTTTCTTCGTCTCTGCAGAATCTCAGAATGAGCCAGCCTCTAACTGAAATGGTGCTGCTTCATCTTAAAATCTGTTTGTGACAGCTTATGGCAGGAGATCCCTTGGAACCCCTGTTCTCAGTGGGACCTTTCCTAGACTCCCATGTCTGCAATACAAATGTTAATTCTCAGTTGTATTAATCCTCAATATCACTTAAAAGATACCCAAGGGAAACTTGACCTCGCCAATTTCTTTCCACAAAGGAGCATTTTCTGAATTGGAGATTACTGATTGCTGGTTGGCTCATTCTTATTTTATTTACTTTTGTAAATAGGTTATCATTTATAATTCAAAACTCAAAAAGCATATAGAAAAAATTGTAGTTTCACTCCAGTGCCTTACTCTCCATTCCCTGGTATGCCTCCCCTACCCTCAGGTACTGATAGTTACTCATCAGTATCCATCCTTCCAGAAATTCTCTGGGTATACACAAACAAATAAAAATGTATCACTTTGTACCACCAGTACTTCAGAAATCAGTTCAGCATGGGTACTCCTGCTGGGTACTCCCTGATCAAATTGCCACATTGTGGAAGATATCTTTCTGCCAGTCAATTTTATTTCCAGAAAATAGTGGTGATGTTGCTTTAGGGTAAGTCGCCAAGGGGTGTAGCTGCACCTGTGTCTGTGCAACCCTCTGGTGTCCTGTTCTCAGCTGAAAATACAGCCCTGGAATTGGTCCACTTCACTTTTTCTTTTTCTTGCAGTTTGAAAGGCACTTGAACTAGCCCCCTAATGTTGCTTTTTACTCCTTTTACATTTTAAAAGGAGTTGTAGCCTGGTTTATTTGCTTTTATTGCCTGTGAAAATGGCTTGGGTAATTAGACCAACGGAGAATCGCATCTTAAGGGCTAATTATTGATATATTCCTTGTGTCAGCTCAAAAGTAACCTCTGGGGATAGAAGATTAGACAGAGTATGCCTGCCTGTGAATATACACTGTCGATGTCTCTCTAGGTTTCAACACACACAAGGTCCTGTAAGGCAACCTTACCTACCCTCTTAGGGTCCAGAAAGATGTCCACCCGGGAGCAGAGTGTAAATATCACATCTATCAACTCACTCTTATGCCCAGCGGCTCATCCTTTCAAACATGCAAACCTTTATGTAATGGAAAATCTGAAATACTTTAACAAGTTTAAAAAATCTTTATTGAGCACAGATTTTGATTTTTTAAAATATTTTTGATAGACATACTATGGTTCGAGTCCCATACTTGCATTAAAGAGTTAAGGTAGAACATGGATTCATGCACAGTGGGCATTTCATATTTTTTGTCCAGTGAAGAAAAGAAAACCTTCTCAACTTTGATCTCCTTTAGCTTAAAATGAGATAAAATAAGATACATTCCAGCATCACGCCCTTACTTAAACTGAGCTGATTGTCTTGATTTCTATTTCTTGCTTTCCTCACCATTGGCCTGAAATGAGTAGGCATGACCATTTTTATCCCTATGTCATATGTAATTAAACTCCAGCCTTTACACTGCCACCATCAAAGACAACGAGGAAGAAACATTTTATTATTGCAATTCATTGTCCTAAGGTAGAAGCTTCTGCAATGGTGACACAGAAGCATGATGGAGAAGGCACAAAAATGATCCATCTTCCTCTTTTAAGAGAGAAGAACATACCAGAATTGTGCAGACATAACTTTTTTTTTGTATTGAAGCATCTTCTAGTGCATTTAAGCTTTTTTCTTGTCAACTTGAGGCTGGAGTGAAGAAATAACACACACAGCTTGTTTGAAAGCGCAGCTATTAACGAAGCAAGAGACAATAGCTTTCACTCATGCACAACAGGGCTTGGCTGTGCGGTTTGCAAAAAGGGATGAACATTTTCACATTAGGATTTTGAAGGGGCTGGTGAGGAAACTAAAGATCATCAGCATTTGCATGTGAAAATAAAATGGAAACTCTAAGAAAGATTGAATGTAGCCTTCAAAAGGGGGTAGAAAGAACAAAATGAAATGAGAGTTGCTATGGTTTGAATGTATGTATCCCCCCAAAATTCATATGGTGGAACCTAAAACCCAATGTGATAGAATTGAGTGGTGGGGACACTGAGGAAATGATTACATCATGAGCACTCTGCTTCCATGGGTGGGATTAGTGCTTTTTTTGTTTTGAGACAGGGTCTCGCTCTGTCACCCAAGCTGGAGTGCAGTGGTGCAGTCATGGCTCACTGCAACCTCCATCTCCAGGGCTCAAGCAATCCTCCAGCCTCAGCCTCCCAGGTAGCTGTGACTGCAGGTATGCACCACAACACCTGGCTAATTTTTGTATTTTTCATAGAGATAGGGTCTTGTTATGCTGCCCACGCTGGCCTGGAGCTCCCGGATTCAAGGGATCCCCCCACCTTGGCCTTCCAAAGTGCTAGGATTACAGGCATGACCTACCATGCCAGGTGGATTAGTGGTCTTATAAAAGAGGTTGTAATGGTGGCCTCATAGCACTTTGGAAAGTCAAAGCAGGAGGATCACTTGCACCCAGGAGTTCATGACCAGTATTGGCAACATGGCAAAATCCTGTCTGTACAAAACCTAAAAAAAAAAAAAAAAAAAAAAAAAAAAAAATTAGCCAGATGTGGTGGCGTGCACCTGTAGTCCTAGCCACTTGGGAGGCTGAGATGGTAGGATGGCTCGATCCCAGGAGGTTGAGGCTGTAATGAGCCATGATTGTGCCACTGTGCTCCAGCCTGGGTGACAGAGTGAGACCCTGTCTCAAAAAAAAAAAAAAAAAAAAAAAGAGAGAGAGAGAGAGATTGAAAGGAGCACAATAGTGCCTTTTGCCCTTCTCCCATGTGAGGGTGCAGCTATGGGGTGACATTTTGGAAGCAGAGAGGAAGACTTCCCTAGACACCCAATCTGTCTGTGCCTTTATCTTGGACTTCCCAGCCTTTAGAACTGAGAGAAATAATTTTCTGTTATTTGTAAATTACCTGGTCTCTGGTATTTTATAGCAGCACATGTGGACTAAGACAAGCATGATATTTTAGGTTCCTTAAGCAGGGTAGAGAAGAAAGTCAGAATCCTAATATGTCTAGTTGCTGTCAAGATGGGTGCACGAGTGTGGCGCACCGTGGACTGTACACTGCAAGAAAGCAGGCTCCATTTTCTCTCTCCTATAGCTGCTTTGGAACCTCCCTAAGCTAGTGATTACCTAGTACAAACATCCATGTCCAGGCATATCTCCCTGTCTAGACTGAGAGCATCTCCCCAGCCGAGGGTGTAACCTTAACCCCTGGTGGAGAACCTGGTAGTTAGTAAGTGTGGCAGGCAGAGTAATGACTCCTAAAGATGTGCATGTCCTAATTTCTGGAATATGAATATTTCACCTTACATGGCAAAAAGGATTTTGCAGATGTGATTAAGGATCTGGAGATGTGATTACCACGAATCACCTGGATGGGCCCAGTGTAGTTCAAGGGTCATTATAAGTGAAAGTCAGAGTCAGGAGAGTCAAGTTCAGCATGATGAGATGTGAGGAAAACTCCGCCGGGCACTGCTGACTTTCAGGATGGAGGAAGCAGCCATGAACCAAGGAACCAGGGATGGCCTGTAAGAGCTGGAAGGTGCAAAAGACACTTTCCCCTCGAGGCTTCAGAAGGAGCACAGTCCTGCCAACACCTTGATTTGGGTCCAGTGAGACTCATTTAGGATTTTGATCTCTAAACCATGAGGTAACAAATTTGTGTTATTTTATGCCACCAGGTTTGCAGTGATTTGTTACTGCAGCTGTAAAAATTTAATGCAGCAAACAATCAAAATGGAACAGCTTCTTGCTTCACATGTGCCATGTGCTGAGATCAAAGAGGTGCTGAGAAACTGCTGCTATTGATTTTGCAGCAGCACCAGAAAGCGGAGAGCATGCTTCTAGGACTCAACCTAAAAATCCATTTCTATGCTCTTAATAAATGACTTCCGTCTGCATATTTGGGTCCATTTCCCTGATAGTCAATATGATTTGTAAAGAAAAACAAAAATATTTTTACCAAACAGGAATATTGTATTGGTGATTGGGTTAAAAAGCTAAAGCTAACAGTTTTTTATGTGTGTAATGGGTATGAGGTTTTTTGTTTTTTTTGGTTTTTTTTGAGATGGGGTCTCACTCTGTCACCCAGGTTGCAGAGCAGTGGCATGGTCTCACCTCACTGCAACCTCCACCTTCCAGGTTTGAGCGATTCTCCTTCCTCACCCTCCCAAGTAGCTGGAATTATAGGCGCCTGCCACCACGCTTGGCTAATTTTTGTAGTTTTGGTAGAGATGGGGTTTCGCCATGTTGCCCAGGCTGGTCTCGAACTCCTGACCTCGTGATCTGCCCGCCTCAGCCTCCCAAAGTGCTGGGATTACAGGCATGAGCCACTGCACCTGGTCAGGTATGAGTTTTAATCCACAAAGATGGCATGGTTAGAATTAAAATTTTATTTTTGTATAGCTCAACTTAATTTGTAGCATATACTGTGTGATGCCAGGGTGGCAGAATCTCAATTTCATTTAATTCATGGTGATCACAGTCAATGCAGGGTCTTCTCCACTCTGTGTCTGGGCACCTTCCTCTGTGTTCAGGAGTCTAACCTGGGGCTCAACGATCTCAGCAGACCAAGTAGAAGAGGGTGTGGCCTTCTTTCCATCGCAGATACCAGTTCACAGCCAGCATGTGCATCCACCAAGTTTCTATCATTGAGTCAGATTGCCTCTGACCTCTTGTGGTCTTAATTATTAATATAAAGCCTTTCCACAAAAGGCTTTTTCAACAACGTCTGTGGCCTTATGAGACACCCCGAAAATGCCTGGCTGTGGACCACACCTCTCCAGAGTTGGAGGAACTGTCTGAAGCTGTTGTAGGACCGTCTACCTGGACACATCAAAGCAGCTGTCTTTTTTCTACTGCTCCAAGACCATGTTGTTAACAGGAACGCATGTGGAAATGTTGGACTATGTTGGGGTTTCCTGAGACCACCTCTTGGGTTGATGATTTGCTGGAGGGACTCACAGAACTCTGAAAAGCTGTCGTTGTTAAGGTTATAGTTTATGACAGTGAAAGAAGACAGGTTAAAATCAGCAAGGGAAAAAGTGCATAGGAAGGAGCCCAGGAGAGACCAGGCCCAGGCTTCCAGTTGTCTTCCTGGAGACTTACAGGGACAGGGCTTAACTCTCCCAGTAAGAAGCTGTGACAACACATACAGAGTATCATCAACCAGGGAGCTCATGCAAGCCTTGATGTCCAGGGTTTTCTTTAGGGTTAGTCACATAGAGTGCTCAGATGACTTACCTTAACTCTTGAGTCTCCAACCCGCTCCTCCAGAGGTTGAACTGACACAGCGTGGCCCAGAGTCCCAGAAGAATAAAAACAGACACTCGTCATAATCCAATTGTTGGCATAAACAATCTTGCCTGGTCCCAAGCCTCAGGTCTGCAATGATACTTTTATCAGGCTGGAAATTTCAGGGGCTTAGAGGTTACCTCCTAGGAGTCAAAGACAAGTTCTTTCTTTAGAATGTGTGGGATTTGGACCCCCCAAGCCTGCTGGATTAACCCTTTTCTGCACACAGGCCTAGATTCCCTGGACTCTCAGATAAGCCTAAAGTCATGTGTGGTTTCCACTGTGTCTCCTCCCATTGGATGTGCCTCCTGTGGACAGGTCCTTGACTCAGGGCTTCTCTGCTGTTAGCCATGGGCTCATTATTCAGTCTGGGTGGAAAAAATTGGTTCTGGCTGATCACATAGCTTTTGGCATCTGTTGTTCATATCATCAACTAAATGTCCTAATGAACGCAGCGATTAGACTTTTGAAGCTCAAAGCAGGATTCTTATAGCTTAAAAGGTTTTTTTTTTTTTTTAATTTCCAACTTTAATTTTAACTTCAGGGGCACATGTGCAGGTTTGTTACATAGGTAAACATGTACCATGGTGGTTTGCTGCACCGATCATTCCATCACCCAGGTATTAAGCCTCGCATCCACCAGCTCTTCTTCTTGATCCTCTCCTTCCCTCCACCCCCACCCTTCAACAGGCCCCCAGTGTGTGGTGTTCCCCTCCGTGTGTCCATGTGTACTCACCAGCTAAAAGTAACTTGACTTTCTCATTCCTTTATAATATTTTACCTTTTCCTCTGAGAAAAGAATACTACCAACTAAATGGGGAAGTATGGCCCTAGAGAACAGTGCTGAGGTCAGCAGGTGGGGCCAGCAGAAAAAAAAGGTGCGGGGCTGTCCTCTTTTGTGCTTGCCCCTTATTAAGGAGGAAATTGTTCCCCAGACGTCACCAACAGATTTTTAAAAATGCCTTTATCTCATTGAAGTTGGGTCCCACTCAGACTAATTCCTGGCAGAAGAAACTGGTTTTGGTGTATTTGACTTAAAGCAAACATAATGTATTCCCTAAAACTGAGTATATATCCATCAGAACAAAACCAAGATAATTCTTGAGCAATCGATCAACGGTGTTGGCTATACTATGCATGTAAGAGATAAGACTCTGCAGCCTTGTTAAGCTGTGGTGCAAGTGAGTTTCCAACAGGTCAGAGAGTGATAAAGTGGCAGTAGCTATACTCCAGGGACTCCATGGCACTCTTTAGGTTGGGAGAAGCAAATGAGTTGCTTTTACAAGTATAAATCAGAGAGATGGAAATTATTGATGGGATAATCAAGATGGGATATGAGCAGGTATTCCAAATGTATTCAGTTTGCAAATGAGAATGAAGACTTCCCAATCCTTAGAGCAGTTCATAAAGGTATATCAAAGCCTGCAGGAAACTAAGGAAGAATGTGCTAACTTTTGAACCATATAGATAGCTCATAAGAAATATAAATATTGAATAAACTTCTGCTGCTATTAGCCGCTGCCTTCGTAGTTGTGCTCAGCAATTTGCCTGAAGACCCTCAAGCCTTGAGGTCTTAAACGTGATTCAAAACCCAAATCTAGCCAAGGCTGTCCATGTGTTAGATGCTTCTCTGCCCCGGGAGACAGGGCCTGGAGTTGGTCTGTGTGCCTGGAGCTCAGGAGGCAATGACCTGAGCTGCAGATCTTCAGCTGTGCCCCTGCAAAGCTGCCCCAGAATCCTAGCCATGATGTTTCAGGCCAGATCTCAACTTTTCCTCAAATCATGGGTTATGCTCCAGATTTTGAACTGGACAGCTGGACAACCTTTAGGAACCCTCCCCCTAGAACTGGGAAAACTCCTAAACCAAGCTCCTGCCTGACCCACTCTCAAGGCACCACCTTTCCCTGCTTTTTGTGTTTGTTTGTTTGTTTGTGATGGAGTCTTGCTCTGTTGCCCAGGCTTGAGTGCAGTGGCGGGATCTCGTATCACTGCAACCTCTGCCTCCTGGGTTCAAGCAAGTCTTCTGCCTCAGCCTCCTGAGTAGCTGGGACTAAAGGTGCACACTACCACGCCTGGCTAATCTTTTTTGTATTTTAGTAGAGACGGGGTTTCACCATATTGGCCAGGCTGGTCTCGAACTCCTGACCTCATGATCCGCCCGTCTTGGCCTCCCAAAGTGCTGAGATTACAGGCGTGAGCCCAGCCTCCCCACTTCTTTATTAATGAAGACAGATGTTCTGGCTCAAGAGAGAAAGGGAAAACTCCCCCTCCGCCTGCTTTTCTGTTCTATCTGGGCTCTGAAAGAATTGATGACACCAGCCTACGTTGCTGAAGACAATCTTCTTTACTCAGTTTACTGATTGAAATGTTGATCTCTTCTCAAAACACTTTCACAGACACACCCAGAAATAATATTTAACCAGTTATCTGGGCATCTCTTAATCCAGTCAAGATGACACATAAAATTAACCCATCACAATGTCATTGATGAAAATTGCCTAAATACCTCCATCCTTGTCAAATTGTTAACTATCTTGTCTAACCACTTAGTTAATGATAAGTGGAAATATTGCCTCTAGTGTCATGCAAAATGTGACAGGTAGTAAATGCCTAGAGATGCTTGGATGAAATAAAGCGTTCTCCAAATGCAGAGGTTTTTGTTTTGGGCATTTGACCTTGGGAAGCAGTTCAATTAAAAAAAGACAAAAAAAAAAAAAGCAAAACAAACAAAAAGTCTGTCAGTGATTTTGTAGCACCTGGTAAAATTGCATGTGATTGCTCACTTCTCCCCTGCTCCTCCACCCCTGCAATAAGCTTTGTTGTCTGGTTAGATAGTCTCATGACCTCCTCTGTGCTGCTCATCTCACCGAGAGCATGGAGCACCCTGGAAGTGGGACTCAAGGCCACTAACCTTCTGCAATCTCCAGGTCTGTACCTGAAGCAAACTCTACTCTCTCTCTTTCTCTTCACGTTTCCTTGCAGAAGGCACTGCTGACAGAATAGGTGAGACAAAGTGTAGTGCGAAGAGGAGCTGGTGCCATCCAGTCCAGAGAGACAACTACCTGGCCTGCAGTGCCCCGGGTTTACTGGCACAGCTGGGCTCAACTGAACCTTTCCTGCATAACGTCTCTATTTTGTGATCTCACTGTGGCACACTCACCTCTCAAAGTGCTTCTGAGGCCTCCCCTAACGTGAACTATCTTGGCACGTGTTTTTCCACCCCTGCATATTATTGATTGTGTGTCACTGTTCTCATTGCCAGGGCATGACATTGGGATTTCTTTATCAGAGCACATAGAGTGACATATCCAGAATAGGTATGCAGCCAACATAAAACAATGTGGCATCATCTGTTGCTAAAATATATGTATTTTAAATTCTTCTTTGGTAGTTGGTAAGCAGAAATAGTCTAGTCCTTGAGACCGTACATGATCTAACCGTGTTGGGCATGGAGGCTGTGGTGGGGGTGTAGTCTTGGGAGTGCTTGAGAGCATACATGATCTAACCGTGTTGGGCATGGAGGCTGTCGTGGTGGTGTAGTCTTGGGAGTGAGCTGGCTTGGAGGTGGACAGAGGTGGAGGTCCCAGGTGGGATATGTACAATGCCATGGAGTGGGCCGGAGGTGGCAGGGACAACCCAACAGAGTGGGGGGCTGAGGGTAGCCATCAGGAATTGGGGTTGGGGCCAAGACAATGTTCTTTTAAGTTCAACCTTGCTGCAAAGTGCTGGCTTCTGGGTGATGCCCAGCCCAGACACCCTCTTTTGTAACCAGAGGCAGTGGGCTGTCCTGATGACCGTTAGCTTAATGGGAGGTTAATAAAGTGTGTGAGGCTAAATCACAGTGACACAGGATTTTTCTCAGCCACTTTGTCAACCAGAGACCTCCATGGCTGGTGATATCCCCTTGCCTGGGCCTCGCTGATTCCTGGGCCTGTCCCTGGAGGCACCCCCACCCACTCGGCTTGCTGTCCTATAGCTTGTACCCACGTTTGGTGGTTCCCGAACTCTTCTCCCGTGTCCAAGAAGAATGAGGATACACTGACAATTCGAAGGGCGAGAATAGGCAGAGAAGAATTGTATTGAGTGATGGAACAGCTATCAGTGGAGAGGGGACAAGGGGTGGTCCCCCAGCCCCTCAGTCGGGTGATTTCTCTCCCGATGTGGCTGGGTTGGGGCTTTTTATGGACTTGGAATGGAGAGTGTGTGCTGATTGGTTTATGAGTGTGCAAAAAAGGTTAAAATGAAGATACCACTCAAAGGTAGGCACAACAGTGTAGAAAACTAATTAGGAAAGGGAAGGTATATGTAAAACAGGTGAAGGGTGGAGATCAGTCAGAGAAAAGTGCATCAAAATGGAAAGACAGGTTCTCAATCCAGTCTGTGGATGTACCCAGGACTTGTAGCTAGGCTTTAAACTGTCTTCAGCTTGAAGGTTGGGTTTCACTGGGGACTCACCACTGTCTGCCTAGGGATTTTTCTGTCTCCTGCCACTATCAACAGCTCAGCAGGGGACTTCAGCTTGGGACATCTACCCAAACAAGGGATCACCCTGGCAATTCCTAAAATCAGAAGTGTGGGGACAATTGGATGAACAATTGATGCTATAGCTTCAGAAACTTGCTGAGCTGTGTGTGTGTGTGTGTGTGTGTGTGTGTGTGTGTACAGGGATATGTATGAAATTAACGGAACATTTTTAATTATTTATGTATTTGTGCAGGTTGTTGAATTATTTTAGTATCACCCCGGGAATACGTGCAGCACAGCAGTTATTGAATCTTTTCAGTTACTGAATCGTTTATTCTTTTTCAAAATGCTGCAAGTATGTGAACTACAACTGCTTTCTTTTTCTATTTATTTGTTTTCTTGTCACTCGGTGCATGTGCTGTTGCATGCACCAAGTTAATTCATTTTATCTCCCTAATGAATGTGAATATCTCTCCCTCCCCCTGCGGAGCACATCATTGCCCACTCAGCGTCACTGTTTGGCATGTTCAATGTGGAAGACACATGAGTGAGTCATTCTCAGCATCTGGACATTTAGAGACAGCTGGATGCTGTTGGGTGTCTTATTTTTCCTGCAGATGTGAGGCATTATATAAAGCAGCCACATTTGTATTAATGTTGAAAGGTCCTAGGGTTTCTGCATTATGAAATGAAAAATAGCCATCAGCTACTATTATCTGATGAGTTTTGAAGGTATGTAGTTCTAGAAGGAATATTTTGAATGGACATAATTTCTCAAATAATACATAGTTTTTATCCTAACTATACCAAAGATTTTGTCTTATAACTGTTGGTAGCACTATTAAATTTTTGTCTATCCCTAGATATTTTGCTATTTTAGACAAGAGAACCTGACTTTGGACTATGGTTTCTGTAATGGAATTTCTGAGTGGTCCGTTATTTAAGAATCATAGAAACTTGCATAAAATTAGCCATAATCCATCAAATCTTACATTATATTCTTAATCTGGGTTTGATGTTTAATCAGATTTTTTTACTGTTTTGTAACATTTAATAGGCTATTTATAATTATTTTCTCAACTATATCTGATGGAAAAATGTATTACAGAAGAGTTTTAAACGTTCCAGAAGTAAAGATATAAATATCGAAACAGTGCTCACCCACACAGGAACTAAGGCAAAGATTGTTGCTGTTATAATTTAGGAGCAAATTGATTGGTCTTTGTAAGCTATGATTAGCATAGACATCCTTATAACAGCACGCGGTGAATGCCAGTCTTCTGAACTTTAACAACTCCTCCAATTCAGCCACCAATAAAGTGATGATAATAGGACTGAAAAACTTGTTCTCACAATAATTTGCATAGTCCCATGCATATTTGTGGCTTGAACTTTTCCTCCTCCAAAATCCCAGAGCAAAATTTAAACAACTTTGTATCTTTATGATGTTATAAATTCTTGGCAAGAATGTATAGAATGATAGCAAAAAGCAAACCAAAACTTTGGAAGAGAATATTGGCAGAAACCCTTGGAGACTGGACCGGAGCTGTGTGTGCAAGTGGATGCAGTCATGCATGTGGGGCATGGAGGCTCTCAGCTCTGATGGGACCCGGGAGATGGTCCAGGGCCCCTAGACGACCTGGAAGAGACAGGAAAGAAGAGTTGAGAGTGTTCCCTGGCAGCTGAGCAAGGCCAGTCAGCCTCACTGAAATTCAACTACACACCAGCTTTCTACTTAATATGTTAATTTTGTGTCACATTTTCTCCTGCAATCCTTTCTGCCAGCCACTCTGCTTTTACATACTTCATGTTGGAAGTCATTATTTCTGTCATCTCTAAATATTATATTTCATCCAAGGGATAAAAGCTAGAATATTCCTAGAGAACAGAAACTAAGTTTGCAGGAAGTTCGGTGGGCAACTCGATGGACTCCAGATTGATCAATGGCGTGTTCTCTTTGCTAAAAAGAAATCAGCATTCATGGTATCAGGTGAACGGCCACTTCTTTTTTTTTTTAGACGGAGTCTCACTCTGTTGCCAGGCTGAAGTGCAGTGGCAAGCTCTCGGCTGACTGCAACCTCCATCTCTCAGGTTCAAGCCTCCTGCCTCAGCCTCCCAAGTAGCTGGGACCACAGGTGCCCACCACCACACCCAGCTAATTTTTTTATTTTTAGTGGAGACAGGGTTTCACCATGTTGGCCAGGATGGTCTCAATCTCTTGACCTTGTGATCACCCACCTTGGTCTCCCAAGGTGCTAGGATTACAGCTAAGAGCCACTTCTTTCAGTGATTTTCAGGATTAGGTTCTAGGCCTTATGTTCCACCCTGTGTCTTTCTTTTCAATCCTAGTTTCAAGGCCTGTTCCCTTCATTGGCTCAAACTGCATGGTGGCACTTTATCTGCCTCCACCGCCTCCAAGAACGATATCTTTTCATTTAATAGTTAATTTTATAGGCTGAAGGCTCTAGGGTTCTAATACTTGTGTTGTTTTTCCCTCTGCACCTGTTATATTTTATGGAGGAAATATTTTTAATGTCCCAAGACAGTTTAAATAATTTATTGTTTTGGAATACTCCCTGGACACAACAAAATACTTTTTGCTCAATTTTTCCATTTTTCTAAATTGAAATGAATTTAGAAGTGAATATGGTAAAATAATTGTATAATATGGGTCTAAAAAACCACCTGATCTTTTAGACCCATGACCCAATACCGTTAAAACACATCACAGTGTTTTGTGAGTTACTGGAGTATTTACCTCAGATAGATAATTGGATAGTGCGTTTCTAACATAAAACATGAAGAAGGACACTGTGTATGCCTGCCTGATTGCTATGAGATTTAGGAATCTTCCTACGTTTTCTTCTCATACTACTGATAGATATAAGTCTTTAGCAAATAGTGAATACCTTTAAAAAAAAAAAAAACTGAAAGCATCACATGATTCTACAAATATGGATCAGTTCCAAATTTCACTCCTTTATGCTAATTCAATTAACAGCCTTCTACAATCCCGAATTTCATCTTTATGTATCATCATGTCTAATAAAACATTTTTACTCTTGGTTCATGATTTACACTGCTCTTTATTGGAGACTTTACATTCAGTGACTGCATTTCTGTGGTTTTGAATGCCTGTGTAGCATATTCAGTCATCAAAACCATAAGAAACAGGGCTGATTGTTATTTCTATGCTTAAGAACATTTTCTGTAATTGCTGTGGTTTTCAGGACATCAAACTACCACCACAGAAAGAAGGGAAATGAAATATTAGGGAGAAAGGATGCAAGGAGAGGGTACGTTAATTATTCTTGAAAGAGCCCATTGTGCTCTTTCTAGGCTGTGCTAGGAAAGTCTTTGATTGGCAGTCCCCAGTATGTGTATTCTTCTGTGGCCAAAACCTGAAGCTGGAATAAAATAAAGCTTTTTTTTTTCTTGAATCTTTACTTGCAAAATTTGATAGGAGAGTATGAGTGCTTGGCTTTCGTTACTTGAAAACAATTTTTAAAATTTGGCAACTGTATTTTGAAACTGTGTTTTAAAAAGAATGACTATATATCTCCTCGGATTTTAAGGATGGAAGGTTTTGACTGTGAGTTGTCTAAGTTCTTGGTGCATTGAGCAAAGAACTGAACAAAATCCACAAACAATGCAACAAGAGAATGAAGCAACGAAAGTAGTAGCATAAGTCCAGATTTATTGAAGTGAAAGTACACTCCACAGAGTGAGAGCAGGCTCAAGCAAGCAGCTCAAGATCCCTGAATGCAATGTTCTTTAGGGTTTCTGTGAAGCTAAAAGAATTTGGTAACACCCCTAGGTGCCCTTTCGAGGCCTCCAGTTAGTCACCCCCTATGAAGGATTGGCCCACAACCAATCAGAAGCTGAAGTGAAGACTTGGCCTATAGTGGACCAGAGGCTGAGGTGGAAACTTCTGTCTTGTCATCACAGGAGTGAGGATGTGGCCTGAGTGCTGTCTAATCTTTCCTAGAACTGGCTGAACCTGCTGTTTTCTTGCTTATGCCTTAACCCTTGGTTACCCTAAACCCTGTTCTCCTGCCTCACCATTGGTTAGCTATCCATTTTCTATTTTCACTTACTCTGATGAGGGTCCCAACTACAGATAAACCACTTGACTCACCAAACACTGCTTGCTGAAGTGAGAAACATCATAAAGTTATCTGAGTTTGGCTTTGTACTCTTTTATTTGGAAGAGTTTGTTCATCCATCAACCCATCCATTCAGAAAGCATTTATTAAGCACCTGCTGTGTGCTGGCTTTGCTCACTCTGCCAAGCTGTGAAATCAGTGTTTCTCTAGGCAGAGTTCTGAAGTCACCTACATTCTGAATCCCAGTCTTGGACCAACTGAATTAGAATGTCTGGGCTGAGGCTTGGGAAGTTGGGAGTTTAACAAGGTGTACCATGATTTTTATGAGTGGTGAGCCTACTGGTCTCAGTTGAGCAAATGTAGATGGAATGGAGTATGGATTAGTCTGCTCACGCTGCCATAACAAAATACCACAGATTGGGTGACAAAACAACATAAATGTATTTTCACACATTCTGGAGGCTGGAAGTCCAAGACTAAGTGTTGGCATGTTTGGCTTCTCCAAGGCTTGCAGATAGCTGCGTACTCATTGTGTGCTCACTTGGTGTTTCCTCTGTGCACACATCCCTGGTATCTCTCTGTGTGACCAACCTTCTTATAAGGACACCAGTCATTGGATTCGGGCTCACTTGAACAGCCTCATTCTAACTTGAAGACTCTGTCTTCAAATCTGACTCTGCTGAGACTGACGGCTTCCATATATGAATTTTGTTGGTGAGACACTGTTCATCCAACAGCAAAGCAGAAGCGTCTACTCTTGGCTGACACACCAAATTAGTTGAACCTCTGCCATCCCAAGCCAGGACTTTGTAGTCTACTGTGAAATGCTGGTGGGTGTCCTGTGGAGGTAGTTTCTCCCCTGAGAGCTTCTCAGTGCACAGTTAATACTCTGAAGTCCTCCTGAGCAGCTCGTGAAACTGAATTTAAACCAGGGTTTCCTACAATAATTTGACCATGATCCTCTGATGTTTGCAAAATTCCTATTCTCAAACAGGTTGCTCACTTGTAAAATATATTGCTTCTCCAAGCTAGAGAAAATAAAACAAGGAGAAGTCAGGCTCCTTACTGAAGGCCACCCAAGTGTGACTTAGAGCTGAGATATTAATCTCTCTTACTCAGTTCAAGACAGTAGGAAAAACATTGTGTATTTACAGGCAGTAGCCATCAGGCAGATCTTATTCCTATAGATCTGAGCTGCACTTTGAAATTTTGTCGTATTACCCTCTGCAGTTTCTTCATCTACCCACCCTGCCACTCATCCCTCTACTAGAAAACGTTTCTATTTTACTCCAAAGACTGCACCAGGTGCCAAGAACCTGAAACACACAGCAGCCCCAACCTCTGCATCCCAGAGCCCGGAGTCCAGGCTCCATGCTCTTATCAAAGCAAATACAGATCCCATCACTGGGTCTCCTGGGAGGCCCTCTGCCCTGGTGATTCTCATTCTCATCATACATCAGAATCACAGGAGACTGTAATATTTGAGAGGCCAAGGCAAGCCAATTGCTTGAACCTAGGAGTTCGAGACCAGCCTGGGCAATATGGCGGAACCCCAACTCTACTTAAAAAAAAAATAAAAATTAGCTGGGCGTGGTGGCAAGCACCTGTGGTCCCAGCTACTTGGGAGGCTAAGGTGGGAGGATGGCTTGAGCCTGGGAGGTAAAGGTTGCAGTGAGTTGAAATCACACCACTGCACTCAAATCTGGGTGACAGAGCAAGACCTTGTCTCAAAAATAAAATAATTTTAAAAAATGAAAATAGAATTACAGGAGAGCTTGTGAAGAGGCAGATCCCTGGGCTTCATTCCTCACCTCTGGAACCAAAAACTCCTGTGAGTGGGGACAGAAAGATTTCTCTTTTTGGAAACACTCCAGGTGATTCTGAGGCAGGTACACTGACAGCTGGAGTTCTAAACCGTGGCTCTTTCCAGTGTAATTTCTCGCTGCTCCTACTGGGTGCTTTTAACTATGACCTGGGTCAGCCGCTCCCTCTTGGTTGTGCTGGATATGACCCTCCTGCCTCTGTTCCAGCCATGTCACCCTGCTATGCTCTCCTTTTCCAGCGTTTCTTCATTCTTTAGACTAGCAGCTGCCCCTCTTCATCAAGGAAGCCTACGTCATGAGGAACACCAATACTGAAGTCTTCATCTCTGTGTTCCTTCAGAGCTGTGGAGTCCAACAGTCAGGGTCCAGCTGTGCCAGTACAAGATGTATCACCCTGTACAAATATTTCCCCTCTCTGAGCCTTGATTTTCCCATCCCAAACCCACAACAGGAATACATGAATGTAATCTTTCTTTGTTTTGAGACGGAGTCTCGCTCTGTCACCTAGGCAGAAGTACAATGGTGCGATCTCAGCTCACTGCAACCTCTGCCTCCCGGGATCAAATGATTCTCCTGCCTTGGTCTCCCGAGTAGCTGGGATTACAGGTACTGGCAACCATGCCCAGCTAATTTTTGTATTTTTAATAGAGATGGGGTTTAACCATGTTGGCCAGGGTTGTCTCGAACTCTTGATCTCGTGATTCACCAGCCTCAGCCTCCCAATAGTGCTGGGATTACAGGCATGATGAGTGTAATCCTTAAAATACATATTAACTTGGCTTTTATCAGTGTGTAGTAAGGCTCTCCATGTCAGAGTAAATAAATCCACCAAATAGGAGTCAAATTCTTATCTGAAAATCCAAGCCTTAAGATTAGAATATTCTAGAACTTCTCTTTTAGATATTTTCAATCACGTTGAATCTCTTGTGTTACATATTTAAGAGAAGGAGAAAAGAAAGCTTCTTTTGAAAGCCAGTTACCAAAAGAAAGAACTGGAGCCAGCAAAGGCAAATTGGTTAGTTTTCACTCAAATAACTGCTTGACTTAAATGTGATCTGGCAAATGGGCATGACTACAAGAAACAAAAGGCTGCTTTTGAGCTTCTAGAAAAAGATAAAGCATCCTGAATACTTAATCAAGATACCTTTTTCTACAATTAGTGGAGGCCAGCTCATGTCTGTTTTCTGTCTCCCTTTTCCTTGTCTAACACACGTGTAGCTGCTGCCGTGATGTAAATTTAAACGTCCGTCATGCAGACCACACCCATGGGGCCACCAACATTCTAGAGCAGTTTGCTCTGTGCATCTCATCCACACTGCCATGCACTCTGTTTATGTCATTAGAAAAACCCTTGCATATTTACTAAAGGCAAGAGGCAAAATAAACTCTGAGTTACATATGTAAAATTTCATGCAGCATCATTCTCCTATGTATTACTAGGTTTGGGTATTTTACATGATGATAGAGTCTCTTTTTACACAAACAGTAGGGCTCCTACGCAGTTGTTCTCTTTCAAAATGAACACAATAGACTAGATAATATTGTCTGTTTATATTTCTTTCTGAAAGTAGGAATGCTTCCCTAAATTGCTTTCACATACTGTGTAAAACATTGTAGAAGTTCTGAGGCTTATCTGACATCTCATTCTCCCCTGGTGCGTGTGTGCGTGCGTGTGTGTATGTGTGTGGTGTTTTTGTGTGTGTGGAGTGTGAGTGTGGCAGAGAGGAAAGGGGAGCTATTTGATTCTGTAATTCCTTTTCTGCCTTCTTCCTTTCTCTGTAAACGTTGGATATTTATCCAAATTACTAACGACAGATTGAGCCCATGCAGATGAAATGTGTCTGTGACAGCTTCCACTATCCATATCTCTTGGGCCTGTTTTCCTGCACTCCCAGAGCCTTCACCAGCATTCCAGAATCTCCATCCCCATCTCTTACTTATACACACATCAGTCATCAGTTATCCATTAGCTAAGCTGCCTTTCTTAATAGCTTTACACTGTTTGCTTTCTCTGGAACATTTTTAGTTAAAATTTTATAATGCAGTTGCACACAAATGAAGACACAGATGGCTGCATCCTCCATCTCTTCCCCTCGTTTACAGGAAGCTGCGGATGGGGGGTTGGTGTCAGGGTTACCCACATGGTAAGGGCAGAGACAAGAGGGGACCCCAGTTTTCCATGCCGCACATGGTCATTGCTGGGGACTGAGGTTTGCACATCACTCTGCCCTGTTCTCCCTCTACTGAGGAGAAAGTCAGGGATGGAGCAAGCTGCAGCATCTTCTGAAAAAGAAAAGGTGGCCTTGTCTCCAGCTCTCCCCTCAAGTCCCACCTTCCCATAGTTTTCTGCCACTTCTCGACTTTCCTCTCTGCAGCTGCTTTGAGATGGGTTTTTTCCAGCTGCACACTTGCCCCTGCTTTGCATCCTCATTCTGGTAGAAGCACAATCTAAAGCTCATTAAGGGAATGAATCAATTCTGTGCATCGCGCTAGCTCAGCAGATCACCACACAGGCAGTGCTATTAGCAAGTCGGTGCTTAACACATGGCACTTCCATGAATCAATATGGAGCCCGTGTAGAACAAGGCATGATTTTTTTTCCTCCTCCCATTAAGAAAAACTGATGCCAAAAACAACTCAGATATTTTCAAGTATGACTTTTATGAAAGGAAAAAGCATTTTTGTTTGCAAAATCATGCTTCAATGCAGGACAGTTGTGAACTGTGATGGCTTTTATTTCTCTTGGGGCTGTAACTTTAAGGGTTTAGAATTTGGAACCACAGCCTAGCTAATCATGACACACACATACACATACACATACTCACACGTGCACATACACACAAACACACACACACACACAAAGTGTCAGGAAGAACCATATAAATCACACATTATTTTACACATGAGGGCTCACTCTAAAATAGATACCACTTTTAATATTAACTAAAACCTGTGCTCATTGTCTCATCATTCTATATGTACTGATTTGTCATTCACATTTCTTTCAAAATCGTTCAGATTTCTAGCCCACAGCAATTAAATATTAATAGTACTATCTACAAACATGATTGCACAAAATCCAAGTCTATTTTTCCCCCTGGTGTTAACAAGACTGCTCACACTTTGTCAGGAACTAAAATTAAGTGTCACATGATCTTAAAACTAATGTCACATACTAAAAAGCTTCCGAGGGAAATTGTAGAAAGAACTCTCGACACCGTTGTTCTACTGGACAACGTACATAAAATTATTTTACAGTGATGGGAGAGGAATAGGCTCCTAGTCCTAAAAGCCGCGAAGACAGTAGCAGTGCCGTGGTTTGGCATGATTCTCCTGTGGATCCCAGGGGCGGGTGGATTTCTGCTGTACTTTATCACCAGACACAAAATGGACCAAAATGGACAAGTGTGAGGGACACAGAGGCTGCTGTAAAAAAAAAAAAATGCAGGATATTTATGGGTCTGTGATGACCCAAATAATGAGCAAACATGGGAATCCCCTGCTGAAAAGCTGTCACAGAACTGAAGCCTGTCTGGAAATATCTTGAGAATGCTGATATCATTTTAATAGGATCTAAAATGAGAATTCTATCAATATAAAATGGGGAGAAGGGCCTCCTTCTATTTTTAAAAAATACCCAACATTCATGTTTTTCATATTTTTCTAGCCTATAATTACTCTTAATCAAAGCACAACAAATAGTAAACAGTAAAAATGAAATAAATGTGGTGACAGTTTGCCAATAACGAGGAGAAAATGTCCCATCTGTCTAGCCGCGAGTAAAATGGGTGTAATTACTGCTCATTTTTCTCGTAATTGCTGAGTTATTAGTTTAAAGCTTACACACAACTGGTGAACAGTGAGTACTACCCATTCCGTAATTACAGCCCCAGCCTCGCCGTGCTTGAAATCAGGGAATGCAAGAGCCGAGGAAACGATCTGAATTAACCCTGACTGCTTGCAAAGAATTGTGACTGTCTATTTAATTTGAATTTTATAAACTCTGAGTTCCTTTGCTATCCAAATGTTAAACCAGAATGTTTGTAACTCCAGCTTGAATTATAATTTGTTTTAAAGCTATATTCTTGCATCTGCTTCTAATGGTGAACACATAGGTTCATTTTTGATAGAAATAATCCATGCAGACCACCACCCTTTGCATTGTATTTGTTCAGGTTATGCGCGGTCCATTGATATGCAGGGGTCTGTTAATGTTAACATCTCACTATCAGGGAAATTGCATTTGAAAGTTTAGGATTACACCTGGGTAGTCAACACCTGACGTACACAGCAGGGCAAATACAGAAAAAAAGGATCTCCCTTGATTGCTTGTTTATTACAAATCAAAGATTAAGGCAACTAGAGCTGTGATTTATTTCTCCTTCCAGTATGCTGTTTTATCTCTGGGATTCACCGAAGAAAGACTAAGTTCTATAATGTTCTCACCAGGAAAATAAAGACTAGAGCTACTTTTGCCTAAAATGCTGATATCACTTTAATAGGATCTAAAATGAGAATTCTATCAATATAAAACAGGAGCCAGGCGTGGTGACTCATGCCTGTAATCCCAGCACTTTGGGAGGTCGAGGTGGGTGGATCACCTGAGGTCAGGGGTTCAAGACCTGCCTGACCAACATGGTGAAACCCCGTCTGTAAGGGGTTTTTTGTAAAAATACAAAAATTAGCCAGGCGTGGTAGTGCGCACCTGTAGTCCTAGCTACTTGAGAGGCTGAGACAGGAGAATTGCTTGAACCTGGGATGCAAAGGTTGCAATGAGCCAAGATCATGCCATTGCACTCCAGCCTGGGTGGCAGAGTGAGAGACTGTCTCCAAAAAAGAAAAAGAAAAAAAAATCTATATCTGTATGTTTGTATGAATGAAAAGGGCCTCCTTGTATTTTTGAAAAGTACCCAACCTTTATGTTTTTCATATTTTCATATTCTAGCAAGAGTAGATTTTCTGGGTTACTTCTCTTTGGAGTCCTGTCTTTGGTCTATACACGGAACTGTAACTCACCACAGACAGAGAAAGGGCTGAGATGACAAAGCTGGGCTTCATTCTGTGTGGCTCCCTGGGTTCTCAGCCATTCCTAATGAACCTTTGATTTGCTGCCTGTCTCTGATCCGGGAACCCTGATGACAGGTACGTTTATTTTGAGGGGTGTATCCTCAAGCTATGGAGTGGTTGTTGAATGAGATGTTGTGAAACAAAAGTCATGAGACCCTATCCAAAATACTCAGACTAGCATGGTATTTTTTTTTTTCCTAGCAAGTTACGTCATTTAACTTACAGATATAGAAGTGGAGACAATGAAAATATAGCATAGTATATTCATTTCCTTCCTCTGAGCCCGAGTGATGCCAAGGCATATTTTTCCATGTTAGAGGGACTACCCTGGAAAAAGGAATGGTTACGGTAAAATGTGGTATTGAATATTCACTGATACGAATCTCACACTTTCAGAAAAAGAGGAGATGAGGAAGGGCCTTAGTGATTATTAAATATAACCTAAGAATCAAAGTTATTTCCATTCCTCACTGCAGAAGCAGTGAACCACCCCCCTTCCTTCCTCCCTCTCTCTCTCTTTTTTTTTTTTTTTTCTCTCTCTCTCTCTCTCTAATATTTAACCTCTTGGTTGAGATAAGCTGGTGAAAATCGTGGAAATGTATTTTAAAAATCTTTATTCTAAGCCCCCGAGAACCACAGTATCCCAGATTCCTTTGAGCTCCGCATAAATGTCTTTGCTTCACGAACTACGGGCATATTATGCATAATCCTTTGGTTGTGCACGCCAGCTGGGCGGCAGAGATAGGCAGTGCTGGGGGCTTGCAGCTTTAAAACTGTGCCCAGGCCTCACTCAGAAGTAGGAAAATGAAATGAGCATTTGCATAATCTATCTCAAGTTACCCAGGTTTCTTTCAATCTTCTTATCACGTTTTTAAAAAATCTATTAAGAGAATATTAGAACAAAATGCATTTTTCTCTTCAGAGAATTCATTTTGCCTGCGTCTTTGGGTCCTATAGGGCTTTTCATTTGTTTTAGTTTTTTAAAATGCCTTAAGACTTTTTTTTAGGAGTTTACTTTTTTCCTACTCTTCTCTATTTGAGTCAGCAGCACATATTTAGATCAATTCTTTTGACTTGGAAGTGCAGTTCTGAGCGATTATAAAATTTTTATCTGAAAAGGCCCTAGATGAATTGAAGTTGTGAAAATTGTGATAATTTATTTCCTGGAATTGAAATACAGAGAGAAACTAAAATACACATTACATTTTAATTCAGTGTTAATTTCTCCCATTTGCTTATAAAAGAAAACATGGTGCAGATCTTGTGTACTTGAAATAACTGTCCACACTTTCTCAATCCACAGTCACGAATCAGACACACACATACACGCACACACACCTGCCCACGCACACACCAGCATATACTGCTAAAGTAACAAGCCTTCTCTCCAGGCCTGTGCTGCTGAGGCTGGCTGGCCAGACTGCCTGCCTCCCTCTCTCTTTCTTTCTTAACTAGATTATTTTCATTAACTCTACTTTCTAAATCTTTCTTTACCTCTGTAGCAATTTGCAGCTGCATCATGTACTGACATGTGTTTCCTGAAGTTCCCCAGCAGGCACTGAGTTTTGAAATCCAGTAGTCTCCAGTGTCTGGCCCGCACACCAGTATTTGATCCTGCTGCCCTGTCCTTTTCCCTCCTCCTGACATCCCTCCCTCCAGGCTCTCTTCTGCGTCTCTTCCCTTTCTCTTCTTTATGTTCCCCTTTCTCTCCCGTTGATGGGATCTCCCTTCTTTCTTTTTGCTTGTCTGTCCCCTCTCTGTGTCCCTTCCTCCTTGAATGGTGACCTCTCTACAGACTGTTCCCAGATGCTGTCGTTCTTTGATTCAACACTGAAGTACTAAGAGTTCATCTGTGCCTGGTGCTATTCCAGGGGCTGGAAGACAACAGAAAATTTTAAAAAGATAAAATTCCTATCTTGGTGAAACTTATATTCCAGTGGGAGCAGGCAGACAACTACTAAAATAAACATGTAACATGCTATGTTTGATGAAAAGTGTTGTAGAGAAAAATAATTCAAGGAAGGGTGATAGAAAGTTGAGGCCGTTTAATGCTTTAAACAGGATGGTTGGTGAAGGTCTCTGAGAGGTGGACCTGGGTGCAAAGACACCCTTTTTTCTCACTCAGTTATTACTAAAACAGAAAAATCACCACATGCCCATGCTAAAGACAATGCTGTAGATACACAGGCTTCAAATGAATACATTGAAGTTCACACATTTCTTTAACCTAGGATGTCCCAAATATTTCTTTTTAGATTTGTACATATTTTGTTTTACTGATAGCTTATTTGATACATTAAGATACTATAACAGAGAACAGGAATTTCTAGGCATATCGAGAAGGAAGAGTATGGCCATCCTATTGCATCTGAGCTGTGGGTCCCCATGCTCTCAGAGAAATGTGAAGAGATGAGGGAAATGGATAAATGTTTGGAGGGAGGGTGTTGTAGGCAAACAGAACCGTAATTGCACAAGTGGAAGCATAGTACCACTGCATGCTGATGGAAGCCATGGTAGTGAATACCTGAGCGGGGAAACACAGCTCCATCACAAAGTCCCTCTGTGTGCAGGTAGAGGCTGATGCCAGCTCTATGCCTACTGCCAACCACTGCCACCAACAGTCGTGGACAGAACAAGAGGAACAAAAGCCACAGAGCTGGTCTGAATCTCATTCCTCAAACATCTTTCCTCTTACTGTTTTCAAACTTTCTGTGTTTTGAAAGTTCTGAAATGTAACTCGTGTGCTTTCACTCCTCCATTAACCATTCATCAAATCATCTTTCAATAGAGATACTTAAGTTTTGTGTCTTTGAGATTCCTTTATATTGGGATATAAAGAAGCATATCCTACTGTACTTAGAAATAAATAGCTGCTAGGCTTTCTTTTTCTTTCTATGTATTAGGCTATGTTCCTGGGTCAAGAATAAGAAATAGTAAATCCTTTGTGTCCTCCCTCTGGGAGAAGAAAGACCACCTTATACAGCAACAACACGTGGTGTCTGTGGGGCCCATCATTCCCTGGGAGGCTTCCCAATCTAACAGGAGACTCCCTCCCTTTGGGAAAAGACAACCTTGTGTTTTCTGTGTATGGTTCATTCCAAGTTACACACATCCAAGCATCTTACACCATTGAACATGCTCCCACAATTCACTCCAGGCATTTGTGTTTTGGCTCCATGCATCCCCATCAAATGGTTCTTAGCCTACAGTCCTGACGGTGGCCCATCTGACCAGCCATCTTATTCTCAATGTCTAGCTAACCCCTCCTTTCTTCTCACTCAGTTATTGCCAAAGTAGAAAAATCACCATGTGCATGTACCATACGTGGCTGTAGATACACAGGCTTCAAATGAATACATTGAAGTTCACACATTTCTTTAATGTGGGATGTCCCAAATACTTCTTTTTAAATGTGTACATGCTTTGTTTTACTGATAGCTTATTTATTAAGATGCTGTTTACTGAGAGCAGCCATTTCTAGGACAACCTGGGAATGAAGAGTATAGGCATCTTGTTTTATCTGAGCTGTGGGTCCCCACACTCACAGAGAGATGTGAAAGTGGGTCTTGCTGTGAGGCCTTGTGAAGTCACCACCTTCCTCTCAGGACCATCGCCATTCGATTATAGGGTATGTGCATTCCTTCACGTGACCACGTGCCAGATGCAATATAAAAAGTCATTTCAGACTGCCACTGTCTGCTTCCAAAACCCAAGTATCGCATTGGTTGGAATCGATGAAAGTAGCTGTCACCCAGCCTTTGTGTCGTTTGGTGATGATGTATTAAATAGGGAAGAACCACAGGCTGAGAAGACATCAGTAAACAACCTAAAGGGGGTTTTAGATAGCAAATCAATATGGAACAATGGATGTAGAAAATTACCAGGAAATGGATAATTAAGTTCCTTCCATGCTCTTTTGCAAAATCTCTGAGAATAAAGTCCCTTAGGACAAATACAGAGGAAAAGTGATGCCAATGAAAACCTTAAGGAAATGATTGAGTGTTGGTGCTTAAAGTGATGGAGTATTTGTGGTATCATAGTGTGCAAATGGAACCCACAGCCTCTTGAAGGGATTCACACGTGGCCACGTCCGTCTTTCCATTCTGGTGGCGCTGGGCTTCCTGTGGATGCAGCACCGTTAAGTGTAGTGTTCTTTCTAAAAGCACCGCACAGGTGCTTTTCAATCAGGGTGGAATGAAAGCCACCGGCTTAGGAATGAAGAGTGAATGAAGACCTCTTGCATTTGCCAGCTCAGCAGTTTCAGTGCTGTCATATGATCTTGTTTTCCCAGTAAGCAAAATGTGTTATTTTATCCTGGGCTCAGTGTTGGATATACTGAAAACAATGATAATAACCAGCAGTTACTATGGAGCACATACTGTGTCCCAGGAACTGTTGCGCACTTTATATGTTTTACCTCCTTACTGAGTGTATTCGTGTAAAACAGCTCTTTATTATGTAAACAGAACAACTCCCCAATATATGTGATAGTTGGGTGTCTTTTAATACATTTGTGTGTGTGTGTGTGTGTGTGTGTGTGTGTGTGTGTGTATATATATATATATAACAACTGTCCTCTCACCCCCCCATCCAACCCAATTTCCTTTTATTCTTGTAAATGACTTTCTCTACCTCTTCATTTATTTACAGAATGACAAGTATTCATAAAGTATTCAAGAGACAAATTCTATCAGTTGGCTACAATAACTGGATTCATCTTGGGAGTAGTTTTATTTATTACTTTGCCCTCCTATTTCTGACAGGCTCAGGAACCCCTGAGCACTGGGGTCAGCATAGGCGTCAGCAGCCTTGGAAGCCAGCTCAGCTCTTTGGAGGCCCCATGCCCAGGGCACTACCCTTGCAAAGTCAGACCTGTAAAGGGATGCCCTCTTCAGCTGCGTGAACTAATGCTGTTCAAATGCACCTTCTCACAGAACCTGCGCGGTAGCACCGGGAGGCAGACTTGGTCAGAATTGTACCCACATTTTACTAGGAAAGTACAAGATGCAGAGAGTGTGAAGAACTTGCCCATGGTGGCAAGGATAGTGTCAAAGCCATGGCCTCTGTCGCCATCACCCTTTATTTTTCCTTCTGCACTACAAGCCTGAGTCTCCTGATACGACTGGGAAGCCTCACGGGGAGTGGAGTGCCCCACGGAGATCATGTGTGTTGCTGTGTAACTTCCTAGTTTGGGACGGAGATAAAGTTGATGACTTCTTTGGCCCTCCCAGTCCTGAAATTCTATCATCCAGATTCATTTCAGTAAACATGGGACACCACCTAAATGTGCTGGAGTGAACGGAGTAATTGTCTGTTTCCATGACTGATTTCAGTGTCTTAACTCCTTCTCACCAGTTCCATGACTGTGGGGCGTGAGGGACAGGACAAAAGAGTAGACCCAATACTAGGAAGTTATATTGGGTTGCAGGAGTGCTCTGAGTCAGCGGGAGGAAAACGGTGAATCACCCATGCAAGCCCAGAATCCCACCCAAAACCATGCCCGTAAATCAGACACATTTTATTTTAAAGAAATAACAAAAGTGGTTGCACGAGGCAAGATGTGGGAGTGAAAGACTGGACCTGATGGTGAAAGCTAGGGAAGGGAATGTGAGCTGGTGGAGCAGTTCAGCAGCTGGCTCAGTTATCAAGCAGTGAGATTTGCTGGCAAGAGTCAAATAAGGAACAAGAAGACAAATGACATGGGACAGAGAGAGCTCCACTGTGGCTGAGCTGACCTGCAGATTGGTGGAGCAGAGGAGGGGAGCTGTTGAGCTGTGTGGAGGGGCCACGTATAAGATAATACGAAGTGACTTGGCCAAAATGTGTAAGCATAGAAGGTTCAACGCTGGCATACACAATTTCTGCTACATAACATGGTGTCCTTAATGGCCATAACTGCTGAAAAGCACAGAGAGAAAGTGGATGTTATCTAATTTGGAAAATGATAATACTTTTGTTCTGCAGATTGACAACATAGATGTTCCAACCCCCAGGGTCTTCCTCTTCTTGGCGCCTTGACCAACGTTCTTCAAGTGGGGACTTTGTTTCATAGCCAACCTCTGAGCCCATTCTTTCTTCCCCCAACTCCCTCAAAAATCAAATTATGTTGTAATGATCTGTCCCCCTTTAGGTGACATTCTACCATGTGCATCTGAGACTCCAGCGTTTTTGTTTGTGTCCGGTCTTCCAGGAAAGCTGATGGGGTCTAGATGCACTTTTTATATCCCCCCAATGACACGTACAGTGAAGGCCAAATGCTCAGTGAACAGTAACTCTCTGCCTTATATCTAGGTGGGTGATGAATCAACACTGAACTTTTCTTTTTTTTTAGAATATATTACTTTGGCTGGGTGCAGTGGCTCACGCCTGTAATCCCAGCACATTGGAAGGCCGAGGAGGGAAGAATCAGTTGAGGTCAGGAGTTCAAGACCAGCCTGGCCAACATGGTGAAACCCTGTCTTTACTAAAAATACAAAAAGTAGCTGGGCATGGTCTCGTGCACCTGTCATCCCAGCTACTCAGGAGGCTGAGGCATGAGAATCGCTTGAAGCCGGGAGGTGGAGACTACAGTGAGCTGAGATCACACCACTGTACTCCAGCCTGGACAATGGAGTGAGACTCTGTATCTAAAAAAAAAAAAAAAAAAAAAGAATATATTGCTTTGTTGTGGTAAAATATACATAACATAAAATCCACAATTTGAACCATTTTTAAGTGTTGACTATACACCATTTAAACCAACAAAAATGTTTGCACATTTGGGTTTTATCCAACAATGCATGCATATCATGTAGATTTTATTCTTACCCCACCTCTCTATGAACTTTCTGCCTCTGCTTCTGTCAGATGTGTCTGTTCCCTAATTTTGGACATACTTTGTGCTTTCCTGCTTAATTAATTGTTTGTACAGCCCTTCTCTTTCCTTTTCACTTCTGCTTTCCCGGCCAACACACCTTCCTGTTGGGCTCCATGGTAGACACCCATTAGCATTTACTCCTTGCCTCCCAGGGAATCTAGGTCATAAAGGGCACCCTTTTTGTTTATAGCACTTAATAGTAATTATAACATCTATGTTGTCTATATTGTCATTTACCTCCTCTATTAACTATTCACATGCTACCAGATAACTTTTATTAAACTCTATGTATATGTCAAGTTCTATAGTAGATGCCAGGTCTCCAATAGTAAATATGAATATGATTATTAATATTAAATATGATTTGTCTCCTTTTCTCCTGGGAAGTTTTATACCCTGGACAAAGGGCAGACATTGAACACTGTGTCAGTCAGAATAGGCTATGTTGTAGTAGGCTAACAACCTTCAGCATCTTCAAACAACAAAGGCTAATTAATTTCTCGCTTACTCCATTCGCCCTGGTGGCTCAGCTGGACTTTCATGGTCCTTACTCGTGGACCCTCCACACTGAGGGAGCAGGCTGCATCTGGGGAATTTTGGATCTCAGGAGCACTGAGAAAAAGAGAACACAGTAAGTCCCAAACTAGCTCTTAAAACTCTTTCCTCACTTCTTCTCTTATTTCATTGGCAAAAACAAGTGACACGGCCAGTTCTGACTTCAATAGTTGATGGATGTGTGATCTTCCCCTAAGGAGTGTGGGTATCATTTAACTGGATATACAGGCTATACACTCAAATGCACAATTACACGTTTTTATGAGACCCAAAACCCTTTCAAAGTAAATTCTGTTACTTCTATTTGAATTTGGTTTTGAATTTTCTAAAATTGAAGGGTTCAAAGAAATGTATAAGGATAATCTTGTCCAATCCCAAATTGTTTGACCCATGACTCTCAGTCTCTGGGCCTCTGCATAAGAGTAGAGATTAAATTATTTTACATTACAGGAAGTAGAAAAAACATCCTAAGTACTTGCCATAGACTAAGTAATATCACACACACCACACACACACACATACACACATACTACACACACATACACACACAAAGATAGATATATAGGACTGGGTGCAGCGGCCAGGAAGGCCAAGGCCGGCGAATCGCTTGAGGCCAGGAGTTTGAGACCAACCTGGGCAACATGTCAAAATCCCGTCTCTACAAAAAAAATAAATAAATAAAATTAAAAAATAAATAAAAAATACAACAATTAGCCACATGGTGGTGCATGCCTGTAGTTGCAGCTACTCAGTAGGCTGAGTTGAGAGGATCACTTGAGCCCAGGAGGCGGAGGTTGCAGTGAGCCGAGATCGCACCACTGCTCTCTAGACTGGGTGACAGATCAAGACCCTGTCTCATAAAACAAAAGATAGATAAATAGAAAGATAGATAGATAGATAGATAGATAGATAGATAGATAGATACATAGAGGAAGAAAGGAAAGAAAAAAAGAGGAAGAAAGAAAAGAAAAGATGCTAAGCGCTTTTTCCATAGACGATTCTAAATGTTTTTCATGTATTAACTCAAGAGTCAACAAACTTTTTCTGTAAAGGAACAGACACTATATATTTTAGGTTTTGTGGGCCATGAGATCTAGGTTATTACTACATAACTCTGCCACTGCAGTGCAAAAGTGGCCACAGACAATACATAAACAAATGATTTTGGCTGCATTCCAACACAAATTTATTTACAAAAACAAACAGTGAGCTGGTTTGACCTTTGTTTTAACTTAGTCTATTCTGATGACAACCCTACTGTTATCTCCATTTCATAGATAAAGAGGCCTGTAGACGTACAGTAATTTGTAGAAGTGCAGTTGAGGCTTGTAGAGGTGCAATCATTTGTCAAAGTTCTCTCATCTGGTAAGTCAGGGAGCCAGGCTTTGACAAAGGCAAGTTGGCTCCAGGGTTCATGATCCCAACTGTTATGATTCATTACTTCTCTAATAATGCTACTCTGCTGAATTCAGTTAAGCTATCGAAGTATGGATCAGAAGAAGAGGGTTGGGCTTCCAAGATATTTGGTCATTTTATGGATGATCTTTTCTGTCTAAACAAAGACAAAAGACACAAATTATTTGTGGTTTCATTGTGCTGGGGTTGTGTGATTTACTGAGCCACACTAAATACACAACAAAATGGTATACAAAGTGATACAATGCACCATCTGAATCATTCTTGGCATACACCGACACACAACTTTGGGGATCTTCAAGTTTCCTTCTGGTGCCTCCCCAGCAGGGTAGAAAAGAAGACAAAAACACAGCAGAGAAAATCTGTCCAAGAATGGGGAAGAGTAGTTATGGCATGCTTAGGTGGTGGGCAGCAGCTGATTTAAAGTTAGTAAATCTGAATCCAAATAATGGTTCAGTTTCTCTATGCAACCATGCGTAAATACCTGTGCTTCTCCGAATCCGAGCTTTCAGGTCTGAATCATGGAGATAGTGTATCTACTTACAGATGCACTGTGGATGATAAAGTAGTTTAAGTAAGCACAAGTGTTGGCTAAATTACAACATCTTATAGACATATGTAAAGTTGTCGCTATCACTGTTGTCCTCAGAGTAAGGGTTTTGTTTTTGTTGTATTTCAAGGTGACTTAAGTATGGTTGACTGCATATAGAAAAGGAAGAATCCAAACCTATACTGACTGTAAGTGAGTCTTTAAATTGCGTATTTAAAGAAAATGACAAGCTTTTAAAATCCTAAGTGATTTTAGAGAAGACTCACAGAATTGTTCAGGCTTTCTGCAACATATTTACTCATATAGTTGGGGTGGAAGAAGTTGGATTTGCACTTGTGGTTTTCATAGAGTGGACAGTTTTTCTTGCCTATTCCACATGTTCTAATGCTACATAATTTTTAAGATTTGGCTCACTCAGCTATCATGATCTCCCAGCCTACATCTGTTATCGATTTTTTGTGTCCTTTCCTAGTTCTTTGCATTCATTTCTGTTTGGCACAGGTTATTAGAGTTACTTGTCCATACATTCAACTAACGTGGCTGGCTGTTGTGGAGAGGCAGTGTACTAGATGTTAGGGACACAAAGCTCATGAAGTAGATACAGCTTCTGTCCTCAGTTGGTGTATCTCTCAGTTAGAATCTGTTACTTGGGGGGCAACTGGAGCTCTTTCTCCCTTCCTACTAGGCTGAGAATATGGAAACCAGGTCCCCAGTTAATTTAAGTTGTTTTCTTGATGTTTAAAGAAAACATCCATAAACTCAAGAAGCTTTCTTATGAATCAAGTTTTCAAGTTTTATAGCATTTGCTTTGTACTACTTGTTTTGACCCCATTGAGAAGTTTTATTTCTTCTGTTCTCCTGATTCTTTACCATTTTAGCGGCAAATATGTACTTAGCATCCACTATGCGATTGATGCTTTGGAAATACTATGGAAAACTTGGTAGCAATGAGCCTCCTGCCTTTAAGGAGCTTATATTCTATTTTAGATTAGGGAAGCAGGAAGGTCTCTCTCTATGTCCAACAGAAATGAGAAAGAACAAGCCACATAAGTGGTGTCAAAGAGGAATGCAAAAAGACAGCATGGCTGGAGTGGAGTGAAACTAAAAAGAAGACAAGGTTGACAAGAGATGTGATTCAGATCACCAGAGGCTGAGAGACAATGGAGAGCATTTTGATTTTATTCTAAGTTCAATGGAAAGTCACCAAAGAATTCTAAGAAGGAGTATAACATAGGGTTTGACACAGTGGGTGAAGAAGATCACACTTGCTACTAGAGATGAGGAGTACACTGCAGAGGGGAAAGTATGGGTGCAGATGAGGAGTACACTGTAGAGGGGAAAGTATGGGATGAGATAGGGGGTTATTTCAGGTGTCTACATAAGGGATGATGGTGACCCCAACTGGAACTAAAGCTGAGTGGAGAGATGTGAGATACATTTTCAGATAGCAGGAACAGGACCTGCTGATGGATGTGTTGATATGGGCTGAGGGCAAGGATGAGGCAGGAAGATGGTAAAATCAAGAATATTCCTGGGTTGAGCAACACTCCACTGTCCACTCCCTGTGATGCAATTTGGTATTTCTCAACTCTGCCTTCCCTCCTAAAAATCATGAATCAGTAATTTTTTTTGAGATGGAGTCTCACTCTGTTGCCCAGGCTGGAGTGCAGTGGCGCGATCTCGGCTCACTGCAAGCTCCGCCTCCCGGGTTCATACCATTCTCCTGCCTCAGCCACCCGAGTAGCTGGGACTACAGGCTCCCGCCACCGTGCCTGTCTAATTTTTTGTGTTTTTAGTAGAGATGGGATTTCACCATGTTAGCCAGGATGGTCTCGATCTCCTGACTTCATGATCCACCCGCCTCGGCCTCCCAAAGTGCTGGGATTACAGGCGTGAGCCACTGTGCGCGGCCCTCAGGAATCAGTCTTATATTAATTTTATTTTGGGTTCTGTATCTGTTGAATTCCATAAACATCTCTCATTTTTTTCTGGTTACTCATTCATCTATCGGAAATTGTCTAAAGTCCATATTTTTTCAAATTTGGACCCGTAAATACTAAAGATTTAAACTACTAATAAACATGTACTTAATTTCAAAAAGAGACTACTAGACGTAGGTGAATAGGGTTTCCCATTTCCTGAGAGGAGGAAGAGGTGAGAAAGATTGCATGGGGAAAATTGAGAGGAAAATGGGGCAGCAGTAAAGGAGAATGCCAGCTAAAGGGAATTTGGTTTTGTTGCTCTTATTTGTTTATGTGTTTTTTATAAAGATGAGATACAGTCAAGCATGTCTGCACACTGAGTACAGTGATTCAATGGAGAATAAGATATCGTGGTGCAGATACAAGAAAGATAAAAGAACAGAAGGAATGACATCCTTGAGAAGGCCACAGGGTGGGGACTCCCAGCTCCTACAGCAGGATCTGCCTTGAGTGGGTGACTGGGGTGGGTGCAGGGCAGAGAGAGATTCTAACTGAGCAAGTTTAGGATGAGGACTTGCACTCTAGAAAAGGCTGGAGAAGGCCCTGAGAGAGCTGTTAGGAGGGAAGGCAGAGATGAGAAACGTAGAATCTCATCTGAGGCAGTGAAAAAGGAGCCTGCTAGACACAGGGTGGTGGGCCTTTGTTGAGTGACTCTTCCATATGAGGAAAGTGCCTGGATAGCTGGTTTCTGGAGAATTTAAGTATTACTGTATTATACATTATAATGCATCTTTATATAATGTTTTTCTCTTATTCCCCAAGATATTTCATTTTCTTTTGGAAAATGTGGTCAGTCTCCATGTATATCTCTGTGGTTTCCAGCTCTTTCTAAGAGCCTTTTGCTTTTGTTTTTGAGACAGAATCTTGCTCTGTCACCCAGGTTGGAGTGTCATGGTGTGATCTCCGCTCACCGCAACCTCTGCCTCCTGGGTTCAAGTGATTCTCCTGCCTCAGCCTTCCAAGTAGCTGGGATTACAGGCGTGTGCCACCACGCCTGGCAATTTTTTTTTTTTTTTTTTGTATTTTTAGTAGAGACGGGGTTTCACCATGTTGGCAAGGCTGGTCTTGAACTCCTGACCTCGTGATCTGTCTGCCTCGGCCTCCCAGAGTGCTGGGATTACAGGCGTGAGCCACCGCGCCTGGCCCCTGGTTTCTGACTCTTACATTAATTTTGTTTTCAGCTGAGTATCAATTGAACTTCATAATCATCTCTCATTTTTTCAGGTTCCTCATTCCTATTTCAGAAATCGTTCATAAATGTTCATTATTTTCACATTGAGACACCTAAATAACAATGATTTAAACTAAACGTTTAACTTCAAAATGTATATACTATTTGCCTTTTTATGGTGAGAATATATTTGTATAATACCTATTTATGTCAACACAGCAACTAACATAATAAATACACTCTTAGATGATAAAAGCTCACTTTATATAATCAGAGTATTTTCTCCGTGTTTCTTATAAAATAACTGGTATGAATAAGCTATTTGGAATATCATTCAATTACTTATACCTCATTTCTTTCAAAATGTATTGGAGATATTTCCCAATTTGCAGGTGCCTGGAAGGTTGGAGTGATGAGTGTGTGTTTGTGTGGACGTGTGTTTGGATGTGTATGCACACAAAGGTTTCCTCTTCCCTAATCTAATCTGTCTTTTTTTCTTTTTTGGCCTGACTTCTATACACAATTTTCTTAGCTCTTCTGGTAGGCTATTTAGGAACTCAAAGGTGCTGGGCAATGGCTTTCATCTCCTGTCAGTCTTCATTCTTTTCTTTGGGGAGATGTTATGCATTCCAGAAGACTCTTCTCCCAAGCGTCATTCACGTGGTCATGCTGTCCAGGTGCCTCTCACCCCACCTGGAGATGAGGCTGTTCTGTTTTCCTACTTTGGTAATCCCCGCTTCTGTTCTAAGGGCCTGGCCAAAACATGGAAAGTCTTACTTTTTTTTTTTTTGATCCGATCTTACAACAGTGCTGGTGACATTTTATTCTAGATAGATGTTTGCATGAGGGAGTTCTTAAACAAAAAAAAAAATTAAAAAAAAGATTTTTCTGTCTCTGAGCTTTTTTCATTTATTTCCTCCTTCTGTCATATTGCCAGAAGCTAATTGAGAGTCAGTTATGTTTTATTTTAACCCAGTGATACAAGCAATGATGAGTTTTCATGTTAGTAAAATGGGAAAATGAGATGTGGAGAGGCTGAGGGGCAAAATGAGAATCGGCACAAAAATCTGATTGACACAGCATTTTGCAAGAGGCAAGAATGTCCCTGTTAGGCAGGAAGCCCTGGGTAAGATAACCTGGAATGCGTGTATATGATCAGAACACAGGGCAAAAAACTGTTCTCAAGGCTTATGGCCACATGAAGATTGAAAGACAAACAAACCTGAGTGAACTCATTGAAAAAAATCTTATGTGCCTGGAAACATTCTGAAAAGGGCCCCTCCCTTGGGCTGTAAGATCAATGGTGAATATCATTATCAAATCAGATATGGGTAAGCTTTTACAGCTCCCAGTTCCCAGTGACTATACCTTAAAGAACAAAACAAAACAAAAATACCACTATCCGTAAGCAAGTGTTTGCTCTTGACCACATATTTACATATGAAAGTCTATTCTGGGGAAGGACAGTGAGGAAGATGGAAAAATCAATGAAAAGCTCCCTCTTGGAATTTGTAGAGGCCTTTCTTTCAAAGGGGAGCCCCTCCGCACCGATTTGTTTGCAGAGACCCACACAGGCCCTATATTTATTTAGTTCCTATTTAAAAAGAAGCTTTCCTCCTGCCTCAGACAGACTTCACCTTTCTGTTGCAAAAGATGTTTCCTTGAAATGAAAATGTAATGAGTGTTAGATCAGTAGCATGTAGCTGCCAGGCTATCTCTTTGATCCAGTTCGGAATGCATTTGTTAAAAAGCCGCTTTATTGATTTTTTTAGCTGCTTTTTGCTGTGTTTGGATCATTTGTACATATGCACATCACAATTTTTGCTACATCAAAGTGCTTAGTAAGTTCACTGCACTCAGGAAATAGCATACAAAACAAAGAAACTTTGCTCTAAAAAGATTTCTGCCACTTAACCTCCAATATGAAAGTTGTTTTTAATGCCTTTTTTTTTTTTTTTTTCTGAATAGCTTCAAAATATTTTATGCAGTCTTCAATGAGTAAGCCAGGGCCCCACTTCAGATCTCCTTTGAAAATGATACATTCTGTAAAATGAAGGATTCCATAGAACGAGTAAATGCATCTCACATCCATTCTGCTGGACAGGAGTCATTTTACTTCAATTAATTATTTGATTGACTCAATTTGCGGTGGCAGTAGCTTCCAGGAAAGTGTTGACAATATTTGATGTATGTGAGGATAGCTATTAATTTAGTAATAAGTAGAAATTTACTAGGTAACTAATGTGATGTTTCTTTATTAGGTCCAATTATATGACAAAGAATGAGCACATTATAACCTTTAATGCTGATTTTTTTTCTTTTTTTTGTATCGTGTACATACAAATCAGTGTTAAGTGCTTTTAATTCTGAACAGATATTTCCTGGGGGCAGACTTGGAGCCAGCTCAGAGGAAAGCACGACTGGGAAGACAGAGCTGAATTTGCTCCACTTTTGGTCTCAAGCCAAAAGCGCTGACTGTGGTCAAGTGTGGGCTGCCCAAAGGAGCTGTCCATTCTAGCCTCCAACTAGACCCCTCGTGCTGGTGGTATTCGGGTGGGCTGTACCTCCTGCAGATGGACAAATGAACATGCATTAAAGATTTTATTTAACTCATTCAGTGAGGGAGCTAGGAAAATGTTGTAACCAGTTGAAATGGGGATCAAAACCAACATTTATTTGTCAGCAATAGTGAAATGAATATGCAAATGGAGTCAAAACTGGTTTTTCCATGGGAATGGTGTCTGTGGGGAGGGAAACCAATTAAACCCCTATGAGAGGGGCAGAATTTGTGGTGTTCATCAGTTACTTACAACCTACAGGTTTGTAAAATAGCTCAAAGACAGTGAAAACTTAGAATGTGATAACCTCTAAAGTCTAGAAATTGTGTTATTTCCCATTGAAGCACACCTTTTTTTGTACACCTCTAACAGTGGGGCAGACACTCAAATCCTTTTCTTTTTGTCTTTAAAGTCAGGAAAGTAACTGACTTCAGGGGTCGGGTGAAAGTCAAGGGGTAAGAAAATAGGAGGCAGGTGATAACTGTGGGCTTCCAGTAATATTTTGGTAAGTGTAAAGGAAACACGATCTAAAATAGCAATGCATCAATTGAGTATTTGAAAGTCTTTTGTCTTTTTTAGAAATTTTGTCATTGTGGTGGTAGTTGATATAAAAAGTAGTTTTCCCCTTTCCTGAATTTTATCTTTTATTTTCTCTATTTTTTCCTTCCCTCCTTCCTTCCTTCCTTCCTTCCTTCCTTCCTTCCTTCCTTCCTTCCTTCCTTCCTTCCTTCCTTCCTTCCTTCCTTCCTTCTTCCCTTCCTTTTTCTATTTCTTTCTTCCTTCCTTCCCTTCCCTTCCCGTCTTCTTTCCTTTCTTTCCTTTCTTTTTCCCCTCCCCCTCCCCTTCCATGACCTCCTTCAGTGCCAGTCCACATTTTTGTTTTGATCCATCCCTTTGCACATTGGACTCTCAAAAACAGCAATTCCTAACTGCTCAATTGGATTTGCCATTTGGGGCCATCTCTGTGCATGGCCTCTACATAAATTTACCAAGTCCCCTTGGTGCAAAATTGAGATATAGATGAATGGGTGCTACCTAAGAGAGGAACAGGGACACCTGGGTCTGGTGGAACAATGTCCCGAAAGCACTACATGACTTCGGCAATCACCGCTCTTTTCTGGGTGCCATCCCATCTGGTCCCCATGCAGAAGTCGGAGGGTGCTTAGCAGCCATGGCCTGGCCTGGCTGCAAAGAGCATCCAGTCAGCATCGTTTCATACACTGGAGCTTTGAACCAGTGATCCTCAAGCCTCTCCGGTCAGGTCACTGGGAATTTATACTTTCCTAGAATGCCCATTTTCTCGCTGTTCGTCTCAGAATGAAATCTCACCTCATGTGACAGTAGTCATGAAACCCAAAGGCACAATGTGGAGAGGAGTTCACGAGAATGCCTGGTATGAGGAGAGCACCCCAAATCACTCTTTATGAGCTCACCTCAAAATCTTGGACTCCACTTATCCCACGGTAGTTTTCCTGTTTTTGTTTTTCTATTTATAAAGATGTAATTTACATGTAATAAAATGTATTATTTTTAACATGTATTTCTTCTTTTGAACATACGCTTAGAGTCATACCACAATCAGATAACATTTCTGTGGGACCCCCAAACTTTCCTGGTGCCCCTTTTTTGTCATTTTTATCCCCGGTCTCCCAACTTTAGTAACCACTGTTGTGATTTCTATCTCTATATTTTGCTTTTTCTAGAATGTCATATAAGTGGAATCCTAGAAATGCAACCTTTTGAGTGTGGCTTCTTTCACTTAAAATGCATCTGAGATCCATCAATGTCGTCACTCATATCAGTGCATGCTGAGTCGTATTCTCTTGTATAAATGCACCACGGTTTATTTTCTCACCTACTGAAAGTGAGGTTGTTGGGTTGTTTTTAGTTACGGCACATCATGAATACAACCAGTAGAAACATTAATTTACAGATTTTGTATGTGAACACAGTGTAGTGTTTCTGAGTTGAATGGTAAACAAATGTTTAATTTTATAAAAAGCTGTCAAATTGTTTTCCAAAATAGCTAATCCATTTGGAATTCTCACTAGCAGTATATGAGAGTTCCAGTTGTTCCATCATATTCTCACCATCATTCGGTATTACCTCCCTCCCTTCTTCGCTTGCTCTTCTCTTTTTCCATTATATTCTCATCATTATTTGGTATTGCCTGCCTGTCTGCTTGCCTGTCTTCCTCCCCTCCCTTCCTCCCCTCCCTTCCTCTCTCTCCCTTCCCTTCTTCCTTCCTTCCTTTTATTTTCCTTTCCTTTCCCTCCCTCCCTCCTCCCCCTCCTCCCCCTCCCTCCTTTCTTCCTTTCCTCTTCCTCCCTTCCTTCCTCTTTCTTTTTTCCTCCTTTCCTTCTTTTTTATTTATCTTTCTTTCCTCCCATTCTACTAGATTTCATAGTGTTATCTCATATGGTTTAAATGAGATTACCTTAATTATTAATATGTTGAGCTTTTTTTTACATGCTTAAAATCTTCTCTCCAAATATCTGTTCAAATCTTTTGACTGGGCTGTCTTTCAAAAGCTTTCCAATTCAAATTCCATCTTTCCAAAAATATGAATTCATTAAGTCTAGAAAGTATCAATGGGCATATTTACAATGCCTGTGGATGCAATGGCAAAACAAACTCCTAGAATAGATTATTTTGTAGTTCCTTAATATGTACATATTAAAGAAAGCAGTAATCAACTCAAGCCATAGTGGATTCACTAAGAATAAATAATGTAAAGGGACCCATTTCCTTTCTTTTTCAAGAATTAACTTAATTTTATATTAGAATAGTTTAATGGTTATATTTTATTTCATGCTTGTGAACAAAATGGAGAAATATGAGCTATGTAACAATAAGTAAATTATATTTTGTTGAAAAACTATTACCCCAACATATTAATCTTTTTGAATCTGTCAAGCTGGAGGAATATTCCTTAGTAATTAAATTCAAAATAATGTAATCATCAAAACATTCCAATTAAGTCAATAATAATTTTATAAATATTATTAAATGTGTATATTTTATTCTTATTTTAGAAATATTACATATGATAAATCTGTTATAGTTTCATGGGAGAAGGATCCTCTGACATTCATCTCAGAATGCTATACTTCACTTAAAGTTTACCTCCTTTTGTTATATTAACCCCACTTCATGAGATGCTATTTATTCTACTTTTTTTTAATGTGTATGTCTCACTTTAATGGTGTTGCTTTTGTTTTTTAAAAAAATTGTTTATCTTTACATTTGAGACTTCCTTTTACCCTGTGGGTTTAAGTGGCATACTGCTTGCTTCAGCCTGTTTTGAGTAATTCTGAGGTAGAAGCAGGACAGATTGCGAGGGCTGACATGCCAGTGGCTGCAAAGTCTCTTCCCTTTTTCCTGGGTCTTGGTAGACACTTGAGTTTCTGCCGTGTTGTCCCTTCCACCTCCAGGTGCTTTTCCTGCCTGTGTTCTGCAGCCGAGTGCCCTGTGATTGCTATAAGAGGGATGAATGAGGACTGGGGGTGGGGATGCAGCAAACTGACCAGCTGCCACCTCTCCATTCTCCCAGTCATCTCTCTGATCATTGTCTCTGCACTAGCTCACAGTCTGAAAGCTTGGAGAGCCTCTTTTGTTTCTCCACTTTTTTTTTTTTTTTTCCTCTGAGCTCTCTGTAAAAGCATGTTTTGGATTGTGCTCCCTTCTTTCAATTAATTTATATCTACCCTCTGTCTTTTAGGAACTTATTTATATTATTTGACAAAGCCCAAATGTGCAGAAAAATCCTAGGCCTAATAAGCCCAGATGTTCCAGGTGCAGATTCACACTTCTCTCTCATGAAACTCCCCTTCCCAGGCCATCAGGGTGAAAGCAGGGAGGCAGCTGCTGTGAGGACAGCACTGTCATGCAGCGTGAGAGGCCATTCCACACACCACACCCACTGCCACGGCAACAAGCACCCCTCCTGCCCTCCCCCTTTAGAGGATATCATGTGGAAGTTCCATAAAGGCAAAGACCATGGAGAGTTCATCAATGATTTTAGCCGGTAACGTTTTAAAATGTATTTGTTCACTCTTCGTTTGGATTTTCTGCAAACGGAGTACACATTTCGATAGGCATCAGGCAGCCTGTTGATTTCATGTGCACTAACTAGCAATTTTCTTCTTATCAGAGATGCTTATTGAAACATGAGCCTTTCATTTCTTAATGCAATGCCACCTTTTTAATCAGTCCCGCACAGCTCTTAATTCAGGAGCGAGACTGTCAGTAAACAAAGTTCTCCCTAGAAAGCAGACCTGACAATTCCTATTGTTCGTGAGGCTTCACCTTCACCAAGGCAGCCATATTGACAAAAGTCCCAAGCGTGTTGCAAAGCAGACGGGTGCCGGTGTTTTGCCTGCTTCACATTGGAACACCCGTCCTCTGTCTGGCATTGCTCTGCAATGGGAATTTTGGTGGGAAAGGAGAAGTTGCAGAATCTGAGTCAGATTGTAGCTTGTAGCCACTCTGTGGACACCTGACCTAGCTTCTTCTAAGTCAGTGCTCCTTAACTGAGCACAAATTTGACCCCAGAAGTCATATGGCAATGTCAGCAGACAGTTTCAACCATAACGACTGGGAGGGAGCTGCTGGTATCTAGTGTGTAAGGACCAGGGGTGCTGCTAAACATACTCTGATGCATAGAATGTTCCCATGAAAAACAATTCTCTGGCTCCAAATGTCTACAGCACCAAGCCTGAGAAACGCTAGTCTCAGTTACAGTACCTGGGAGCCAGTGGATCTCCAGTGTCCTGCGTTGGTCTTAGAAGAGCTGGGAGGGGGCAGGTTGCAGCCTCTGGTGTTCTGTGATGGCAGCAGCAACATCCACTCAAGACTGCTTCTGTGCCTGGCCTTTGTTCTGGGTGTTGGCTTCTGCCTGGCTGTGTTAGAATGTATTTCTGGTGCCTGAGACCATTCTTAAGTTCTGTGACTCACTAGAAGGGCTCACAGGGCTCAGTGAGACTCAGGACTATGGTTCATCACAGTGAAAAAACATGCAGTGGCATCAACAAGGAAAACAAATGCACCAGGCAGTGGCCTCCACAATCTTCCTGTGGATTTGCACAAGACACATTCATTCCTCCAGCAGTGAACTTCAGTGATGTAAGCCGAGTGTCTAAGCCCAGGGAGGGCAGCTTGGGTCTCAGAGGCTAGAGCTTTTATCGGGGGCTGGTCACATAGGCACCTATTTCCAGGAGGAAAGCTGGTGACCACCATAAATCATGCTGTTGACTTGGTACGAACCACCTAGATAAGCTTGGGCAGCAGGTGTCAGGACCCCGGGTGTATAAAACAAACTTATTCATTAGCAGCACAGGGAGTTTTGCAGGGCCCAAGTTTTCAGGAGCTGACCAAGGGTCAGTTAGGCCTTCCTGAAGAGATGTGAGACTGGCCCTGTCAGGCAGCTAGCTCTTTCCTGCACACTGCAGTTGTCAAGACCTTCCCAGTCATTCTGTGCTTTCTTTAGTAACCTTTCAGTGAAGCCCTTTCTGCTAAAGTCAGACAAATTCAGTTATTTCTGCTTCCAACCAAGAAGAGGAGCTGACTCATACACAATGTAATTCAAAAATAATAACCGAGGCCACTTACGGTGTTTGCATTGATCTTGTATGCATGCGTGTGTGTGTGTTTGATTTGATTTCAGAATATTATCATTTCTATCAGAAAGTGGGCTTTCTTGAAGACTTCATGACAGCCACGCATGAGTCCATGGGCTGGTGTGGTAGGGAAGCATATTATCTGCCTGTGGCGTTTAATGATATGCATTTAAAATATTTTTTCTTTTTTTAATAGTGCCAAAGACCCAGGACACATGCAAAGACTGCCCATATCGCCACATTTTTGACCTTTGTTGGTGTAGAGCTGTCTGCCCAGGAAAGACTTTAGCTCCATCTGTCTGCCTGTTATTACACATTCCAGGCCACTTAATACATCCATCTTCAGCTGGGGTCTGAAGTACCCTGCTTTCCTTAGGTTTGAAATGAATGTAGCTCATGCAAGTAAGATGTGTCATAGTCTCTTAGGAAGCAATATCGCCACTCAAAATAAAGATCTCGGAAAGAAACGGTACGAATTTGTTGGGGAGTGTTTAGCCATGTTGTCTGGCTTTCTTACCCACCACGTTTTGTTTTTCAAAGCAATTAAAGATAATGATGAAGAGATCACTCTTAAAGTGCTCGTTTTTTACTTTTCAGATTTATTAGAAAGCAGAATTTTTAAAAAATATATATAAAGCTGACAAAAATTATTCATAGAGTCGTCATTTAGAGAAAATTGTTAATATTTTGGTATATAATGTTCCCATCAATTTTCTTTTCTTTTTTTTTTTTTTTTGAAACAGAGTCTCACTCTGTCACCCAGACTGGAGTGCAATAGCATGATCTCGGCTCACTGCAACCTCCACCTCCTGGGTTCAAGCGATTCTCCTGGGTTTACAGGTGCATGCCACCAGGCCCAGCTAATTTTTGTATTTTTAGTAGAGACGGGGTTTCGCCATGTTGGTCAGGCTGGTCTCGAACTCTTGACCTCAGGTAATCTGCCCACCTCAGCCTCCCAAGGTGCTGGGGTTACAGGCGTGAGCCACCACGCCCGGCCTCCATCTACTTTTAAGACGTGTGTGTGTGTGCACATACATATATATATGCCTAATGTATATAAAATATATAATAACATAATATGTATATATGTGTCAGAAGTATGTGTGTATATAGAAATGCATGCACAGGTAGTCATAATTTATGCAGCAATTTATGCATAATGTATATCATTTAATCCTGTTGGTGTTCTTCTGAAACATGTGCTTGTTTCATTGACACCACATTGACCTGCAATATTCTTCTGCATATTGGAAGAATGTAGAATGGCCGCATGGTGTTCCATCTCATCTCACACTATAGTTAGCACTTCTGTTATTGGACGTGCAACTGTTTCCATTTATTTGCAGTCACATGTCAGGCTGTGATAAACATCTTTAATCAAATCTATGTGCACATATAATTTTCCCTCCAGACTGTATCTTGGTGGTGGAATTTCTGAACCAAAGAGTGAGCACATTTTTCAAACAATTGAAACTCATGGCCAGTTATCTTCCATAAAAGTTGTTCCAAATTTCACACAATGGGCCTTTTTTTCCCACGAACTTACTGATCTTAATGGTTTGTAATTTTAAAAAAATTCTTTGGTTTGTAAGTAGCTTTTCGTTATAATTAAAACAACCTTGATTGTTAAGGAGTGGCCAGAAACCCTTTAAACCGAACCTCACTGGCATTTTTTGTTTGTTTTAAATCAGGATGTCAGCCTGTTTAAATTGACCAAGCACATGAAAAGGAAAACAAAACAAACATTTCTTGACTCTAAAAGACCCTTAGGGTGGTCTACAGCCTGCATCTCTCCGACTTCCATGACTGAGGCCTGGGTCTGCACTCAGCAGGACAGGCCACCTTAGGCTGGGCCCCTGGGGGCCATGCCAGGATTGAGACTGGGGTTGGGGCTGGTTGACAGGAGTCTTCTCAAATTATCTGAGAATCTCACAGGGGAATATATGTGGGTGTGTTTTTCTCCTTTGGCAGGACGGATTAGGAGGACTCAGAGTTTTTCTTCTTGTGCAAGGATAACAATTTGGTCCCCAGATTTTGATTATCTCATACTCACTCCTTTCCTAATTATCCCGTATTTGTTAAATACAAGATAATAGATTCTGACAAGCAATCAGCAAATGGGCACCGAGTGATGTGCTTCATTTTAATTGGCTTGCCTTTTTTTTTCCCTTCTCTGCTAAATTATAGCCCATCAGCATGAGATTCCCTGTGGTGAGCAGCTAATAATATGCCCAGGTGCAGCCAATTTTACTTCCTAAGGAAGAAATAGTAGCTACATATTCCCCGAATGTGAAGTGGAAAAGTGGGCTGTAATAGCTCTTCTCAGCAGTGCTGCATGCTAGGGCACGTTTTACATCCGGATCTCTATTCTAATCATTTTTTTAAAAAATGCAATGGCAATTAATTTGCATTATATTGATGAATTAATGAGGCACAGTACAGAAGGTTTTCTTAGAGACTTCTGAGAAATCTCTTGTTTAATTTTGCCTTGGATGTTACAATTTTAAAAAAATCTTTTTTTAAGAATTAGGAATATAAAACCACTGTCGATAAACACAAATGAAAACATCACTGTTAAATGAACCAGTGAAACAACATTCCATAATATGTATTTTCCAAAGTGGTGCTAGGATGTGGCTTTGCTTTGGTGCACAAACCCTAGACAAATGTACCCAATGGAATGTCACTTAGGTTATTGGGAACACTTTTCCCTATTTGCCATTAATAATATTTGTTCCTACTTAAAACATTTTAGTGACTTTTAATTAGCTACAGTGAGGTGAGAGTGCGTGTTTTAATTTTTATCTAACTTAATTTTATTTTTAAGCCACTTGACCATGATATGCAGTTTTCAGATAAACCCAAATATTCTTTCTGAGGCTAAATCAATAGCGATTTTCATCATCACATACTACACACAATCCATCACAGCCATCTATCTGTTATTCTCTCAGTCAAGTGGCCGCCAATACTCTTGAGCCAACTTGAAACCATATGGGAAAGACAATAAAGGAACAAGGATTCCTGTCTTAATTCTTGAACGTGGAAAGGAAAAATGAAGGAGGAGAAAACAGAAATGGAGAAAACAACAATCTCCCTTCCCTACCAAGACAGGGAGGGTTTTCTGTGTGACCTCTCAGTGTGTCTTCACTCAGCCACTGCCTTCCATATTACTGCCACATTCTGGTTCAGTTACTGTTGTCCACACATGTCCATCTTCCCTTGTCCATCTCCACACTTCAGCCAAAGGGATTATCAAAACCCTTTGATAATGTGTAACAGACATCCTCATGCTGTGTAACAAACATCCCCTAAAAACTGCCATTGGCTATGTTCGTAAACATGAGATTTGGACAGGACTTGGTGGAGCAACTCCCCTCTGCTCCAGGATGCCTAGGAACTCTGCCAGGTAGACACCAATGGCCAGTAGACAGAAATCTCTTTCTCCTTGGGGCAAATCTGACTTAGGGATTTGTAGAGGCCATTGTCATTCATAAGCTGATACTTGCTTCTCTTCAGCTCATTGCCAAGTGTCCCATCCATATGCTGTCTCTAGCATGGTGCTCTCTGGGGAGTCAGACTTCAGGGCTTCAAGAGAATGTTTTCCCAAAGACTGGGGTGGACTGCAAGACTTCTAATGACCTGAACTTGGAGATCTCAGGACCTCACATCCACCAGATTCTCTTGGTCAAGCAGGTCACTAGGACCAGTCAGAATTCAAAGAGAGAGAGGAATTAGATTCCAAATCTCAATGAGCAGAGCAGCAAAGAACTTGAAGACATTTAATTTCTATAAAAACATGTTGGATCATGTCACCCTCTAAGCATTTAACATTCAAAGGCTTCCCATTGCTTTTCAGATAGAATCCAGCACTCACCCCAAACAGCCTGCATGTTGCTGCTGACCAGCCTCATCTCAGAGTGTGCTGAGTCCTGCTCTGTGTATTTCAAATCCACCAATCCTTTATTTCCCTAACTATGGTGGTTGTCCCACCTCATGCTCCTCTCTTTGCGCACTGTTTAAGCTAAAGCCAAACTATCTTCCAAGTCTCTGTTTAGTAGGGGCGACCTCCACTGACCCATGGGTGCAGTCAAACTTCCCTGTCATATCCTGTCTTATCAAATAATTAGTTGTGTGATTTAGTATATGCTTCAGTGAAGTCCCATGTGGGCAAGGACATAGTATGTGGTTCAGAGCTATTTGCATAGCACCTAGAAAACTGTCCTGCACACAGTTGGCACTTAATAAATATTTACTAATGAGTCAACATTACATTAACCAACCTTAGGAAAGAGTGCTTACCTGTGCATCTCAAATGACACCGACTCTGTGAAATAATAGTCTCCTGAGACATACTGGATCTGCAGCATCCAGTAGGGTAGCCATGGCCACACACAGGATTGGGCAGAGCATGGTCGGTCTGAATTGAGGGTGCCGTAAAATACATACCCTTTTTCAAAAACATGGTGTAACAACAAAGGGTATCAATTGAATCATTGATATTTCATATGAATTACGTGTGGACATGATAATAGTTTTAATACACTGTGTTACCTAACAATATTATTAAAATTGAAAACTAGGCCGGGCACGGTGGCTGAAGCCTGTAATCCCAGCACTTTGTGAGGCTGAGGCCGGCGAATCACGAGGTCAAGAGATTGAGGCCATCCTGGCCAGCATGGTAAAACCGTGTTTCTATTAAAAATACAAAAATTAGCTGTGTGTGGAGGTGTGCACCTGTGGTACCAGCTACTTAGGAGGCTGAGGCAGGAGAATTGCTCGAACGTGGGAGGCAGAGGTTGCAGTGAGTCAAGATTGTGCCACTACTCCAGCCTGGGTGACACAGCGAGTCTCCATCTCAAAAAAAAAAAAAAAAAAGTCATTTCACCTGTTTCTTTTTTTACATTTTTTATATGACTTTTTGAAAATCTGAAACCACATATGCAGTTTGCATGTTATATTTTGCAGGACAAAGCTGCTCTAAAGAGAAGGTTCTAGGGTGAAATGTACTTGGAGAAACTCTGCAAGCACTCTCACTCTTTAGAATGTTTGCAATGAACATATCAAAGGCCCTGAGAAGTCCTGCAGCAAAACTGCTGTTAACTTTAAGCCAGTGTGTTTCAAAGCTGATTGGACCTTGCATAGGTCTCATCTTTTTAAGACCTTGGATATTCACCTCTCTTGAAACACACTTAGGGAAATATGATTAGGTGATGGCTACCCTGATGCCTGGCCCTGAGGTCATGGACATGGTTCATGTAATAGTGAATCTTATTAGGCAGATTAGATTAGAAGCAGAGCCTATTGAAGCACATTTTTATTGGGGGAGGGAAGGGGATGGAATCAGATACAGGAGAAGTGCCAAATTCAAGGACTTTGGCAGAATCACACAGCCCCACACATAAAGTCATATAAACACATGTGTTCCCACCGGAAGCTGGAAGCCACATCTACTCTGATGGAGGGGCAGGGCCTCGCCAGACGCAGGGTCATGGGCAGCCCACTCTGAGCTCTTTACAGACCTCTGGGGCTATTTATTGGTTTGCCTTATTTCTCTAGTTTTCTCGGTTTGCTGAAGGGGCAAACCAAAGGTGGGACACGACTCAGGTCCACAACGTGACTGGGTGCAGTGTCCGAGACCCAGGGAAGAAATGTAAACTGAGTGGCCGTCAAGGCCCCAGATTGTCTTGCGATTTCCTCCCAGAAATGTGGGCATTTTTTTTCTTTCTACAGTAAAGAGTGGATATTGTCTCACTGGGCTTTCTGAATTTCATTTTTGATGGGAAAGATGAGAGATTTAAAAGTGCTGTTTCTCAGCACAGAATCCTTGAGATGTTCCTGTGGACTAAGTCCCGAGCCCCGTGTTGGTTTTAAAGGTGTTTGGTTGTCAAGAAAGGTATTCTGTGAACCTGAGAAATAGTCCATCTCCCTATGAGGCAGGAATGTGGCCTCTTTTAAATTAATCCCATGTGAACTGTGACCTCTTTGTTGGACTGTCACCAGAATCATCTTGATATAAGAGCACTGAGTAATAAGAATCTAACCAGAGCTTGAGGCAGCTTTGATAGGCTCACCACCATCTGCTCATCCTGGATCTAGACTTCCCTACGCAAGGCCTGCCTGTCCTCTGTCAAAGCAAATGCTGGCCTCCCATAAGCTCCTAATTCTAACAAGAGTGTCTATTTTATCCCCTTACTTCTCCTCCAGTTGATATTTCCCAACGTCTTTTTTACCCTCTTCCCCAACAATTCGGTCCTAACAATGCTCTCCCCTTCCTGAGTCATCCTTCCTTTTCTCACTGAAGTTCATCCCTTCCACACTGTGGGATTAGAAAGAACACTGCCTTGTGTTATTCTTACAGAGCAGCGATGCCAAGCATTTCCCCACAAGCATAAATCTTAATTGCTATTCTTGCTACAAATCATAAATAACTCTAGCCTAGGTATCATTGCACATAAGGAGACAGAAAGCCAGGTAAAACATAATGAAAAGGTATTAATTGATAACTAAACAGGTGTTCTATCTTGCTCCAGTATAAATTTTATGGCAACGATTTTGTTGAATTGCTTCTTCTGGCATTGAAAATTTCATATGATGTGCATATTTTAACTCTTTCTAAACCCATCTGGGGAAACAACAACAAAATAGTGATTTAAAAATCAGAAGCAGGCTGGGAACAGTGGCTCCTGCCTGTAGTACCAGCACTTTGGGAGGCCAAGGCAGGCAGATGACTTGAATCCAGGAGTTCAAGTCCAGCCTGGGCAACATGGCAAAATCCCATCTTTACTAAAAATACAAAAAATAACTGGGCATGGTGTCACATACCTGTAGTCCAAGCTACTCAGGGGCCTGAGGATGGAGGATTGCTTGAACCCAGGAGCTCGAGGTGGCAGTGAGCCATGATTGCACCACTGCACTCCAGCCTGGGTGACAGAATGAGATCCTGTCCCAAAATAAATAAATAAATATAAATTAATAACAATCTGAAGCAATTCAGCTTATTCAAGATACTTTATCCAGAAACAACTTGCAAATTACCCAGGGTGAAAACCTGTGGTAGCTCCTAGAATTAATAACCTTAAATTTAAAGAAGAGAAGAGGTGCCTGGTATACTTCAAACCAAAATTGTTGTATCCTTCAAGAGTATTGCAAACTTAACTTTCTAAATATGTGAATTTATTTAAATTTCCCAACAAGTAGACTGAATCAATGTTTCCCGAATTGTGTTCCATTAAAACTTCTCAGGGAGAGTTTGACATTTCTGCATTTGAATATGGGCTTTGACTGTCAATAGATTTGAAAAGTACCTCATAGTAGAGATCTACTAAGAATATAATGCACACAAGCACAGTAAAAGTGCTGAGATATTCTGTTGTCAACACACCTGTTTCACTTCAGCTAACCTTCTTTTCCAAAGCTTATTTGGACACAAAACAGTTTATTTTGAGCTGCATCTCTCATTTTTCCTTAGAACACCAGTTTAAGGAAAGTGAAAATATACAATGATGCCTGGTATACAATGGCATGGTTTCTTTTTGTTACTCTGCTCAGCACACCTAACCATTTCTCCCCAATTTTAATTTTGCATATAATCAGAGGATATTTTGCTATTCTTTCTGCTTTTAAACATATGTTCAAAATACCCATTTTTATCCCTAACTCCATAAAAAAACACTCCTATGGCATTTCAAAATTGTAGCCATGAAATAGAATGGGATGTGATGTCATCGAGTTTTTAGGATAATTTCTCACTGCCAGTAGAAAAATATTTCAGTGGAATTCATGATGATTATGTACATGTCACAATCAGTCTCCTCCTACCATTTATGGTGCTCTTTAGAGGTGATAATTCTGTCTTTTGAAGATCTCTGGATCACAGGAACAAGAGTGAGGGCAACACCATGAGGAAGCCAGGGCCCTCCTGAAACTCCCCCCTTCCTCACTCACTCTTCACTGCAGCCTCTGAGAAGGGACCTTGGCCCTGCACCAACTTCCTTCTCCATCCAGGATGGCATCTATGGAATAGGGCATCTCAGCATGGGAATATTCTAACCAATCGCTTTGTATTTGTCTGTTTTCTTGCTGCTGATAAAGACATATCCAAGACAGGGTAATTCATAAAGAAAAAGAGGTTTAATGGACTCACAGTTCCGCGTGGCTGGGGAGGCCTCACAATCATGGCAGAAGGAGAAAGGCACATCTTACATGGCAGGAGGCAAGACAGAATGAGAGCCAAGTGAAAGGGGAAACCCCTTATAAAAATATCAGATCTAATGAGACTTACTCAATAGCACGAGAACAATGTGGGGGAAACTCCCCCCTACCGCCCACCCATGTTTCCATTACCTCCCACTGGGCCCCTGCCATGACACGTGGGGATTACTGCAGCTACAATTCAAGATGAGATTTGGGTGGGGACACAGCCAAACCATATCATACTTCTTTTTATTTTTCCCCTAAAGAAAGAATATTGATTTCTATAAAGATGAAATCCCTGAAAAGATGGAATTTATTTCCTAAAAAAAAAAAAATCAGAATTAAAGGGAGAATGAAGCATAGGAAATTTGGATCCAAATAACTTGAAGCACATTTCTTATATATGATGTTCTTTGTAGACTTCCTTTGACTGATTGGAACCATTTATCTTGCTGTGATTTCACAGCACAGGCATAATTGTGATTGTTTTATTAGTTCTTTGCTGATTAAGTGAAACATAATTGTGCTCTTTGAAAAAAGAGTATGAAGTTAGTTGATTTCTTAAAAAGTATGTAAGAATGTAAACACAGGGATTCTTAATATCAGTGCAAGAAAATGATTCAGTGGTGGGACTGTGTTTGGACACTGCTAATAAAGACATACCCAAGACTGGGTAATTTATACAGGAAAAAGGTTTAATGGACTCACAGTTCCACATGGCTGGCAAGGCCTTGCAATCATGGTGGAAGGCAAGGAGGAGCAAGTCATGTCTTACAGGGATGGCAGCAGGCAAAGACAGAGAGCTTGTGCAGGGAAACTCCCCCTTTATAAAACCATCAGATCTAGTGAAGCTTACTCAGTATCACAAGAACAGCACAGGAAAGACCTGCCCCCATGATTCAGTTACCTCCCAGTGGGTCTATCCCACAATATAAGGGAATTCAAGACAAGTTTTGGGTAAGGACAGAGCCAAACCATATCCGACTGAATACAGAGTGGAGAGATGTTCATTCCATGGAAGCTAAAATGTGCATTTGCTCTGAGCTGTGAGTTCACGTGGAGAAGTGGGCTGCTCAGCTGCTACAGCCCAGGTCACAGTCTGCTGTCTCCTGGCTGTGTGACCTTGAGCACCTTCTTTAACTCCTGTGTACCTGTTTGGTAAAACTTGGGGCTGGCCTGGGTTGGAGGCCAAATTCAACCACAAGCTAGCCCATGTCAGCCAACTAGAAGATTTGTACTTGACAAATATTTGTGTTTGACTCTTGACCTGTGCAGTGTTTAAAAATTTATTTTGAATAGTTGCCAACATTAAATATTTTAAAGGTAACATAAAATCTGGATGTCCAGCTCCTCTGGAAGAATTGTAAATCTGGCAATATAGGCTCTAATTTCCACCTGGCAGCTTTGGCAGTGGCTTTGGTGCTCTGCACTCCAGCTCATCAATGTCCCCATCACCCCCTTGTAACCCCAACACTGAGACAAAGTACCAGCTGCTATTTCTGTGACTGTCTCATTATAATTTAGAAGCATGAAATGACTAATGATATTCATATTCCTATCTAAAGTAGAGTATTTGTTTCAAGAAAAATAAAATATAGCATTTTTGTAGAAATAAGAATGTGCATTGGCTGGGCACAGTGGCTCACATCTGTAATCCCAGCACTTTGGGAGGCCAGGGTGGGTGGATCACCTGAGTTCAGCAGTTGGACCCTAGCCTGGCCAATATGGTGAAACCCTGTCTCTACTAAGAATACAAAAATTAGCCGGGCGTGTTGGCACACGCCTGTAATCTCAGCTACTCAGGAGCCTGAGGCAGGATAATAGCTTGAACCCGGGAGGCAGAGGCTGAAGTGAGCCAAGATTGCTCCACTGCACTCCAGCCTGGGTGACAGAGTGAGACTCCATCTCAAAAAAAAAAAAAAAAAAGGGGGGGAATGTGCATTAAGCACATATGTAAGTGAAGAACATCTTATTTTTTATTTAAAACCCATTTGTCTTTGCTCATGTTTACTAATGTCTTGGCCCCTGATAGCCTTTCACTCCATAGCCTTTGGTGTAGAGCAGGGATTGGGAAAATGTGGCTCACAGGCCAAATGTGGCCCACCTCCTTTTTTTGTAAACAAAGCTGTATTGGGGCACAGCCATGTTCACTCATTCGCATATTGTCTGTGGCTACTTTCATATTGCAATAGGACACTCGAGTAACTGCAATAGAGACTGTGTATCTCTCAGAGCCAAAAATATTTATCATTTGGCCCTTTGTTAGAAATAGTTTGCTGACTTTGATTTTCAGCTAGGACACACAGAGAACTTGGAAGTGATTACTCCTGGGTTCACAACAAGAAAAAAAGCTGAACAGAATGAAAATCAATGATTTTTCTTGATTCATCAGAGGATTGAGGTCACAGGGCAAACCACTGGTCTGCAATCTGGAGAGACAGGTCAACACAGAGAAAGACAGCAAAGGTCAGCTTACTGGAGGCCTCTAGAAGCTTGCAGAGCCAGTGATTGGTAGGAACATGTAAATGGTAAGTTCAATGAATTGCTGGAGACTAAGTGTGTGAGGATTGAGAGTTAATATTTCCTAGGAGCCCCTACAGTTTTCTTGAGTTTTTCCTCCAGGAAGCTCACCAGATTCTCACATGAAGGTCAGAGAAAAATCCCCTCAAGTTCTGAGCGTGAGAAGTGAGAAAGTAAGTATTTGAAGCAAGCCCATTGCATTCTCCATAAGAAAATCATGTCCTCCAAGGAAAGCTACCTTACCAGAGCCTTGTCTGACTTGAGGAAAGGAAAATTAGCCACTAGTGCCCCCCTCTATCCTGCCTGCCTCACATAGGAGAAGGAAGAAAAGCTAAAAAACATAACAAACAAAAAAAAACCCACACAACCACAAATCACATCTGAAAGTCACGATCCAGGGACTCAGGTATACTGCAAGCCAAAATTTTATTATAAGAGTATAGAGAACTTCCTCTTGCTAACAACTCAGCATCACATCAACAAGACTCCGAAATAATACCAGTGAATTACAGCTAAGAGAGCTGCAAGATGCAGCCTGTATTCAAGAATGAGTTCCTAGGGAAACACAAAGACAACAAGAGAGAAATGTGAGATAAAGAAACTAAAGGCTGTGTCACCTGCAGCTACATCAAGCATTAAATACAGCTCAGATTCACACAAAACCTCATACTAAAAGTCTAATGATATTAGCTTTCATTACCCAAATATTGTGTCTGACTCTCAACAAATAATGATAAGAAATGAAAGGCAAGAAAAAATACATATGAAGAGATAGAATAAGCATCAGAACCAGACTCATATATGGCAGGGATTTTGGAATTATTATATATGGAATTTAACTATGATTAACAGAATTAGGGCCCTAATAGGAAAAGTAGATGACAAGAAAGAACAGATGGATAATGTCAGCACAGAGATGGAAACGCTAAGGAAGAATTTAAAGGAGGTGCTAGAAGTCAAAAGCAATGTAATGGAATTAAAAAATGCCTTTGATGAGCTCATTAATAGACTAGATACAGACAAGAAAGAATCAATGAGCTTGAAGATGAGTCAGGAGAAACTTTTTAAACCAAAATGCAAAGAGAAAAAAAAATGAATGCAAAAATAGACTGTTCAAGTACTCTGGGACAATTACAAAAGGTATAACATATGCAGAATGAGAATCCCAGAAAAAAGAGAAAAGGGAGCAGAAGATATATTTGAAATAACAATTACTGACAGTTTTCCAAAATTAATGATAGACACTAACCACAGATCCAAGAGGCTCAGAAAAGACAAAACAAAAGAAATGCAAAAAAATTCTGCATGTAGGCATGTCATATCCAAACTGCAGAAATCTAAAGAAAAAGAGAAAATATTGAAACAAGCCAGAGAAGGAAAATACTTTACCTGTAGAGCGACAAAGCTAAGAATTATACTGGACTCTTTGCCACAAGGTACATAAGTAATGTGCAAAGTGGAGTGCAATGTACAGTATTGAACAACAACAATAACAACAGCACCAAAAAACCCCACCAAGATAGAATTCTCTGTCTGTATAATGTTTCTTCAAAAGCGAAGGAGAAATAAAGATTTTTATCAGACAAAAAAATTGAGGAATTTGTTACCAGTAAACCTGCCTTTAACATTTAAGAAAGGTTAAAAGAATTTATTCAGAAAGAAGAAAACGGCATAGGTCAGAAATTCAGATTTACATAACAAAAGGAGGATCTTCATAGGAATAAATTACAGTAAAATAAAATGCATAAGCAGAATTAGAAAAACTTGCTGTTATAGTTAGGGGCTTCAGCACCCCTCTGTCAGTAGTTGACAGAGCCAGCAGACAGATAATCAGTAAGGTTATAGTAGACCTATGTAACAATGCCATCAAGCAACTGAATCTAATTGACATTCTTAGAACACTTCATCAACAGCAGCAGAATACATATTCTTTACAAATTCACATGGTCTGTTCACCAAGACTATATTCTGGACTATAAAAGACATCTCAAGAAAATTAAAAACAGACATCATATAAAATATGGTCTTGATTACAATGAAATTAAACTTCAACGGAATTAAACTTAATAACATAAAGACAGCTGCAAATCTCTAAATATCTGGAGAATAAAAATACACGTCCAAATAATACATAAGTCAAAGCAGAAATCTCAAGGGAAATTTAAATTATTTGCAACTAAACGAAAATACAACCTATCAAAATGTGGGATGCAATGAAATCACTGCTTCACAGAAACTTATAACATTGATTGCATACATTAGAAAGGAAGAAAGATTTGAAATCAATTGTCTAAGCTTCCACCTTAGAAAACTGGAATAAGAAGTGCAATATGAGCCTAAAACAAGCAGAAGAAAGAAAATATCAAAACTTAGAGTAGAAATCAATTACATTGAGACCAGGAAACCAATAGAGAAAATCAGCAAAACTAAAATCTGGTTCTTTAAAAAGATCAATAAAATTGGTAAATCTCTAACCTGGCTATCAAGCACAAAGAAGACATGGTTTATTAATATTGGAAATAAAAGAGAGCTCATCAGGAATGTTTTCATAGATGTTAAAAGGATAATAATTAAAAGGACAATAGGGTTATGAAAAGCCCTATACCCATAAATTTGAATACTTGGATGAAATAAACTAATTTCTTAGAGGATGCCAACTATCAAGATTTTTATAAGGAGAAATAGATATTCTGAATGGGCTTATATCAAGGAAAGAAATTGACTCAATAATTAATAACCTTCCGAAAAAGACAGCATCAGGCACTAGTGTTTGCACTAGTGAAATCTACCAACTCTTAAAGAAAATAATGATACCAATTCTTTACAATCTCTTCCTAGAAATAAAAGCCGACCTGACATTATGGCTCATGCCTGTAATCTCAGCATTTTGAGAAGCCACAGTGGGCGGATTGCTTGAGCTCAGGATTTCCAGACCAGCCTGGGCAACAAGTCGAAACTTTGCCTCTACAAAAAATACAAATAATTATCTGGGCGTGGTGGCACTTGGCTATAGTCCCAGCTACTTGGGAGGCTGAGGTGGGAGGATCACTTCCATCTGGGAGACAGGTTGTAGTGAGCAGAGATCTAGCCACTGCACTCCAAACTGGGTGACAGAGTGAGACCCTTTCTCAAAAAAAAAAAAAAAAAAAAAAAAAAAAAAAAAAAAAAAAATTAAAAAAAAGGTAGAAGCAGAGGGAATATTTCCTGACTCATTTGATGAGGCCAGTATTGTCCTAAAACCAAAACAGGTAAAGACATCACAAAAAAAGAAAACTACAGATCAATAACTCTCATGAACTTAGATACAAAATTACTCAATAAAATACTAGCAGTTTAAATCCAACAATGTATAAAAAGAATAACGCACCATGATGTAGTTGGATTTATTCCAGGTATTGAAGGATGCTTCAACATTAGTGGCTGGGCGCAGTGTCTCACGCCTGTAATCCCAGCACATTGGGAAGCCGAGGTGGGCAGATCGCGAGGTCAGGAGATCGAGACCATCCTGGCTAACATGGTGAAATCCCGTCTCTACTAAAAATACAAAAAATTAGCCAGGTGTGGTGGCGGGCACCTGTAGTTCCAGCTACTCAGGAGGCTGAGGCAGGAGAATGGCATGAACCCGGGAGGCGGAGCTTGCAGTGAGCCAAGATCGCGCCACTGCACTCCAGCCTGAGCAACAGAGCGAGACTCCATCTCAAAAATAAATAAATAAATAAAATAAAAAACATTAGAAAATGAGGGAATGTACCTATCACATTATAATAGACTGAAGAATGAAAATCATATGATCATAACAACAGATGCAAAAAAGAATTTGGTAAAACCAATACTTATTTGTGATAAAAATGTCTCAGCAAACTAGGAATAGAGGGGAACTTCCTCATCTTGGAAAAAAATCTACGTAAAACTTATAACAAACATCATACTTAATAGTGAGAAACTGAGTTTCTTCCCTCTAAGATTGGACCAAGACAAGGATTTTCCCTTTCATCACTCTTTTCAACATTGTGCTGGAAGTCTGAGCTAATCCAGGAAGGCAAGAAAAAGAAATAAAAGATGTACAGATTGAGAAGAAATAAATAAAATTTTCTTTGTTCACAGATGTCGAGGTAGTCTATGTGGAAAATCTGAAAGAGTTAACAAAAAAGTTTCTGGAATTAATAAGTAGTCATAGAGGATTGCAGGATACAAGACTAATATATAAAAGTCAATTGCTTTCCAATGTACCAGCAATAAACAATTGGAATTTGAAATGAAAAGCCAATACAATTTCTATTAGCACCAAAAAACCCACTTAAATATTAATCTAACTACATATGTGCAGTATTTACATGAAGAAAACTACAAAATTTTAATTAAATAAGATCTATAGAAATGGAGAGATATTCTATTTTCATGGACAGGAAGACTCAATTTTGTTACAATGTCAGTTTTTCTCAACTTGATTTATAGATTCAGTGTAATCCCAACCAAAATCTCAGCAAGTCAATTTTTATGTATCGAAAAACTGATTCTGAAGCTTACGTGGAAAGCTAAAAGACCTAGAATAGGCAAAGAGATACTGTCGAAGAAGCATGACAGAACTGACATTACCTGACTTCAAGACTTTCAGTAATCATTGCCTTCTGGTGTCGGTGAAAGAACAGGCAAGTAGGTCAATGGAACAGAATGAGGGCTCAGAAACAGATGTGCACAAATATATTCAACTGAATATTGACAAAGAAAGACAATTCAATAGGGAAAGGATAGTCTTTTCAACAAATAATGCTGGAACACCTGAAAATCCATGTGTAAAAGAAACTAGACACAAAATTTAGCAAATATTTTATAATACATGCTTTAACAACAACAAAAAACTCAAAATGGATTAGAGACCTACATATAAAGTGCAAAACAATACAACTGCTAAAAGGTAATACAGGAGAAAGTCTAGGTAACCTTGGGTTTGGTTTTGACTTTTTAGATTCAACCACAGAAGTATGATGAATGAAAGGACTAATTAATAAGCTGGTGCTGTGGTCTGAATGTATGTGTCTCCCCAAAATTCGTATGTTGTGATAGTCTTAGGAGGTGGGGCCTTTGAGAGGTAATGAGATCATGAGGTCTCTGCCTTTGTGTATGAGACTAGTGCCCTTATAATAAAGACCCCAGAGAGCTGCCTTGTCCCTTCCGCAATGTGAGGACACAGCAAGAAGCACCATCTATGAACCAGAAAGTAGCTCCACACAAGACAGCAAATCTGCTGGTGCCCTGATCTTGGACTTTCCAGTCTCCAGAACTGTGAGAAATTAATGTCGATTGTTCATAAATTGCCCATTTGATGGTATTTTCTTATAGCAGCCCAAGCTCGCTAAGATAGTTTGACTTCCTTCAATTTAAAAACTTCTGTTCTTTTTATTGTTGTATCTCTGCCAGGTTTTGGTATCAGGAGATGATGATGGCCTCATAAAATGAGTTAGGGAGGAGTCCCTACTTTTCAATTATTTAGAATAGTTTCAGAAGGATGGTACCAGCTCCTCTTTATATCTCAGTAGAATTCGGCTGTGAATCCATCTGGTCCTGGGCTTTTTTGGTTGGTAGACTATTAATTACTGCCTCAATTTCAGAATTTGTTATTGGTCTATCCAGAGATTTGACTTCTTCCTGGTTTAGTCTTGGGAGGCTGTTATGTGTCCAGGAATTTATCCATTTCTTCTAGATTTTCTAGTTTATTTGCATAGAGGTGTTTATAGTATTCTCTGATGGTAGTTTGTATTTCTGTGGGGTCAGTGGTGATACCCCTTTATCATGTTTTCTTGTGTCTATTTAATTCTTCTCTCTTTTCTTCTTTATTAGTGTACCTAGCAATCTATCTATTTTGTTAGCTTTTTCAAAAAACCAGCTCCTGGAGTCATTGATTTTTTTGAAGCATTTTTCATATCTCTATCTCCTTCAGTTCTGCTCTGATCTTAGTTATTTCTTGTCTTCTGCTAGCTTTTGGATTTGTTTGCTCTTGTTTCTCTAGCTCTTTTAATTGTGATAGGGTATCAATTTGAGATCTTTCTAGCTTTCCAATGTGGGCATTTAGTGCTATAAATTTCCCTCTTAACACTGCTTTAGCTGTGTCCCAGAACAATGAGAACACATGGACACAGGGAGGGGAGCAACACACGCTGAGGCCAGCCAGGAGGTTGGGGGCCAAGGGGAGGGAGAGCATTAGGACAAATAGCTAATGCATGTGGGGCTTAAAACCTAGATGACAGGTTGATAGGTACAGCAAACCACCATGGTACATGTACACCCGTGTAACAAGCCTTCGTGTTCTACACTTGTATCCCAGAACTTAAAGTAAAATAATAATTTAAAAAAAGGCTTCTGCTCAGCAAAAGACACAGTTGAACAATTGAGAACATTAAGAGAGAAGCCAAACATGGAGAGAAAATCTTTGTGAAACACATACCAGAAAAAGATTCGTATCCAAATATATACAGCAGCCTTAAAGCTCAACAATATGAAAACAAATGATCCAATGTTTAAAAAGAACAAAAGATCTGGAAGAGCACCTCACCTACGAAGACTAGAAGTGGAAGACAAACATATGAAAAGATGATCAACGTTATATATTGTTAAATAATTTTAATTTTTTTTTTTTTTTTTTTTTTTTTGAGACGGAGTCTCGCTCTGTCCCCCATGCTGGAGTGCAGTGGCCGGATCTCAGCTCACTGCAAGCTCCGCCTCTCGGGTTTACGCCATTCCCCTGCCTCAGCCTCCCGAGTAGCTGGGACTACAGGCGCCCACCACCTCGCCCGGCTAGTTTTTTGTATTTTTTAGTAGCACAATAATGAGATACTACTCTATAGCTACTAAAATGGCTAAAATTAAAAAAACTTACAATACCAAATGCTGATGAGATGTGGAGTAACAGAGACGGCAGAGTCAATTTAAAAGACGATTGGGGCCAGTCGCGGTGGCCCACGCCTGTAATCCCAGCACTTTAGGAGGCTGAGGTGGGCGGATCAAGACCAACCTACCCAACATGGTGAAACCCTGTCTCTACTAAACATACAAAAATTAGCTGGGTGTGGTGGTGTGCACCTGTAATCCCAGCTTCTTGGGAGGCTGAGGCAGGAGAATCACTTGAACCTGGGAGGCAGAGGTTGCAGTGAGCCAAGATCACACCATTACACTCTAGCCTGGGTGACAAAGTGAGACTCCATCTCAAAAAAAAAAAAAAAAAAAAAAAGTTTAGCAGTTTCTTACAAACTAAACATAGTCTTACACCATAGGCTCCAGCAATCGTGCTTCTTGGCATTCATGCAAATAATTTGGAAACTTTTTTCCCCATAAAAATCCTCACAGGAATGTTTACTAAAGGCAACCGAACTAAGATCAACCGAAGTGTTCTTCAGCGATTGAGTGAGTAAGTGAACCGTGGACATCTGTACGATGGAATTTTACTCAGTGATGAAAAGAGTGAGCCATCAAGCTACAAAAAGACAAGGAAGCACCTTAAATGCATATAGCCACACAAGGAAAGCCAGTCTGAAAAAGCCACGTAGCGTGTGGATCCAACCGTATGACATTCTGGAAAATGTCAGTGACTGCCAGGGATGTGAAGGTGGGAGGTGGGGAAAGATGAACAGGACAAACCCCAGGGATTTGTGGTGCAGTAAAACTATTCTGCATGGCACTGGCATGGTGAATACATGACATTATACATTTGTCAGTAGGCAAAGAATGTACAAAACATAGACTGCAGCTTAATGTAAATCGTGGCCTTTAGATAATAGCAAACTTACCACACTGTTGCAAGATGTTCATAATATAGGAAACTGAGTGTGGGGGAGTGGCAGGGGACAGTGCATGAGATCTCTCTCTACTATCGCCTCAATTTTTCTATACATCTGCAACTGTTCTAAGAAACAGGCTGGGCACTGTGACTCACACCTGTAATCCCAGCACTTTAGGAGGCCAAGGCAGGCAGATCACCTGAGGTCAGGAGTTCAAGACCAGCCTGGTCATAATGGCAAAACCCCATCTCTATTAAAAACACAAAAAAATTAGCCGGGCATAGTGGCAGGTGCCTGTAGTCCCAGCTACTTGGGAGGCTGAGGTGGGAGAATCACTAGAATCCAGGAGGTGGAGGCTGCAGTGAGCCGAGATCGTGTCACTGCATTCCAGGCTGGGAGGCAGAGTAAAACTCTGTCTCGGGGGGGGGAAAAAAAAAAAAAGAAAAAAGAAATGAAGCCTATTACTGTAAAAATGATAGGTTAAAAAAAAACAGCTTGCAAACTTTGATTTAGAACCATAAACCTATAAAAAGGACTCTATGAAATGCTTGGTACCCCATTTCTGTAATTAAACCAACAAAGGAGACATTTGTTTGAAGAAGATATTTTTCCAGGAAATACAACATAAATACGAAATATACAAGGTCATGTTAGAAAAGCAGATTATTATTCTTTACCCTGTGAATATTGCTCTCGGGATACAACAGTGCCCTCCAATCAGGCAAAAGCTAGCTTAAGCCAGTAACAGCCAACCTGGCTTAGAAATAACGGCTAAATATATGCATTATGTGGTGAGTGCTTACTATTTATTGAGAGCGTGTTTTATTAGATTTGGGTTTCTGAAAATGTGATAAATTAATTGGGTTGGTAAAATTAGCAAAAACAATTGTAAAAAGCTATAATCTTAATTGCAAATGAGATTATAAACTGTTTCATTTTTTCATTTTAAGGGAAAAGGCAAGCGCGGAAGATGATGCTGTTTATTTTATTTTTAATATAACATCACGTTGCCTTACCTGTTATCTTGTGATGAATTCTGGAATACTGAGGAACATGTATATATATACACACACACACATACATGTATGTATGTATATACGTATACGTATGTGTATATATATGTGTGTGTGTATATATTAAAATGAGGAATATGGGAGCTATTTTATTTTTCCGCAAGAGTGATTTTCAGCTATAAAACTGTAATGTGACCAGGTTGTAGATCACATAAAAATCATTCTGTGTTTCCCTTAAAATTATCTAAATAGAGTTCAGTGGTTTTTCTTAATGTGCACATTTAGTATCACCCAGTATGGTCAGGGGTGCAGGGGGTAGGTTATCTTCAAGATATTTTCTTGTTGCAAGAAATTACCACAATTCTATGTTCTGTTGTTATTTTTAAGATATTTACCTGCCAAGCCTACAGCATAATTACACTTTCCAACCTCTCCAATTAAGAAAGAACTTTTGGTTCTTTGTGCTGTGGAACTCTGAATAGATGAGAGGTTTCTTCTTTTATTTAACTGAATAAACTAATACCCACAAAATTCAATAAGCTCTTTGACAAAAATGGCCATCGAGGGCCTCTGAGTCACCTTATGTTCATCAACTCCCATCCATCAATGAATATCAGAATATGGGTTCCAATAGGCTTTAAAATTAGTCCTTCCTTAAAAAGATGTCATTCAGGGGAAGCACTCTTATATTTGAAAGCAAGTATCAGAAAGCTGGACAGTGGTACCAATCCTGCAGATATAAAAATATCTTGAGCGTTTTTCTAAAACATCTACTTTTCTAGGTAGTAGCTGTCTATTACCATGGGACAAGTGAGTCAGCCGTGTTGATGTAACGATGTTAGGGTCCTTCTTGCTACACACTCATGTGCCATTTTAAGGCTTACCCCCAGGGAATGGGCTCAGCAAACCACTGCAGAGAAAACAGACTGGTCCTAGTGCTCCGCCTTGTGCTAGTTCTTGTGCAAAGGAAAACCACAGGCCAGCGGGGACTAAGAATCAGACCAGACACGCACAGGTACTCACACAGAGCACAGAGGCCACAGTTTGCCACACGTGGATCCCATTACCAATAGGGATGACGTTAGGTGCCAGGATACTCCATTTCATTCAGGTGAAAAATTTTACTTTGCCTAAAGCATTTCTCATTCACGATGTTTGGATCCAAAGACTGTAGTAATGTTACAGCTTGCTCACTTCTTTGCTATTTTCCTTTCTTTTAAAAATGGGATGTCATCAGAACATCCCTTTCAATATAATATTAAACTATATTTGGATCTGATCCTCTTATAAATTGGAACCAGAGTATGTGGTTAGGTTGTGTCTCATCTTTCCTATTGGTAAGTGTTTTATGTGAGGAGGCTCAGAAGAGCTGACTTTCAGCTACAAAGGTTGTGTTCCTATTCCTGAGGCAAACAGCACCCTGGCTTTCCGGGCAGAGCTTGGCTGTGCCATTAAGCAGTGGGAGTCTTTTGCATACCTTTGAATGGAGATGGCTCTGTGGAAACCCAGTATGTGCCTTTCCCTAGCAATTGTTTTTTCTTTTCTTTTTTCTCTTATCTTCTTTTCATTCCCTTCTCCTTTTCCTTTTCCTTTTCCTTTCCTTTCCTTTTTGGACAGGATCTCACTTTGTCACCCAGGCTGGAGTGCAATGGTGTGATCGTGGTTCACTGCAGCCTTGGCCTCCTGGGTCCAAGTGATCCTCCCACCTCAGCCTCCTGAGGAGCTGGGACTGCAGGTGTGCACCACCATGCCTGGCTAATTTTTGTATTTTTTGGAGAGATGGGGTTTCACCATGTTACCTAGGCTGGTCTCAAACTCCTGGGCTCAAGCAATTCACCTGCCTCAGTCTCCCAAACTCATGGAACTATAGGTGTGGATATGGAAAGAAATGCATAGCAGGTGGTAAAATAAGAAGGAAACACAATGGCACTAGGTGGAACCAAAGAAGGCCTGCCCTGTGCTGCCTGGGCTGGGGGTACTTCAGAAGGTGTCCTGTTTGAAGTTGTACCCAGTAAGTGTTAGTTGCTCACTTCACCAAATACCTACCTGTCCTTCCATCAGGGAGCGCACAGAATTGGGCTCAAGAGCATGAAACGTTCTTAAGTGATACCTCTTTAGCATATGGGGTTCCCTTTACAAAGACTGAGACTGCCGTCTTGGCATCCGCCTCCTCTTCCCCTGAGCAGCACCAACAACACAATCATTTGTTCCCATTGCTGGACCCAGTTGAGAGCCCACATCTGTTACTGTAGACAATCAAGTTTTTGATTATCTACATACAAATTATTGATTATGATTATGGCATGTGACCCTCTGTTCACACCTAACTGCTCCAGCATCCTCTTTAGGCCATCATCCCAACATGATCTCCGTGGCTACTCTTTATCACCCCCTACCCTGTGCCAAATATTATGCTAACTAATGGCCTGACAGATGTTATTTTATTGAATACTCATAGCAATCTTGAGACAGTCGTTAGTGTTTTTATTTTTCAGTTGATAAGAGTGAGATTCAAAGAATACAAGTATCTTGCCCAAGGTCATACTCCTGATAGGACAGGCCAGGATTACTGCCCAAGTGAGTCCTCTTTAAACCCCGACTCCTGTCCGCTATTGTGATAATCTGTGTCACACTGTAAAATTAATCTGCTGGTTACCTTCCAGGGACTCATGGCTTTGCAGAATCTCTACCTACCAGCCACACATTTCCAGACTCTATTGCACAGTGTATTATTGTTACAAATCTAGGATTGATTAACATTTTCTTGTTTTACCTTTAAGAGAGTGACCCTTTTTTGACTTCATCCCATTAAGTTTTGAGGTAGGGGCATCTTCCTACAGGCCTTATGGATGAAAATGATTCTCCACAAATTTAAGTATGGTAGCCTCTGAAATCAACTGAAAAGGAACTTGTAAGAAAGCAGAATTTCATGTCGAATATAGTGGGATAAATAAATGGACCCAAGTAACTTTCTGAAAAAGCAAAAGCACAAACAAAAACAACAACAAAAATCATGCCGTTTAACCTGTGTTCATAGGAGCAGATTAAAGCTTCTATTTTGGAACATGAGATTCAGGGGAAAATATCTGTAGATAGGTAGCAAATGTTAGCAGCTATTTAAGATGTAAGTCTGACTTACTGATGAACATCAGAAATGGATCACTTGGTCACTTGGAAATTCAACCTACATTTCCTGTGTGTAAAGTATAAATAGTGTAGTTTAAGTTAACAGGTTTCTAAGGCAGTACCACACTTCGGTTTAGGGCAGAAAATACTTTTAGCACTAATTTTGAACTCTAATCCAGAAACTATTTTGGCTCTTCAAACATTTAACTTAGTCTAATGTATTTTGCTTTGCGTGTTTTAAAACCTTGTTTCCATTTCATCACTGGTACAGTATCTGCAATTCATTTGCTCAACAAATATTTGCGTGCTTGTGAGTTCTTCTGAACTTGTTTAAGGGCTGGGGACAGCAATACGTTAGAAATCGATCTGTGTCTTCATGGGGCTTATACTCTGTGGGAGGGAAAGACAATAAACATATAATCCATGGTGACACATGTGTGGTGAAGAAAATAACCCAGAGTGATGCTGTAGAGATGACAGGGGTGAGGGTGATGGATGAGATGGTCAGGAAAATATAACATTTCAGGTATGCAAAAGTCAGATCAAAAAAGAAAACAAAATTGCACTTAGCTCTAAAACTTTAACAGAGTGTTACTGCCTTCCTGGATGTTGTAGACCACCTTCTTAAATGTGACATATTTAGCAATTCTGAATGCCAGAAGGCAGCTGGGCCATGGGGGAAGGTCCTGGCTAAGGTCAAAGTAAGACCCTGTCCCTTTCTTGCTGTTTAATTCTTGGGCAGATAATGTAGTTTCTATGACACGTAATTCCTTCATTTGTAAAATGGGTCCAACAAACTAATACGTATTATTGGTAAGCTATTAGAAATCTAATGCATTTTCTCCAAATAGCCTGGGCCATTTGTATTGCCAACATATACTTGGCATATGGTTAAGGGATTGAAGTGAAAAATATTAAATTAGAATTCAGTATGTCCCTATTATAACTATGACCACTTCTTGGGAACAACCCTAGAGTTTATGTATATTTAGACCTTGTTACCTCACTTTGTTCTTTCCAAACTCATTTTTAATAGAATTATTCCAAGAAACGTAACCCTAGTGGACAGTTTCTATTCCACACAATATAACATACACTCACAAGTACACTCCTTTTATCTGTTTCAAATGTCTGTCATACGGGGATAGAAAACGGGTTAGCATACTATTTTTCAGCCTTACTTATATCAAATGGTAAGGGGGCTTTTAACAAATGGCTTTATATAACAACTAGTATTGTGTGTTTAGGTAACAGGTGGGTACTCAGTTCTTTATTGGCAATGGTGATGAGGGAATTTTGATCTTGGAATTCCCAGCCTCCTGAACTAGGAGGAAAAATAATTCTGTTGTTTATAAGTGCATTATTCTGTTTCCAGACTGGGTAATTAATAAAGGAAAAAGTCTAATTGACTCACAGTTCTTCATGGCTAGGGAAGCCCCAGGAAACTTACAATCATGATGGAAGGCAAAGGGGACGTAAAGCACCTTCTTCACAAGGTGGCAGGAAGGAGATTGAATACAGGAAGTTCTACCAAACACCAAAAAAAAAAAAAAAAAAAAAAAAAAAAAAAAAAAAAAAAAAAGTCAGATCTCGTGAGAACTCCCTCACTATCACAAGAACAGCATGGGGGAACTGCCCCCATGATTCTATTATCTCCATCTGGTCTCTCCCTTGACACACGGGGATTATGGAGATAATAGGGATTACAATTCAAGATGAGATTTTGGGTAGGGACATGGCCAAACCGTATCAATAAGCCCTGGCATTTTGTTATAGCAACCTGGATGAACTAAGGCAGTTGGTTAGAATACATGATTTTAAAGAAAAGATGAGGAAAGAGAAGAATCCTGAACCTTACCCTGATAACCAGATGGTTTAGACAGAGCAATACCCCTCTAAGATGCTGCTTCACCTGAGAAATGAGAAGGATAATATTGGTACAGGACTTTCAGAAGTGAGATAATGTTCAAAAGTTACAAAAGGGGGACCCAAGTGTGGTCTCTTGTTTCCTCGTATTTTTGACTTTGAGATAGATGGATGTATGTATGCATGCATGTATGTATGTATGTATGTATTTTTGAGACGGAGTCTTGCTCTGTTGCTCAGGCTGGAGTGTAGTGGTTCCATCTCGGCTCACTGCAAGCTCCACCTCCCGGTTTCATGCCATTCTCCTGCCTCAGCCTGCTGAGTAGCTGGGACTATAGGCGCCCACCACCACGCCCAGCTAATATTTTTGTATTTTTAGTAGAGACGGGGTTTCACTGTGTTAGCCAGGATGGTCTCAATCTCCTGACTTCATGATCTGCCTGCCTCAGCCTCCCAAAGTGCTGGGATTACAGGCGTGAGCCACCGCGCCTGGCCAATTTATTTTTTAAAGTAATAGTAAGTGACATTATTATTTGCTGTTACTAGCTGTAACACCTGTTGGCTGATTATTGTCACCAGCACTATACAAAATCCTTTAAATATATTACCTCACTCCTCACAGTGACACCATTAAGTCAAGGCTGTTTCCCCACATTTTACACGGGGAATCTGAAGTCAGAGACTTTAATCAACTTTCCCCATGTTCACATGGTGAACAAAGTGGTGGAACCCGGATTTAATTCCAGCTTTAAATGCATGGAGCAGAACCCCTGCAGAGGCTCCATGAATGATGAATCTGTCCCTCTGGCCCAAGCATGGGTTAAGAAAGTGGACCTAATGATAGAACACTAAATAGGGAATATTTGAATCTTGCATTTATCAAGGTGCTATTGTCCATATCATGTTAATATTTTATATTTACATACTTTCATGTAAGTCGCAGACTGGGGATATGAATCTAATCCTTTGAGCCTAGGCTTGGTCTTCCCTGTGAGTAAAAATCCTGTTTCACTTTGGGTCTATTTCTTAGTTACATTGGAGATTCATATTCAGCGTTTGGAATTTCTTACAAAATGACAGAAACTGCCTACTAATTCCCATCCATTGAAGACACAACATCTACCAATTAAGTTCCCAGGAAGAGGAGTTGTTAGGTTTAAATTTATTTTTATACCTTAAAAGGCACTGCTGAGTGAGAGGAGAAGAGAGTGTTAACTTGGAATGGTGGATTAAAAAAAGTGAGCCAGTTCATTTGTACATAATTTTTGGCTACATTATCCAGACATAAGCTACCAGAGGACAAAACAGTGTAATAAATCTAATATTTTCAAATAGTTTGTGTGCAGAAGTTTAACAGTGAGGATGGTTTTGTAATGACTGCATGTGCTAGACTGCAAACTCCATTGTTCACTATTTGAGTACATTCAGTAATGTCATATACATTGTCAAAGACGATTTCAAAAATGGCAAGCTTCTATTCTCACTTTCCTTAGCTGTGATACCTTATATCTTAAAAGGGTGGTAATTTATTAGTTGTTTTTTTTTGTTTTGTGTGGGTGTTTATTTGAAACGTTTTGAAATGGAGTCTCGCTCTGTCGCCGAGGATGGAGTGCAGTGGCGTGATCTCGCCTCACTGCAATTTTCGCTTCCCAGGTTCAAGGGATTCTCCTGCCTTAGCCTCCCAAGTAGCTGGGGTTACAGGCACCCACCACCACACCCAGCTAATGTTTGTATTTTCAGTAGGGACGGGGTTTCACCGTGTTGGCCAGGCTGGTCTGAAATTCCTAACCTCGTGATCCACCTACCTCGGCCTGCCAAAGTGCTGGGATTACAGGCATGAGCCACTGCACCCAAACTAATTTATTAGTTTTTATTGTTTCATCTTATTTAGATAGAAAGCATGAAGTTAAACATTAATTGTACTGTATTGGCTGCCAAAGCATAGAAATTGTATTTTGGAGGTGAGAGCTGCAGGGTAGGTTGCTGTTTCTTCATTGATTATTCCCATGGGAAAAAAGTGACTTGTTGATAGATTGCAATTTCATTGTGAATAATAGTTATTTTCATGGTCTTTGAAAAACAAGACAGAGAAGTGGAGAGGGATATGGTAGCAGGGCTGGAATTGTCACAGGAAATAACTTGCCCCAGTCTACATTTTTTCATACAAATGCAGTTTAGGTTCCTAATTAGTAAGTTGAAAAATCCAGCTCCTGAAAATACGACTACAGAATGCTGATCTTTGATTGTGATTTATTTTGCTTCACATAAATGGTTTCATTTTCTTTTCTATGAGAATAAAGTTTTTCTTTTTCTTCGTCTGTCAACATAATTCCCTTTGTTTGTTCTTATTCAGTTTTCTTGTTAAGTGTTTTTCCACACGTAGAATAGCAGAAATTGAATAATACAGAAAAAAAAAACAACATCCATGTCTTTTTTTCTTTCATCTAGGTCATGGGAGAATGAAAAGCTAAAATCTTCATGAGCATCCCATACTATAAATATTTGTATTAGATTATCATTATTTATTAGTTTGCTAAACAACCATTTTTACCCATCACTTTTTATGAATCTATAGTAAAACAAAAATAAACAGCCTCCATGCTTTCAACAAGGAGAGTCTGTTGCTCTAAATATGTCCATTTCACCACAGTTTTTCCTCATCACCACTTGCTGAAACTTACTGCATTTGTTGATGTTTATTATAAAGGCTTTTACCATCCTGTTCAGTATTTAAGATTAATCACAAGGGTATTCCCCCTGTTAGATGTTCTGACTGATGTTGATATTAACCATGTGACATTCACAAAGTAATTTTTTCTTGAATATATGACAGTATATATGAGGTTGGTGCAAAAGTAATTGTGATGTTTGCCATTACCTTTTAATGCCAAAATCCATAATTTTGTGCCAACCTAATAATATCAGAGGGATAGGCGATGCAATTATAAATGAATGTTCTTTGGAGCCAGGTAGATCTTGCCTCTTCTCAGAGCAACTGAGGGGCCCGCCAAGGTCTGTGGCTGTAATCCTGAGTCCTGCGGATCAGGAATGCCTTTAATTCCATGCCCGGCAGCTGAAGGCATCTGCAGTTTAGATTCTTCTTGTACCAATTTTGCAAATCTCTGCAATATTGGAAGCCATGCAGCCAGTTGAATGGAAGCAGGTGAAAACAAGGCCACATGACGTCATAGCCCTGTAGGCAGCAATGTACCAGGAGTAGCTCTTTGTGCTCAAGAATCAAATGATGACTGTTGGCAGGGATTAAAACCGGGACTGACTGAGTGCTGGGGCTTTGATCTTAGCCAAATCCACTGAGACAGCTGAAATTTCATGGAAAGGTGGCAAGGATTTCCTAAACCAAATGCAAATTGATGTTTAACTTTCAACTCCAGCTCACGCCCAAAGGCTTTGCAGGAGCTTGAAAAGATAATATCTGGCTTGTACATCAGAAAATGATTTTTACAAAATATTTTATTTGAATGGGCTAAAACTTGAGCTGCAGCATCATTGAAAAAAATTACTCATTATTTAAATAATAGTTTTCATAAGATTTCAATGACAGAGATGCTAAGTAGAGATGATGTTTATTGAAAGGCGTTCTTAAAATTTGAGAAGGATTTATCACATGATAAACTTAATATTTTGTGATAAAGACCATGCATTCTCACTTATTTGGTAATGCAGCTAGTTACGGGGTACACACCATCTTTTTTCTTTAACTGATGTGATAAAAAATTGTATAAAACTTAATAAACATTTTCCAACGTGAATGGAGGCTGTAATTAACCTATACTCACTAAAATCAGTGTGTAGTTTAGCATTGTATTGGGAAATATATGTAATTATGTGAGTTATAACCCAGATTTTGTCATGAAAATTAGATGCTTAAAGCTAAGACATGACCCTGCTGTTCTCATCAGAAATATGAGTAGATACAAATTAGATGATTTTGAGGTAATTTTCAGTTAAAAGTCTCTGATATGTATCCTTTTTCATATCCTCTCCAATGGACCCTTGTTTCGTTGATGAGATTATTACACGTATTTTATTAATTTCCTCCCAAAGCTTTATTTGTATGTTTGTTGATAGCGAGATTTTTTTAAGTAAAATAATTTTGGTAGATTTAAAAATTATTTTTGAAAAAGTTGTGTCCTCTAATGTACTCCTTGAATCACTCATCTGCTTTCTTTATTTTTGAATCATGGAATTAGTGTCATGTTTTCCTTTTTAGATGCTATTTGATGTGGTTACTGCCCCAAATGTTCATATTTGCTACCACTTAGAGTCCAGCCTTCTTCTGTAGTCTAATTATATGCTATTGAGATTGTCATATTGTGTTATTAGGTACAGAAATTTGCTTTAGAAACAAACTGAGGATTGCATAAGTATTGACATGGCAGGGTAGTGTTCCGTGGGTTTCTTAGGCAAGTTGAGTTTCAAGCATGGATCCTTGTCCAAACCTCTCCCACCTTCTTGGAAATATACACAGCTGTGTCACCAGAAATATCTTGCACCTTAAGGCTGTCTGCTGCTGTCAGCATCACTTGGAAGCTGGTCAGGAATGCAAAATCTCAGGCTCTGCCCAGACCTCCTGAATCAGAATTGAACTTTAACAAATCCTCTAGTGATTATTATGCAATTGAAGTTGGAGGAGCACTAGGCTGAAACATCTTTCTCCTTCGTAACAGCTTTGGGTGAGGTGCTTCCAAACACTCTTTCCCAAGATGCAGTGTTGTCATTCTCCTTAATCAACTCTGTCTCTGGGACACAGAACAGTCAAACAAGATCTTTTGTCTTAGTCTGCTCTTATGTTGCTGTAAAGGATTATGTGAGACTGGGTAATTTTTAAAGAAATAGGTTCATCTGGCTGATGGTTCTGCAGGTCGTATAAAACACATGGTGCCAGCGTCTGCTTTTGGTGCAGGCTTCAGGCTGCTTCTGCTCACAGTGGAAGGCAAAGGGGAGTCACTGCACGGAGATCCCATGGCAAGAACAGAACAAAAGAGCATGGGCTGGGTGCATTGGCTGATGCTTCTAATCCCAACAGTTTGGGAGGCTGAGGCGGATGGATCACCAGAGGTCAGGGGTTTGAGAGTAGCCTGCAATACGGTAAAACCCTGTTTCTACTGAAAATACAAAAATTAGCTTTGTGTGGTGGTGGATACCTGCAATCCCAGCTACTCCAGAGGCTGAGGCAGGCAAATCACTTGAACTTGGGAGGCAGATGGTGCAGTGAGCCGAGTTAGTGCCATTGCACTCCAGCCTGGGCGACAAGAGCAAAATTCTGTCTCAAAAAACAAAAAAAACAAAAAAAACATGGGGAAGATGCCAGGCTCTTTTTAACAACCAAGTCTCAGGGGCACTCTCTTGGGAACTAGTAGAGAAATAATTCATTCTTTACTACAAAAACACCACCAAGCCATTCATGAGGGATCCAATCCCACGACGAAAACACCTCCCACTAGGCCCCACTTTCAACACTGAGGGTCACATTTCAACGTGAGATTTGGAGAGGACGGACATCCAAACTATATCAGTGTTCTTGTAATCTGTGGATCATCAGAATCACCAAGATGGATTTTTGACCATTTCAGGTTCGTAGCTCCCACCTCCAGTGCTTCCTGGGCCGAGAGAACCCCCAGGACCTGGTAACTGTGCAGAGCTCTTCAGGGCTTCCAGGGAGCTGCCGTGTTTGGGCCCTGCTGACCTGACTTTGCAGAGTCTCTGCTTCTTCTCTGAGGGAGGGAGGCGTGATGAGAGCAGTGATGTTGACGAATGTAAAAGCACTTTGCAGACTGCAGCATTCCGCACATCTCCGTGGGTACCCTCTGCTTTCATTCTTCCATTCTGCAATTCTTCCTGATTTCTGTACTTTTTCCAGCACCTCACTGTCCTGCTGCCGACGCTTCTGATATGAGAGTTGATCTCAATCCTTGGCATTCTGATAACATTCCAGCTTCACATTTGGAGCTAATTCCAAGGTTTCTTTTATCTGACTTGCAGATGGATTTGCAAAATATATGTAATTCATTTATCACCCAGGCTTAACCTGGTTACTTCTACCATGAGGTAACTAGGGTTCTGAAACTGGAGTTACCTGTGCTTCAGGTAAACTATGCCTATGCCCCTGTGTAACACCAAGGAGCGGAATCTGACCCCAGCAGGCAAGTTCATGGGAGCAGTATCAGATTCTCTGTGCTTCTTTTCTTATGGATTTTTCCATGGCGCATATGGGAAGTGGGGATCAAGTGAGGTATTTTCTGACTGATACAGAACTATTTTCCTCTACAGATTTTTGGGGGCATAGTTCCAAGCACACTGGCAATTTTGCCTCATTCCTTAATGCAGCAGTATCATGCTTTTCAAAATACAGAAAAATGCGACTGAATTTTACTCACTTTGATCCTTTACTGTCTGGACTTTTTTTTTTTTTTTTTTTTTTTAATAGACTTTATTTTTAAAGCAGGTTTAGGTTCACAGCAAAACTGAGTGGAAGGTACAGAGATTTCCTGTACCCCCCTGATCCCAACATGCACAACGTCCCTCGTTATCAACACCTCCTCCCTACCCCCCGCAGAGTTGTACATTTGTTGTCAATGAACCCACCTTGAAAGATCATTATTACCCAGTGGACACAGTGTATATTAAGGTTCACTCTGGGTGTTTATGAGTTTCCTTGAAAAGTTCGAAAGACTCAAGGAATTTCTTTCTGAACCAGTTTGCCAGCCAAGAGGAAACTGGCATTTTTTTTTTAAACTAGGACATTTTGTTTCCCTTTATCCTCTTCTCTTTTTTCCTTCCCACTCCGCTGGTAGGTCTGAGGTCCCTTACAGTTGAGGTGAGGGTGGGAAGAGATAGGTGAGGACAGCGGAGTCAGGTGTGGTGGAAGAAGGGAGGGCAGAGGACCAGCTCATGTTCCATGCACCGGGGCAAGAAGCATATTTGTGTCTGTGGGTTCGTTTGTGGCTTATAGTTCTGAAAGTTGATATACCACAAATACAGTTCTCTGGGAATTGAACAGCCAGATACGAAATCAATGGAAATCAAACCCAGCCTGGAATTGCTAATATAATCTGTCCTCAACCCAGAAAAACCAGTGAGTGCTTCAGACGTACAATGTGTACTGGCCCCTGGTAACCTTTGCGTTGCTGGCTGTACCCAGGACGTTTATTGCTTTTGTCTTACATTTATAAAATGGATCTCTTGGAAACTTCAGTACTGGTTTTCTAAATATCCTTTTATGATTCTACTTTGTACTTGCCTGAATTCTGAAGTGATCTTTCTTCAACAGTTCATTCATAGTCAGTCATCCCAGATCTATATATATATATTTTACTGATTCCTAAAATGTTTTGGTAAGCGTAATTCATCTCTCATCTAGTAATGACTTTAATAGTCTGTTGCAAATATCGGATTGCTTTTCCCTTGCTCAAATATCAGTGTGCAGTACATATGAAGGCAATCCCTTTGTTTACCAAAGGACAGTCCCACTAGGTTAAATCTATTGCTCCATCTGGCCGAGGGGATGGGTTCTGTTCACTTAGTGTTTCCAAATATAAGGCACTCTGTTCTAGACACTATTTTGCTTCTGGTAAGGCAATGTTCAAAATATCATCTCAGCTTCTAGTAAGTCCTTATTAGTAAAACCACATGCTCTCTAACCTGAGCTCATTTTCTCCAGGTCTTATCTTTATGTACATAGTGTATGTACAGAATCCCAGTAACTGCAAATTCCTGGAGTATGTATTATGTGTGTTTATGTCTCTAATTTGCTATCTCTCCTTGTATGCTTAATGTTGAACTTTAAAAACACTTTTTGGGAATTGTTACAAAAGCTCTATAACCTAAGAATGTGTTGCTCTAGATCCTTTTGGCTGGGACTGTTAGCTATCATCTTGGCTTCTGAATCTGGTTTCTGTGTTGTATGTGTTTATTTGTGTATTTTGTCCCATCTTTGGACTCACAGAAAATTTAAAACCTGCAAACCGAAACTCACAGTGAAAATATCTGATATAGGTGTTTTTTGATGCATTTTTAAAATAATAAGTATTCCCATTATTTAAACACTATTGTAACCGTTCAGCAAGATTCAGATTTAGACCTGAAATCAGCCACTGGAATATATGCAGAAGAACTGATTTATGGATGAGTTATTTTGTAGAGTTTTCTTATATACAGTCCTCAGGACTATACAGCCAATCCCAGTAGGGCTTAATCAGGTACCGTTAAATACTGGGCTTTAGGACCATAATCCTAAACGGCAGAATGATATTTATCTAAAGTAATTACCTTGTGACTCAACCACATTTCACTAGTATTTGCTAATCTCCCTAGCATATGGGATCCGGGAATTAAAAACAAGAAGCAGATCAAATAAATTACATTTTATGGTATCCTTAGAGGATACAATTTGACTTTGGAATTGAAAAGATATTTGAGTTACTTTGTTATGTTTTTACAAGGAAAAATTAAAAGAAATAAATTCTTCTATATGAAAATGTTACTGTGTAGCTTTAAAGGCAGTGAGAATAAATTCGTGGTAGCCATGAATTACCAAATTCAATGCCTTCCCATCTGTTTCCAGCTAAGATCTGTGTCCCCTGGAAGGCTTGGGTACCAAGTGTGCCCATCTAACAGTGGGAAAATAGCTTGCGCTGGGCTGGCCAAAGCAGAAAGTCATATTTTGGAAAGAGTAAAGAAAAACGTCAATGCTGACCTCATACTTTCTCCCAGTTTCTGTCCCCATCCCCACTCCCCTCCTCTCACACCTGGGAGGAAGCAAGGACGTTGCTACAGTTTAGGATTATGAGTTTTGGAATAAGACAAACCTGGGTTTGAAACCTGGCTTGCCCACTAACTGAGCAAACCTGGCTCTGCTGTTTGACATTCCTGAGCCCCTTTTTCTTCACCTGCAAAACAGGGATGAGAATGTATACCTCACTGGTTTCAGAGAAAAGAGTTATAAAAGGTCCTAGGTGAACACTTCTGGCTCAGAGATTGACACAAAGCTCCATACACAGGTGCTCAACCCGTCGAACTAGCAAAAGTGGTCTCAGTCCTGAGGGAGAGGACTCAAACTAGGTTTCCTGCCACCTCCTTGAGGTTGCAGCGCATTCCCCAGCTTCTGCCAGAGGACCACACGTGCTTCCTTCTTCCTTTAAATAAAGGGTTCTCTTATGATTTAAGAGGACCTGCTTTATCCGGAGTCCTGTCTTCTTTTTCATTCCTCTTGGTCATTTGGGTCTTGCTGAGATTTTTTTCTACACTGTATTATTCATCTTTTTAAAAACACAACTTTCATTTTCAATTCCTTGTTTTGTATTTTATCATCTTCCTTCTAAGTCATTTGAGTTTACTGCATTCTTCTCGCTTCTTAAATTGAATATTAAGCTAATTTGTTTCCAGTATCTTTAAAAAAAAGAAAAGAAAAGAAAAAAGAAATGCAATTAAAAATACACACTTCTTTCTAATAATAACACTGTAGCTATGCTCCACAAGATACTTTTCAAAATCTGTTGTTGTTTATCTTTAGTCAGTCATGTAGGTATGTATATTTTTCCTTTGGCTTCCGGTACATTGGGTGTTTTCCACTGACCGCATTTGGTCTTGGATTGTCCTCCAGCTCACCTGCCTTTCCTGTTCCCATTAGATGATTCTCTATTTCCTTTATTTCTTCTACTGGTGTGGAAGTTTATATAAATTCTATTGACTTTTTTCTACTTTTCATGCTCTTTTGATTACAATTTTAAAATCTACCTTCTTTTTAATGCTCTCAGTAGTCTTTTTAAAAATTTTTCAATTTAATTTTATTTTTTTATAGACAGAGTCTCGCTCTGTCACCCAGACTGTAGTAAAGTGGCATGATCGTGACTCACTGCAACCTCCACCTCTTGAGTTCAAGCGATTCCCCTGCGTCAGCCTCCCAAGTGGCTGGGATTACAGGCGTCCCCGCACCAGGCCGTGCTAATTTTTGTATTTTTAGTAGAGACGGGGTTTTGCCATGTTGGCCAGACTGGTCTTAAACTCCTGACCTCAGGTGATCCACCCACCTCGGCCTCCCAAAGTGCTGAGATTACAGACGTGAGCCACACCGCCCGGGCCTCACTAGTCTTTAAAAGTTAATTTAACGTAGTCCCAGCTACTCAGAGGCTGAGGCAGGAGAATGGCATGAACCCGGGAGGAGCTGAGATGGCGCCACCGCACTCCAGCCTGGGCGACAGAGCGAGACTCCATTACAAAAAAAACAAAAAACCACAGTTAATTTAAAGATGGTAAAGTTGGATTCTCCAAGGTCGATCTAGAATCTGTTATTCGCCATTGCTTCTAGTGCATGATCTGAAGGAAGATCCGTGTGGCATGGACCCTAGCCAATCGGAAGAGAGGCCTCACCATCAGCTGAGTACCCTGGGCCACCAAGTGGCTCCCATTGGCTGAATGCCCACCTTCCACGTGGCATCCCACATGTGAGTGTGACACTCTCTTCCTCAGTACCAAAGAGGAATCTTCACTTTTTTTTAGTGAAGGTCTGATAGTAGTACGTTCTTTTATACTTTTTATGTCTGAAAACATCTTCGTTTTGCTTAATTTTTGACGAATGACATAAATGGAGATAGAATCCTATATTGACATTTATTTTCCTTCAGAATTTTTGTAAT